>NC_083750.1:6669542-6969542 GCF_033458585.1 Syngnathus typhle | reverse complement strand
GATCGTTGCAGAAAGAATACAACAAATAAAAGTGATGACACGTACCACTACTGACAACAACAACACACAAACATACAAGAAGGAAGAGGAGCAACAGGAAGTAGTGTGCTGCTTGGCTTCCGGATGGCTTGTTTCCCGTTTGTACCCCAAACGTGTTTGGAGCGAAGATGAGCAGCAGAACCATTCTTAAGTGTGAAACGTCTTCTCTGCTGCACCCAAACAACAGACTAAGAGCGCACTTGGAGCAGTTGCCCTTTAACTACAAGGTCAGACCCTCACGCTAACCCACGTGTACATTATCCGCCAGATAGTAGTCAAATCCCCCCCGTCGTTTATTTTTTTCGCCTGTCTCCCGTCCGTCAAAAACAATAGGTGACGTCACGATAAATGACAAATATGACTTTTTGTATGTTGAAATAGCAACAATAAAGTTCTGACGACTCCATGTCTTTTCCATTGCCCTTTGTCAATTAAATGTTTGGTCTTTGTGCAGGCAACCGTGCTGCTCCCAGATTGTGACCACGCTCCTTCTGAGTTGGATGCAACCTTAAGAAGTTTCCAAAGTTTCTACCTGATCCAGGAACTTCCGCTCTGTGAACTTTTAGAGGAATGCTTGAGACGCGGTACGCACTCGGGGCATCACCTCTGTCCCAATTGACTTGCATGTCAACTGACTAACCAGCTGTGCGTGTGCTTCAGGAAACGTGTGCGGCCTGTCCTACAAGACTCGCGTCGAAGAAGACAATTGCGCCTTTCTCACGGCAAATGGTAACAGACTTCAGGATGTGCCACCACCTACACTAACTATGCTTTTCCCTAAACATGGCTGATGTGTGCTTGCGTGCAGGGCATCTGTGTCTGTCGCTGGACAAAGACTCTTACGAGGTGTTGGGGATCCAAGGCAAAGCGTGCAGACCAAAGTCCAGCCGATACGGTGGGAAGCGCTGCTTCTCCCTTTGACGTCAGCAGCAATGCACGATAGGTCGTCAGCATATGTCAGTTGTTGCCAAACCTATTAGGGACTATTTGAACAAACCATGACGAACAACCAACGTTGGTGCTTTGCCCAAACTCTCACTAACCTTTGCTGGGGTGCTTGGCAAGGAGCCTACAAGTTGCAGGCGCTGACTCACACCAGCATGCTAACTTGTGACTTGTCTCTAGTGGTCAATGTGGATTTGAGTGACAGCAACATGGCTCCTGGCAGCCCGGGCTACAGGCGTCTCCTCAGCGGTCTGACCTCACGACTTCCATTAAGGATGGACTTCCTGCTGGCGCCCACTTCAGGTGACTTGCCGTCTCCTTCCGTGCACTTAGGATGGTTCTGAGAGTCCGATGGCTGGCACACCTTTTAAATGCCACCGTGTTGCGTTCGCAGGGGACACAGGGGTGCTGCAGCCCCTGCTGTGGAGATACAAGTGGTCGCAGCACACGCCAGAGGTCAGCGGTCGCCTCGTGAGCCACCCTGTGCCGCCCGCTTGCGACCTGCGCTCGCACGACCCCTTTGATCTTCTGGAGTGGCTCGGGGCCATCCAAGCTGACCCGGACTGGAAGTGAGACCAAAGGAGGCCGCGACCCGCCGATTTGTCCACTGAATGACACTAACCCTTTGTTGTCGCCACAGCTTTCCGTTGCCCTCGGCGTGTCCTCGTCCGTCCAGCGACTCCTCTCAGAGCTCGTTTCTTCTCGCCGCGCGCGGTCTGCTGCTTCCTGAAAACATCATGACGCTGATCCAGCAGCTCGGGTAACCTGGGAAGCTCGCCCGGCAGCACGGGCCACTGATTAGTAGCTGGTTTGTGTTGCAGCCATTTCCTGGAGGGGGCGCACTCGCCGGGCTGGGCAGCCCTCACAGTTCACGGCTTTTTGGACAGTCTGCACGTGCACGAGCGCCACTTCTACACGCTGATCCTCTTCCCTGACCGCACCTACTCGCTGCACCTGGCCACGCCTGCCTCCTGACCACATGCCTGCAGACACTGGAATGCAACATCCAACTGCATCAAATTTAGAAACCCTAGGAAAAGTTGTTCCAGCATCAACAAACCATTGTCGTCTTCAGTTTGGAAGCCCAATTTTTTCCCTTTATTTTGATAAATAAATGTACTTGTGTTTTCTGAGATGTGTATTTGATGGTCCTAAAAGTTTTGTGTGTATCTAAAAAAATAAGGCTTTAACAAAATACCCACTTGCACATACGTTGGGAAACTTTCTTTTGGTGCCACGGGCCACTTTCAGTGAGAAACAATTTAAGGCACTACAATACGAAACGTGGTTGTGAGCTGATCAAATCTTGCCCCCCCCCACCCCTTCATCTGATGTCCTTCTTCCCACATCACGCCAGGTGACCTTCCGGCCCGGTCATCCTCCCGTCCAAGCTTCTTCCGAAACCCCATCCACCGCTTTGTTCGGGGAGACCCGTGTGGGTAGAGCCCTGACGTTGGAGGGTTTTCAAACCAGCAGGGGGCGCCGCAATAGCCACATAAACGTAAAACACCCAAGTACTGCGAGACTCCTTTCCTGTTTTACTTGGCAATGTAGAAAAGATACAAACGTGTTGTTCGCAAGGGTGTGGCACGGAAAGGAGCTAAGAGACTAAATCCGGCCTTAGAAGCACAAACGGGTCCCAGTTCCGGCTCCTAGTCCTAGTAGAGCTCTTTGCCTCTGTGCAGGTGCTGCAAGATTGCGTCGGTTCCTTGCGACGAGGCCCAAATTCGCTTTAAGGCTTCACACTCGCGCTCGTTGGTTTGCTCCAGAGAACTTCGGCTGGAGTTCCTCATCAAGGCTTTGGACTCCCGCAGGACCTGTGGCGGCACAAGACACTGGGCGCTATCCCATACTTGCAGTATGGTCAATTCTACCGAGTAATACTGAGCAAGACTCACGAGCGAGTCGACGGCGACCAGTTCTTTGATGCGCAGCATGACTTCCTGTGTGAAGGTTCCTGGCCAGAGAACCTGCGAGACCAAACCTTTGGAACAAGCCTCCTGCGCCGTCAACTTCCTGCCGCTCAAGAGCAGCTCGTTGGCCTGCCAGCAAAAGGGAGGGCGTCAGCCACGGCTCTTGTCACCTCAGCGGCGGTGGACCGACCGAGGGGGGGCCCATGATGTAGGGGAGGGTGAAGGAGGAGCAGGCGTCTGGCGTCTGCCCGTAGGCGGCGTAGGGCGTCTGGAACCAGGCCTTCTCATTGGCCCACACCACATCGCATAGCGGCAAGATGGCGGCGCCCAGGCCCAGCGCTGGCCCGTTGACGGCGGCCACGATGGGCTTGCGGAACTGGATGAAGGTGTTGACGAACGTCCTGAGGGAGGGAAGCACAATGCGCTGGCGTCACTTGGCCAGGGTTTACATTTGAAGGCAGTCAACCATCGCCGCTTTGCTCAGCCAGTCAGAATATAGCATCCGACTAAGAAAGAACTTCATCACAGCTATGGGGGAAAATGGGTTTGTTTTTGAATATGGGCTCAAAAGAATCTCCACTTTTCATTTCGATGTGTCTTTCTTTCAATGTCAAATCAAAGCTGATGGTGCTCTCAACCGTTTGCTGCTGTAATTGCATCGACTCCATTGAATCCCCGCAAAGGCGAGGCGAGCGCTTACCTGATGGTTTCGGCCATCTTGACGCTCTCCTTCTTCCTGTCATCCGTGAGGCGTCTGACCAAGTCGCGCAAGTCCAGGCCAGCGCAGAAGACGCCACCCACAGCTCCCAGCAATACCAGCTTGGTATCGTCGGACGCCGCCGTCGCCATAGCGCTCTGGATCTCCTTCATCACCTGCGGAGGTGGCAAGGGGGCGTGCCCGGCGTCCAGCGTGTTGGGATGAGATCAAAAAAAGCCAGAAGCCCCCCCCCTTGGTGCTCGCTTTGGCGCTCTGCGCACCTCGGGGTTGAGCGCGTTGTTCTCCGAGCTCTTGGTGGACAGCATGATGTGCGTGAAGCCATCTTGTTTCTTGACCACGATGTCGCGGTAGCGGTAGGCGCTCTCCGTCCGGCGCACGCTAAAGCGCAGACGTTTGTCAAAAGCGGCACGCACCTCCAGACGCCGCTTGGCCGGGACGCCCATTGTAGCGCTAACCGCCGACGTTGCGCCCGCATCCTCAGCGGCGCCTAAGCAGACGCAGAGTCGGTCAGTTGGCACGCCCTCATTTGCTCGGACCGCGTATCCGTTTTCTTTTTTCTTACCTGTTCCATTGAGGGGTCGCATCATGGGCGGGTCGTTGTGGCTCCGCGACCTGATCCCCATACGGGCGCGCAGCTCCCCCTGGCCTAGCTGCACGCTGGTCGGCTGCTCCAGAGCCACCTCGGGGGGCACATCGTGGGCGTCGCGGGCGCCGGCATCCGTGTTGTGGATCGCCTCGCTGGGCGCCGCCTCGCTGGGTGACTCCTCGGCGTCCAGTGGGCTGTTCATGGGGCTTCTGGGCACCAGGATTTTTATCCTGCTCTTAGACAAGTCCAAGCTGCGGCGAGCAGGGCCCACCGAGGACGTTGGCATCAGAGGCGCCGACATCAAGGGTGCCGGCATAGCACGCGATGACGCGTGTCCGAGGTCCTTGAGTCCGCCGGGGGAGGTGTACAGGTGAGCCGGGGCGGGCTGAGGGTCCGAGACGGGATCCGGGCAGGCGACGGGCGGGAGTCGCCCGATGTGGGCGGGCGGGCCGCAGGGGTTGCCGTAGGTACCGGTGCACAGGTAGCTGCGGGTGGAGCGCAGCAAGGTGGCATCTCGGTGGCGCAGGGTGTGGTGCTGGTTGAAGTCGTGTACGTACGGCATGCAGGTAGCCAAGTGATTCTCGGGCTCCCATGTGTCGCCTTCGCAGCCGTAGCCTCGCCAGCGCACCAGGTACTCCGTCCGCCCCTTACGGTTCCGCTTGTCCACGATCCGCTCCACCTATGGACAGCACGCAGCCCATTTGTTCATCTTATACGTGTTCTTCTCAAATCAGGTTACATGTGGCTCACGGCTTGTGCCTTAACCACATTTGACGACATTTGGTTGACACGACGTCACCCCGCGGCCATTCTTCAACTTCTATCCAAGTTAGCCGTGTTATACGTTAGCTCGCGTTAGCATGTTAGCGTCACCTCGTATAACTCTTCCGTTGCCATGGAGACGGCGCACGAGAGCCGACAAGTTGTTGTCAGCAGATCGCCAGCATGAAGAGCGCCAGGTGGTTCCGTTCGGTTGGACCTCCTAATCGGGGAGACGACCACTTTTGGTGGAGTACTCGGCTAGCGAATTACCGCTTGTTAGACGCGCCGCTTGGCTTTGCCGTTGCTTTTCAGGAAGCGTCCAGGCAGACCGGCCACCTTCACAATAACACACTAGCGTCATAGCAGAAAGGGAAATCTCTTTTATTTTGAAAGAATTGATTGTGGTGCTTAAGAAACCTGACGTCACAGTTAGGAGTTACAGTTTTTCTCTGCGTTTGTTGCATGACATTCAAAATCTCGAAAGCAAAGAAGTACACGATGCTAACGGCACACTAACGCCAGAATCTCTTTCACACTAATATGGAAAAGTCACCTAAAAGTCATCAGTGGTTGGATTTCGTTTTAAATCGGCTTCAGTGACTTTTGAAGCGTGCGGCCTTTTGGCATTCTGCCGATCAGAGTCATCTAGTTTGATTTCTTGTCGGCTGTTTGTCTCCGAGAGAACACGGGCCGGTTGTAGTCGTCGTCGTCCTGGCCTCCGTAGTCGGAGCAGGCCTTCAGGCACACAAAGCACACGAAAAGCAAAAGGCCAAACGGGATGGCCACCAGGAAGCAGCCCAGCACCGGAGCCTCGCTCAACAGCAGCTGGATAGACACAAAGACAGTGGCAGACAGAACAGGGTTGAAAACAGCAGTACAGGGTGACGCAAAGAACCACGATGAGAAAAGCAAGACAGTCATCTGCCCTCAGTCAGGAAATGTCGACAGGAAGTACCAAGAACGTGACTTTGGTGTCGTAAATGAAGCGTCTGACTCGCTGAGGGAGCCCGTTTCCTCCGTGAGCCTAAAAGAGGAGAGAGCACCAACAGGGGTCAACAGGGAAAGCTTTTCGAGATTTCCGGCGCTTTTTGGGGGACTCGCCTGAATGCTGCCGTCCAGAACCTGATCTACAAAGTCCAGGAGGTGGCGCTCCGTCTCCAGTGAAGCCGGCGGCATGAAGTAGCTGTCTGTCGACAAATTCAACATGACGATGGCCGGAAGGCGCAGCTCGCTGAACATGCGACAAAATACAGCAACGAATCACATGCTGAACAAACACGTGTACGGATGAACTCGGGCGCGCATGTATTCACCCCATGATGAGCCCACTGACGTATTCACTGCCCTCCATGAAGCCAAAATGAATGTTTCTGTGGCAATGAAAACAAGAGCGAGGCTTGACACACACGCAATGGATGTTCACGTTCGAAGGCTGTCAACTTCCCGACCTGCTGTAGACTTCTTTGTAGTCTTGCGAAATTTTCCACACCAGGCTTTTGTACCTGAACCTGGACAGGAAGCATAGCGTCCGCGGGGCAGACAGACAGGAAATGCATCACGCGGGTCATACCTGAGGTTTTGTTGGCTCGCGTTGACCTCGTCCAACAGCGCCAACAGGATCAGCTTTCCTGCCCAAGCAACGGGTGCAAAGTGTGTGTGTCAGTGCCAGTGCGTGCGCGAGCACAGCCAGCGGGCACAGCTAGCGCGCATGGCAAGCGAGCACAGCCAGCGCTCACCCGAGTCTCCCATAGCATAGAGTGTGTGGTCGTCCACTTTGCCGTAATTTCTGAATCTCTCCCTCTTGATCCAGGCCTTGAGTGAGCCGTCGCTGGCCTCTGGAATGCGTCAACGGTCAGTGCCCAAGGCTAAAGGTCAGAGGTCAGCTTCATAATTCCCACCATTGTAACCAAAGCAATCGCCATCTTTGAAGACCACCACGGCCGGAAGAGCGGGAAGCGACACGGCCTGCAAACCACACACACCGCCAACGTGGGACTGAGCGATCTGTCTTGTGTATGCGCGCGCTCGTTCTTGCGTTGACCTTGGGCACGACGTCTCTGCCGGCGGAGAAGAAGAAGGTCGACACAATCATCTCCCGAGCCACGGACAAGTACTCCCCCTGCAAACACAGGTGGCAGGTCTGCGGTTGCAGGGCAAAGGTCCATGTGTGTGCACGTGTGCGTTACTTTGAGTTGCGATGATGCTCCGATGTACACAAACATGACATCATGGCGATTTAAGGCGTGTTGGAAAAGCTGCACACTGGTCAAAGGTCGGATCAGCGGACTGAAAACGCACAGAACAAGAAGAAACACGTGTGCACACGCTGGCGGGCATGTGCGTGGGTATATGTCTTCCTCACCCACTAACTCTGTGAGCAAACTCAACAATGGCGTCTGCGGTGCGGGGACCCGAGTAAAGATACTTCTCGTCGTTCTTCCACCTGGATTCATCGTCATATGACAAGACAATTGCCATTGCAAGATCAAGTTGACATCAGCAAATATCAGCTGGCGTGCCGTGAACTCACATGAAGATGGCGGGGTAGGTGCGAACATTGAACTCTTTGGCCAAGCCTGCGGGCCCAAAGCGCATAAGGGCCGAGGCCAACGAGGACTTTTTTTAATGAAGGCGGGCTCACCCGTGTTGGCGACGGCGTCACATTTGCCCACGTTGACGGGCGATCCGACGCTCTTGAGCTCGGAGCCGATCACGTGCCAGGTCGGGTCCAGTTGCTTGCAGATCCGGCACCAAGGAGCGTAAAACTGCAAACATCATTGAAGTGGCCCCGTTCTTATCTGACTGCATACCCTCGCCCCCATTTAATGTTGTTTGGTGGAACTTTCATCAAACGAGACTCGTACACTATATGAGAGTCGCTTTGTCTCTGCGCTGGGAATTGTTCATTTCTTCTGCATTTGAGAAGATGCCATCAATCCCTTGCGTCTCCACCAATCGCCGTCTAGCTCCGCCCACTAAGTAACCTACCGCACACACACACGGCTACCGAAATGTCTACGTCGGCCATTGGCGACACAAAGGGCAACGTACTTTAATCAGCCAAATGTCTTCGATTTGCCTGGTCTGCAACAAGCTGTCGGACAGGGGAACAGTTGGATGAACGCCTGACGGACTGGTGAGGACGTGGTGTGGAGACAAAAAGGGACTCACGAGTCATCCAGCTCATCCACGAAGGCCCAAAGCGGTGCCACCGACATCCACAGCAGCAGCAGCGGCGCTTGCGCACAAGAAACAAACTATGTCATTTCTCGGCATCGGGCTCAGCCCGGGGTCAGCTCGGGCTCGACCATTCAGGACCGAGGAACACGTGCACGAGGCGACTCACGATTACGTGCACGAAGAAACAGTTGATGCTTTTACCTGCAAATGTGACGAGCGTGTTACCGGCGGGGGACATCCTGAGCAGATTAAGCGCAAAAGTATCTGCACGCTTGTAATCTGACCAGATAATCAGCTTTTGTTCAATGGTCTCAAACTTTATTGACACAGACGGCTCAGATGGACAAAGAGTGGACACGGATGTCGTTTTTTTATTAAATTAATGTCGAGTCTCAGAGACAACAAGGCCGCATGTGCGCGAATGGGCGCTCGCCCGGCAAAGGCACGGCACGTGGTATCACCAATAATACAGCCTAACCATGAATGTAACAAAGTTCTGAAATGGATCTCAATAGGCAAATGGGAAGATAGACATGGATGGGATTTAAAAGAGACTGTCAGTCATGTAAAAAGTGAGTTGACAAAAAAGCCGAACCAAAAACACAAATAAGCTTTTGCTTAATAATGACAACAAAGGAGGGCTTCTGAAGCACTTTGCCGACGTCCTCGAGAAATCTGTTTGTCAGTTTTGACGCAAAACCAAATAGTGAAAAAAATGAGCTTGCGTGCAAACCTCACACTCTCACTTCCTGTTACACAACCGCGCCAATGCTGTTGTCACGCAATGAAAACAGTTGGGTGCACAGGAAATCAACTTTCTCAGACTGTAAGAATCATTTGATTTTGCGAAAATGGAGGGAAGGCCCAGTGGTGTCTGTGGGTCCGCCCCATCGTATCACTTCTGCTTTGACTCGTCAAAACTGTACCAAAGATCCAAACACCGTGCGACCGCGGCACCGCCGCCGACGTTGCTGTGAGTCCTCGTGTCAACGAAGGCAAGATCTTTCTTGAAGCCAAAAGCCACTCAGCGACTTATTTGTCATCATCTTTGTTTGAAAGCGACAAATCTGGCACCTTTCTACTCTTGTCTTCTTTCGGCTCTCCATTTGCCAATCCAGGAAGTTTGTCTTCTTTGACTAACCAACGTCTGTGTCGTGGCCCTCATCTCACTTCGCCTCGCCTCACCTCGCACAGCAAAGGTATGTGGGCCAACTTCAGCTCGTTTTTCTAGTTGTCTCCTATAAATAAAGGGAAACGTTGATGCAGCACGTGTACTTGCTTGAAAGAAAGCAAGAGCAGAGAATCGTGGGTGCACGCTGGCACTTGGGGCCATCACATTACCCAGTGCAGGCCAGGAGAAGGCTCGCTCGACTGCAAAGCCTCAGTTCAAGCAAATGTCAGTTCTGGCGGCACCTGATGAAAAGCATTGCTGGTGCTATGATATTGGACAAATTGAAGCCGCAATTAAAGTTTGCGAGTTAAGGACTTAGCAACGATGATAATGAGTGCACATGGCAAGAAGATTGGCCGATGAACCGATTCGGACAACAGAAGGAGGGCTCATATCGGTGTTGCCCTGACGGGCTGTTGTGAAGATGTGTGATCTTCATCTGATCTTGCTCCCTGCCAGGGACTTTGTTAGAAATTGCCGAGTTTGAGAGGAAAGGCTTGATCCAATTTGGCACAGTAAACACAGTGTGGTCCGCTTCTGTTTTGCGTTCCAGCCGCAAGCAAGTTGCCCAGGCAAGTCCATGGACGACTTCATGACAAACTCTGTGACCGAGGTAAGGAGCCCCGCCAGCTCAGGCATGATTGAGTAGCTATCATAACGTTTCCCTTCATTTTGCTCTTTTCAGGAGCCCTGGTCCGGTGATCCAACGGCCAGCACCCCGGACTACGACTATCCAGACCTGACATGCAATCTGGCACCGGTGCGGGCCTTCCGGCGCGCATGGGAGCCGCCGCTCTTTTGGATGATCGCGGTAGTGGGTGGTGCCGGGAACCTGGCGGTGGTCTGGATCTACCTGAACATCCGTCGCCGTCTCAAGACCATGACCGACGTGTTCCTGCTCAATCTGGCTGTGGCCGACCTTTTGTTCTTGGTCACGCTGCCGTTGTGGGCGGCCGAGGCGTCTCACGGCTGGACCTTTGGCGCCGCCATGTGCAAGGTAGAGTAGACCACATTTGATTTCTTTTGGTCGTTGAATCTTGCTGGCATCACGGCCCAACCCCGGGTCGGGGAGGGGGGGCATTGCCTGTGGCCTTTGTTTCTAGTTTGCTTTCTCACCCGGTGAACCCTAATGACAGCTTGACGGCTACTTTGTCTGCAGGTGACCTTGGCGGTGTACAAAGTGAACCTGTTCAGCTCCACGCTCCTTCTGACCTGCATAAGCGTGGATCGCTATGTGGTCATCGTGCAGACGGCCAAGGCCCGAAACTCGCAGGCCGAGCGGCGCCGCTGCGGGCGGCTGGCATGTGCTGCCGTCTGGCTGGCCGCTTTGCTGCTGGCCGCGCCTGAGCTGATCTTCGCCACCGCTGCCTCGACCGAGACGGAGGAGGGCCCGCGCCACTTCTGTCGGATGCTGTTCCCGCCGCACATGGGCCAACACACCAAGATGGCCACGCTCTGGGTGCAGGTGCTGATGGGCTTCTGCCTGCCCTTTGCCGTCATGGCGGCGTGCTACGGCGCTGTGGTGGCCACGCTGCTCAAGACGCGTAGCTTCCAGCGGCACAAGGCCATGCGCGTGGTCCTGGCCGTGGTGGGCGTTTTCCTGGCGACCCAGCTGCCCTACAACGCCGCGCTGGTGACAGAGGCCACGCAGGCGGCTCACGTGACCATCACTGACTGCCGTGAGCTGAAGCGCTTTCTGAAGGCGGGTCAGGTGCTAAAGACCGTGGCCTATCTGCACGCCTGCCTCAACCCCTTCCTCTACGCCTTTGTGGGTGTGCGCTTCCGCCGGGACCTCCTTCGCTTGCTGCAGCTCTGCGTCTGCTGGCGGCGCCCGCCGCCGCCCTCGGACCAGCTCGCTCGCTACGGGAAAAGCGGACTTGGTTCTCCTAGAACGTCCGACAGTGACACCTCGCAGGCACTGTCTCTGTAGGCCCGGGCCTGTCGCGGCCGCAGATAAAGCGGACGTATGCCAGGCAGACAAAACAAGTGCCGGAAAGACGCTCGTCACACTTTTTGATTTCTTTCTACACTTCCTGTTTTCACCTCATCGCCATTTGCGTGAGAGATGGGGGGGGGGCTGGTAGGGTTAGGGGGGGGCGTCACAGAAAAACCAGAGGGACGTTTTGGGAGTAAAGCAATTAAAGCTCAATAAAGCGGTCTTGAAAATAAAATGAGCTGATGGGGTTAGGGACTTGTGTGCTCTCACGGTGATGCTTCAAGCCAGAACCTTTCGTCTAAAAGGAACAACAAATAAACAGCTGAGTCACAGTGTGTGTGCGTGTGCCTGGCTCAAATGTGCTGATGCAGCTACACCAACACACGCACAGGGAGCCTGACAACAAAGGTCAGAGGTCAGCACTGTAACACAAATGCCAGGCTGACAAAGGCGCCATCTTTCCAGAATCCAGTCCTCCCATAAATGTGGGCGAGCGGCTCCCTCTGAGGTTTCACTCTGTCATGCCTCTATCGCGACGCCGCTCCTCCTTTTTGGGCCAATCTGCGTCCTTGTCGTCGGCGTCCTCGGGGTCGGAGCGCCCGAGCACCTCATGCGTCCGGGTGGCCCCGGGCGGGGCCTCGTCCCGGGGCGTCTTTGTAGGCGTGACCCTTCCGACGGGCGGTGCATCCAATCTGGGGACGCGTGTGTCTCGCAGAGCTTTGGGCATCAGCAGCATCTTCTTGCAGGGCACTAGGAGCAGCGCAGGGCCCCTGCTGCCCCGGGCGGGTCAGGGTGCAGCGGGGGTTGGTGCGGGCGGTGGCCTCAACAGCTGCTTGATGGAGTACCGAGACAAAGTCCAAGCGCTGGAACAACTGAACCAGCAGCTGGAGGAGCAAATCCACACGTGTCTGGACCGCAAGGCATCTTGCGCTGGCGCCTGGGGGCCGCTCAGGGCCCAGTGGGAGGACGTCTACAGGCAGGTGAGAGGGGCGACCAGGGGCACAAGGACGGAGTCCAAAAACGCTCAAATGCACCAAACTCCAGGTGCAACAATTACTCGATTCACTGACAACTTACTGAGTCGGTTGACAAACGACAACTACTCTGATAACCTTGAGAGACCTTTGACTTTTTCCAACTTTCCAGATACTCCGACTTTCAACCTCTCAATGGGAAATTTTGTCCCATTTCTGTTGTTCTCCATAAAATCTGACTATTTGTCTCTGTTCCATTGTGCAAACATTTGCTTTTACTTGGGTCCTTTTACACGCACCGTCCCACCCCAAGTTCGACGACGTCACTTGGCTCGGCTTAAATGTATACAATCATATTTTTTACTGGACTGGTGGTCCCGAACCACCAGTGTGTTCAGATGGACATTTCCAACTACAAACAACACGGCTTGTCCTGTACGGTAATTCGAGTCTTCAGTCAAATCGTGAAACAGGGCCACGCCTCCAAAATAACAACTCGACTGATTGACAGCAATGTCTCTATGGCCACGCGTGTGTTCAGGTCAGCGAAGCAATCCTGGACAACGCCCGACTGACGCTGCAGACAGAAAATGTGCAGGCCAACGCTGAGGACTTCAAAGAAAGGTCAGAGGTCGTTTAGTGGACGCCCAGGGGTATCGCGAGGGGAGCAGGGTTAATTATGTGCACTGTCGCTGCAGGTTTGAGAGCGAGCGACCATTTCGGAAGGCAGCGGAGGACGAGATGTCATCGCTCTACAAAGTCTTGGAAGACGCCGGCTTGACTCGGGCGGAGCTGGAAGAACAGATGGACGCAATGAGGGTCGAACTGCAACAACTGGCGCGACAGCACGAGCAGGTCCCAAGTACAGAACAGCGTCTACGATATGGCCGACCGACTCTTAAGCGTCAACATCCACATACGTGACATCACCCACATACCTGACATCACCCACATACCTGACATTGCTGTCTCCGCCCCACAGGACGTGCGCCTCCTCTACAGTCAAATGTCTGGACAGGAACTGGATCAAACGGACGCTCCCATCGAAACAAGCCTGGACCAGATCCTGGCCTACATCCGGAACCACTGGGAGAAAGTGACGGAGAAGAACCGAGGCGAGACAGACAGCTATCAGGAATGCAAGGTGACCAGCTGGGATGGCAAGTATTCCACGGCCGGCGTTCTGGCGTTTGACACGCATACCTCCCTCAGGACGCCAAGTGTGTGAGTCGGCTGAGTCCGGATGAGGAAGAGCTGGAGGCGCTCAAAGTCCAGTGCTCCGACGCGGGCTGCAAGTTGCAAAGCCTGCAGGCCGAGACCGAATCTATCCGAGCTCTGGTGAGACAGACGTGACGGAAGCCCCTTGGCCTGCCACCATTCCCTACTAATGGTGTCCTCCTGCAGAAACGCGGCCTCGAGAACTCGGTGGGCGATGCTCAGCACTGGCACGACATGGAGCTCCAGAACCTGGGCTCAGTGGTGTCCAAGCTGGAGTCGGAACTGACGGACGTGCGGGCCGAGACGGAGCAACAGCGCAGGGACTACGACGGTCTCCTGGCGACCAAGCAACGGCTGGAGCAGGAGATCCGGTTGTACCACGGGATCCTGGACGGAGAGGAGCGCCGCTTCCGGCCCACTGAGTGAGCAGCCACTGCTGACCACCGGCGCAAACATGCAATCCAGAATTTCGACTGATCCAAATGTGCTTCTAGGAATTTCACTCCGCAGAGCAGTCACCAGATGCAGCGTGGACCCCAGTAAGCCTTTCGGAAGCGGAGACATTCCCAATTCTATTTCCTACTGGCCAATGAGACAGATATTAAAGGTCCTACCTTTTCAACCAAGCCCGACTTGCCCATTGTTCATTGACTCAGTACAGCGAAACATCATCATGGCTGATTCGAGGGCGGGCCCAGCCGGTGACTGACGTGGTCCTCACTGCATTACAATTGATGCAAGCTGAGCACATTTGACAAACCAAGAAGCACTTTGTGAACAACAAATGCTAACTAACGATTAGGTCACACTGACCGTGTCGCTCCTGACTGCATCTTTGGAACACTCCATACATTCATCCCATAAGCAACTTTATTTCTTTATCACTTGCAGAAACAACTTTGCTCCACATTCACATTCCTTGCACATTGTATGAATTGGAAGTCATGAGGACACATTCCTCGTTTCCAAAAAGAAGTCCCGGCTTAGCACCACCCTAACTCTATGCGCTTTTATTTTGAAGCAGATGAGCCACTTCCTGTCCTGGCCGGCCAAGAGGAAGCGGCCAGCGCGTGCGCGGCGGCCTCATGACCGCGGCGCCTGCCGATGGTCGGAACTGCCGCGGCAGCAATGCTAACCGTAAGCCCCGGCAGCTCGAGCTATGGTCACCGGCACAAACTTGCCTGGCCTCGACCGACCGCCTCAGCCGACAGCGGACCCCCCGGTTGCGACGGGGTGCGATGGGACCGTTTAAACGAGCTGCAGGGGGATGCAACCTACGCCTACTCCGCCCTCGTGGCAGGCCATGGGCGCCATGAAGGTCCATCGAGCCGTGTCGGGGTTGAACATCTCCACGGAACCCAGGTTGGTCTGCCCGTCATAGCCGCCCACGGCGTACAGGCGGTCCGACGCCGCCACCAGGGACACTCTGCTGCGCCGCGTGTTCATGGCCGTCAAGTGGCTCCAGTGGCCCGAGGCTGAGCTGAAGACCTCTGCGCCGCTTAGGAATCCCGAACCGTCGTAGCCGCCCACAACATACAAATGGCTACCCAGCACCGCCGCCCCGTGCCGGCAACGCTTGTTGGACATTGGCGCCGACGCGTGCCAGCGGTTCGTGTGGTGGTTGTAGGACTCCACCTGTGGGATGCACGGACTGGGTGATGATCGCCGCGTTACGGAGGATGAAGATGCGACTGACCGTGTTGAAGATTTGCAAGCCGTCGTGTCCTCCTGACACAAAGATGCGCCCGTCAAAGACGGCGACACCGGCGGCGCTGCGACTGGCGCTCATCTCCGTCACCACCGTCCACCTACAACACACAGGTCGTTAGCAGCCAGGTTCCCCACGAAAGGGCGGCCAGTCACGCTCTGCCAGCCAAAGAAAAAAGCTCCAGTGGCTGCTCGTGACCTGTCAGTGTGCGGCGAGTAGCATTCCACAGAGTTGAGAGAAGATTTTCCATCGTAGCCGCCACATACGTAGATGTGGCCGTCCATCACCACCGTTCCCATGGCGCTGAGGAACGCCACAAGAGCCGTCAGTCCACGGCGCCCATCGACGAGCGCCAATGCGCTTGGAGGGCCCCCCCACCTGCGTTGGCTGTTCATGCTGGACACTCTGGTCCACGCGTCCGTCTCGGGGTTGTAGACCTCGACGGTGCTGAGTCGCGACTGGCCGTCGTATCCTCCGATGGCGTACAGGAGCCCGTTGACCACGGCCACGCCTACCCTGCTTCGGGCCGTCCTCATGGGTTGGCAGCGTTCCCAGAAGTTCCCCGTGGGATCAAAGACCTCCACCACGTTCATGGAGTCACCTGTGGGAGAAGGCCGGTGGGTCAGTTACGGGACCCATCTGTGCGCCAAAGTCCCGCCCCCTCGCACCAGAGCTATTTAGGCCTCCCACGGCGTAGATGAGCGCCATGATGGACGTGCAGCACCTCTGACGCGTCTTGAAGGCCGGGAGGCCAGGAGGGCGACGCTCCGACATCAGGTGGAAGTCTTTGGCCTCGTCCAAGAGGTCCCTGGGGGCCAAAGCGGAGGACACCCGGCCAATGGCAACAAGCAAGCCAGTGAGCGAGCGGGATGGGACCTGGCGCCTACCTGCATTTGTGGCAACAGCGCACGAGTTCTTCCTGCTGGACTCGCTCCGTCAGGAACTGTGGACGGCAAAGTGGCAGCCGGATCTTGGACAGCAGCTCCGGCAGCAATGATGCCCGCTTAACGCGATCGTGATGGACCCAGGACAGAGCCGCCTCAAACACCTACGAAGGAAATGCACGGGGTGGTCCTTCCATGTCAGCGACGCAAGCTCGTAAAAAAGAACAAAATAGCTTTGGGTCTCCTTTAAAGACAGCACACCACACTCTAAGGCGCGTCTGACCTGCTCCTCAGTTTTGACGTTGAGTTCATCGCAGGCCACGAGCTCCAGCACCTCGTCCGTCCGCAAGGTGAGAAACTCCTCCGACAGGGACACATCAACAAAGTGCCGTTGCAGGAAATTGTTGGCCGAGTCGTAGAGGGCGGCGCACATCATGGTCTCCGCAAACTGTCGCACTCCCAAACAATTCTTGGGATGCAACCTGAAGAACGCCCTCTCAGAAACGTCGGCAAGGTGCCCAAGAAAGAGGAAGTGACCTCACCTGTCCTGCAGGAAGGAGCAGCAGGCGTCTTTGACATTCTGCAGTTGCAGGAAGCTGGAGCCGATCAGGAGCGCCTGAACGTTCTGCTGGTCGATGGCCACGTGACCGCTATAGGCGAAGTTGATCAGCGCCTCCAGAGCGCTACACACACGGACACAACTTGAGGGAAGCCATTTCACGCCGAGCAGTGTCAGGGGCGACGTTTGCACTACCTGGGGTCCATTCCTTGCATAAGGATCTCGTCCTGTTTGCACTCCACCATGTCATTGGTGAACATGGCGTGAAAGTACGGGATGGAGGCAGCCAACACGATGCGGTGGGCGCTGAATTTGTGCTCGCCCGCCTGTAGACAACATTCTGTCACATTGGTCCAACAAAGACGGAAGTGGCTTCTCCCTGTAATTTCCAGGCTTTGTAATCGTTACGTTCAGACCGATTGTTTGTTTCTACATGCACGAGGTGCCAAAAGAACGCGGGTGTGTTTGAGAAATCTTTAAGAGTAAAAACTCAGTTTGACAACCAAGAGCGTTCATTCACACTTGTAGAACATAGTGTCAAACACACAACCGATCGCTTCCATTTGGCCGAAGGTCAGTTAGAAGCCTGGACGTCATAGGATGACAACATATAGTGATCGTTAATGTAAACAAGTAATGTAATGTCGGCGCCGCAGTCAAAAGTAAGCCGCTATTAATTCTAGTTAGCATGAGCTCAGCACTAAATGCTAGGCTAGGCTATCTTGACGCTCGCTCGCCGTGCAGAAACGTGAAAGTGTACCTTGAGCGTGACGTCACAGAGTTTCCCCTGCCGACGTATTTCCCCCATGACGACATAGCCTCTTGCCGGCAGGTCGTGCACTGAGAAATGAACCAAATCTTCGAGTTCCTCGCAAACAACCTCTCCCATCGTCAGCGTCGCTAGCTGCGAACTTTGAGCCCTGCGAGCCCCCGTACCACACCGACGCCACTTCCTTTTGCCCCTCAAAGCAAAAGCACCCCAAGTTAGCATGTCGATCGTCGCCTGAGAAAACGTCGTCGTAAGGTTCAGTCACTTAGCGAGATGAAGGAAGGTTGCATGGAAAGTCAAAATAAGATGTACTGGTTCTAGAGCCTAGGGACATACAAAGCCGAACCAGTCCATTTGATTTCTTTTTTAATATGTATTCTACACAATATTAGAAAACGTTGAATGTTTTCCTCGAGTTTTCCCTGCTACAGCAACTAAAGTAGAAAATATATTTTCCCTCATCTTTTTCCGTTTTCATACATTTTTTAAAACGCTCAAGGGAGCCACTAGGGGGCGGTAAAGAGCCGCAGGTTAGAGACTTCTGGCCTAGGCTGTCGCGTGGATTTATTTTCGTAGCCCCTGAGTGGTTTCAATGGAAGCAGGACTGCTATTTCACTAAATGACAAAAACAGACAAGAGCTCCTGCATCGTCATCCTCTTCCATCAAACTCAATGAGCAAGACCGCCGCCAATCAGCACCAATTACTTTGCTTGTGGCGGCACGAGCTGTTCCGGCAGTGCCACCAGATGGCGCTCGGATGTCAGCATCATGAGGAAAAACAAACCTCCAAGTGTTGTGCTCAGTTTCTGTGTTTTCTTTAATACAAAATCAAAAGAGAAACTTATAAAATGCTTGCGGGCATTCGATGAGATTCAAACAGTTGTTAGTCAGCTGATGTAACATGGAGCACAGTTGCGCGATTGCCAAGAAAGGTCACCATGGTGAGCGCAAGTGGAAGAGCCCCGCCTGTTAACAGACATCACCGTTCTTTCCGGCAACTTCCCGTCCTTGTCAAGGTACAGCCGAGCGTGGCCGTTTCGCCACTCAATTGAGTCCTAATTCTGATGCTCCAACCCAAACAGGCGCTTGCGCCGCCACGCAGGCAAGTCGCCATTAGCACGCGGCTATGCTGACATGTGGCAGCCCTCCAAGCGTCTTTGCCGAAAGATGGCACTCGGCAAAGCCCGCGCCGACAGACAGGCTCAGTGCCAACAGGTCGTGGTTGTCGGCGACAGACTAGCACTTGCGCTCCCAGGTTGCCGCTGGCTAGCGTCTTCTCCGCCCGCAGGGTAGCCTTGACGTCGCCCGTGCCGATCGGGCATCCTTGGCCAGTCGCTGTGCGTCTATGCCGACAGGTCGTTGTTCTCAAAGCGCTCCTGTTCATAGGCCTCGGCTGCCACTTTGCGACCGCCGAACCAGCGACGGTCTAAAGCCCGGACGGCTCGATTCATCTCAGCCGTGTGGTTGAACTCCACAAAGATCTTGATGATGACGGCAGCGTCGGCGTCCTCTCCCTGCCGCTCCTGGTAGATGACCACTCGCTTGACCTGGCCGAACTTGCCGCACTCCTCCGTCACCTCGCCTTCCAGTTGGTCGTCGATGTCGTCCTGGCCGACCATGTTTCTCAGGACCATCACACGCGACTGTGGGCAAACAAGCGCTCAAATGTTACCGTGCGGGTGAGTGCCAAGGCATACCTAACCGCTGCCGAGGGAGCGTCCCAGAAATCCCCTGTAGCCAGAAGTCATTTCAAACGTAGTCCCAAATAATCCCAGCATTGTCCCAAAATCATATAAAACACCATATGATTGCAAACATTTCATGACACTGCATTTTTCTCAAATCAATTCACAGGTTGTTCCAGCGTAACCACACGGTGGACTTCAGTCATCCCAGTAGTCCCAAATTAGCCCCACATAGTCCAAAATATAGTTTTAAAAGAAAATCAAAGGGATCTGATTATAGTCGCAACCTTTCCCACAGTAAGTGCATCCCAAGTGTCCGTCTGACTGCTTACTTTATGATTGCGGACGATCTTGTTGACATCATGGTGTCCATCGCTCAGTTTACTCGCGTCCAGGTGTGCCCCCTGGCGGAGCTCTTCATCCATCCTCAGGGCAGGGGGGGCAGCCAGAACAGGATTGACCAGAGCCACTTGAGGCAGCCCGGTTCGAGCCGGGGTTACGCCTGAAACAGTGACATCCCACGCAGCGGAGTCAGGGCGGGGTGTGATGCTGAGGCGGCAGATTCCCACCTGTGATGACGCCCGGAGCTTGAGCGGCCATGACGCCTTGCGGAAGACCAGCCAGCGCTCGCAGCACCGACGCTCCCACCGCATCCTGAAAGCGCCATAATGCCATCATGGCACACGATGACATCATCGGGAGGGACCCACCTGCGCACTGAAGTTGGCGGCCGCGGCCAGGCCTCCAGAGGCAGTGATGAGCGGCACGGGCGGGGTGACGGCCTTCCCAACTCGCAAGTACTGGCCGCCCAGGTCAAACAGGTTCATGGAGGCCACTGCGTCGACGGAAGACTGGGGCTTGTCGTACTCTGCAGGGAAAGGCAAAAGGTGTCAGTCAGCGCATCGCAACCACACGGTGGATTTCTTGCAACCGTCTCACCGATGTAGCCGTAGCTTTTGTGGCGTCCCGTGGTGGGTTCGCGAGCCAACATGCACGACTTGATCTTCCCAAAGGCCTCGAAGACGCTCCGGATGTCGCCGTCCGACAGGTCACGATGAACAGACGCCACGTAGATCCTGTTGAAGGCCCGTGCTTCCTCCGCCAACTGCTCGATGATGGGCAGAGCCTGCCCGATGTTACTGGGCCGGCCCACCTGTTCAAAGTACGGAGTCGATTGTTTGACCGTGGGCGGCCTACGGCGGCGAGGGGCATCCACCTCGAGCCGACCTTAATGTTTCGCCCTCCGAGAACGACAGAGTTCATTTGGTCCAGAGCCAGTTGAGCCGCTTCTGGCGTCTCGTACTCCACAAAAGCAAAACCCTGAACAGGCAAGCGGCGTTTCCCCGTATGACTTGACATTTGGACAACGCTGCACGTTCCATTGGATGCGAAGCACTGGGTTGTGACTTCTGACCTTGTGCTTCATGGTGACAGAGTCAAAGGACATGTCGATGCTTTTGATGGGTCCGAAGGGGATGAAGGCCTGTCTGATGGTGTCTTCGCCCAGCTCGTAGTAGATAGAGCCCACATAGACGCGGCACATGATGGCCAGGGCACGCTGGCGTTGAGCCGCCACCTCAACAGGAAGTCACCACCAGCCGCATTAGCTCGCGTCGTCAAAACAAGACATTAGCACCTTTTGTTGATCCTCCACAAAATAAGAAATGACAACTTACTGATTGCAGGGGAGAAAGTTCTCCTAAACCCACCGACAAGGACGCCATCTGACACACACACGCACATATATATATATATAAACACAAACATATACATATGCAAATGAGGCTCCCACACTCCCGCGACCCTGACCAGGATAAGCAGTGTTGAAAATGGATATATGAAAATCTGAGAGATCAAACAGAATTGAATTGCAGCTCTCCAATTTCCGATTGTCTACAAGGTTGCGAAGATGTCTGAATCTGATCGGATGAGCCGGCCCGTGGGTGCGGCCGCCTCAACCCAAGATAGCAAGGTAGGAAAAAAGGCAAACACTTGTGCACAGTTCGATTTGTGAATCATCAGAGAGTCAACGTTGGCCCGACCTCCATCACGAAACGGGTGCACGAGTGTACAGGAGTTTGTGTGTACCTGCAGTCCGCTGAGCTGTTGCTGCTGAGCCATGGTCTGCCTGGCCAAAACATTCCGGATGCTTTGTTCCATGGCATACTTCTTGGCCTGTCCAGGTGAATGAACAATCAGATTATAAGTGCAACAGTTCATCGGAAGATAGTTGACTATCAAATTGAGTTGAGTATTTTTGTTCATCGTTTATAGACTTGTCCGTTTGGCCTTAACTTCTGCAGCGCCTCCTGTTGGTCGGGGGTGAGCGGCGGCAGGCCGAGCCTCGTCGCGGTGCTGGTGGTCGCGTTGCCTTGTCCGTTCTCCATGACGAGCATGCGCAGTGGCATCACCGCGTCCGCTGGCTTGCCTTACTCCGTTACCCTTGGCGACGCCATTCAAGTGGATTTCCAGCAACACTTTCAACTTTTTCGCATTTATACTTACACTTTTATCTTATGTGATACAACTTTTGGAAGGCTGGAAGTCCAAATTTCTCAACAGCTGTCATAGTTGTCGTACAGACACTATCATCTGACCGTATCTTCCGTTTCTTGGGCTAAGAATGTTATTAACGTGGACGAAGGCTTAGCACGCAGTGTCTACGACACGCACAGAGTGGCTCGGTTAGCGTTAGCTTAGCATGCATCTGTCGAATGGGCAATTTCCAGAAGGAAAAGGTTTCATGTTCCTACCGCACACGCGGCCAGCACCTTAAATTCGAGCTTCAGTCAGGTTCGGTCTCTGCGTGTATGTAGCTGTGAGCGTTCGATTCGGTCCAGTGATGAGGTTTTGGGGCGAATGTGTGCGTCTGAATGCCACTCGTGTGACGGAGCAGCGCCAGGACACGCTACGTCACTTCCTCTGGCCGCGCTTTCTCATCAATGGTGAAACTTACATTTTATCTTTTTAAATTATTACATTGATTTAGCTATTTAATACAATTCCACATGAAACCCGCTTTGAGGTCGAAACTGGAAAAATCCAAATGTCAAAAATGCGACTCTCTCGAATGAAGCATCGTTTCGCGAAGAACAGAAAGAAAACGATGTCTATTGCTCATTGAAATCCAGCCATCTGAACTAGTGATGTGCATCCCTGTTCTTTTAAGTGAGCCGAATCTTTAGAATCAGTTCACTCAAAAGATTCGTTCAAACGAGCGGGAAATGCAATTCACGACTCGATCGTGAACAGGAAGTGACGTCGTTTTCTTCTTCGTTTTGTTTTACGGCGAGGTGGCACCAGCTTCAATGTGCATTACCGACATCTACTGGTTGAAGTCATATGAACGGAAAAAAGAACGAATCACTGATTCGTTCACTGAAGAAATCCGTTCTTTTGAACGAATCGGTCACTCACGAGCCAACACTAATCCGAACAGTTTAGATCAGGGGTCCCCAAACTTTTTCCTGTGAGGGCCACATAACCTTTCCCTTCTCTGATGGCGGGCCGGTGGCAGTTTGTAACAGAAAAAGTGTGACGATCGTAGGGGAGCTTAAAAAAATTATTGTTTTCCAGAAAGCCACACATAACCAAATAACGGTTATTTAATAACCCTTTCCAGGTTCTTTACAGAAAAAAAGTCAGGAAACAAATAATAACACTATTAATGAAATAAATAATAACTAAACCCTCTCTGAGTTCTTCACAGAAAAAACAGGAAATAAATAACTAAATAACTCTCTCTGGGTTCTTCATAGAAAAAAAAACATGGAACATTAACTTTCTGTTGTGCCATGCACAATCTTAACAGATAAAAGTTCAGCTCAGTTGTCAGAGCAGAACCTCTCTGACACATATGAGCAGTCTCTTAAAGTTCTTGTGTTCCTTCCTTATAATCCTTTTGTAGGTTCCAGTAGGCTTGTAGACACTGCTGTCTTTTTTGTTAAAGTTTGATAGTGCGTCATAGTCTGGAGTAAAATTTGTTGTGGCAATTCTTAGGCGAGATCCGAGGTGTTGGTCCGTTTACCTCGATCTGTGACGGGTAGATGTTGACGTTCATGTGGCTGAACGTCACGTCGCGTACGTCGAGCCAAATTGGCAACTCTTTTAAACGCTCGGCACTGCTTTACTTGGGCGACATTTTAACGGAAGGATTCCAGGGGAAGGTTTGTGGGTGGCTTTAGCGCAAAACTGCATCTGAAAGCTCAGCGCGCAAATTACAAGAATGCTGTCGTCACAGCCCACGCTCTAAATTCGGGACTGATACAAATAGAGCGCGAGTGCGCCATGTCCGTACACGCACTTGTGAGTGTGCACCGAGCTTTCTGACACGGCTTCCGGTAGTAAATGCGCAGGCGAGCGCTTCCCCATCTACTGGGGAAACGCAGTCATTGCAGGCAAAATGAGCAAAAAAAAAAAAAAAAGTTTAATAATACAATTTATTCAGGGTTGGCGGGCCAGATTAAACGGTCCCGCGGGCCGTATCCGGCCCGCGGGCCGTAGTTTGGTGACCCCTGGTTTAGATAGATCTTTGTCATTGTAACATGTACAACGAAATTTTAAAACATTCTCACGAGGGTCGCGAGCTCATGGAGATCTATGGAGACGTTTTAACAAACGAAAACGTCCACAAACCACGATTTTCTTTTTCTGCAACGGAACTATTTTTAAATTTTATTAGTCGATGTTTTGCTTTTTTCATTGTAGCGTACATTTTATTGTCATTGGTACTTGATACTAACATTGTGAATTGTGGCTCCAAGTCCTGGAATGACTTAAATGTATGTATATTTTTGTCATTACCTCACCTCAAAATAATTAAACAGTCGTTTTACTTATAACTGTTTTACTGTATGCTAATTGTAATATATGTATGGTAGTGGAGACCCGCATGCCGCAGTGAAAATCTAGGTTTAATTTGGCAAATTTAATTTATATTAGATTATTTGTTGAACCATGTTATTTTTACGAAACTCGTGTTGAAAATGGCTTTTTGGTGTGATATCAATCATGACGACAACCACATATTAGGTGTGCTGGTGACCAAGGACCTCACCGCGCAAAGAACATGCACACAAAAAGCATTTGAATAATCCAATTTTGTTCACTTAGTTCCCCGTGGCTTTTAACATCTGGAACCGCAGTCGACGTCCAGATGCGGCAGTGAAGGGGCGAATGCTTGGAGTTGACTGGCGTTATGAACCATGTCACGTTGTCAGTAGCAGATGGTTTTAGAAGCTCTCAACACAGGATTGACAGACATTAGCAGTTGCATTTGGCATTAGCGTGGTGCTCATCGAGCTTTATAAATAAAATCGAGTGCCACTGTCGCTTCCACCTCCTCAGGAGCGATCGCATCTGGAGACTCTGGCAACGGGTTTATCTAGAAGGGCATCCCTCCAGAAATCTGGCGGGCCACTTGCTCATCCGGGCTCTCCTCCTTGTCCTTCCTCTCGCGGTTCCAGTCCTTGAGGCCGGCAGGCAACGCGGTGTCCTCGGTCTCGCCGCCTGTGCCCTCCACCAGCTCTTCGTACGTGGACTTCTCAGAGAAAGGTCGTTTTCCCAGCAGCTCCACCATGTCATTCTTGTCCAGAACCTCCTTCTCCAGCAGTCGCAGCGCCACCTTCAGGATAACAAGCGCAGAAGTTGCAGCAGCAGAGTAATCAGCCAGACAAAAGCACCCACAAGCACCCGCCTGCCTCACCTTCTCCACCTCAGCCTTCTTGTCACTCAGCAGGCTCAGAGTTCTGCGGTAGGCATCTGCGATGAGGTCTCGGACCTCGGTGTCGATGAGGCGTGCCGTGGCCTCGCTGTACGGCTTCTCCAGAACCATCTCGCCCTGCCGGGGGAGTTCGAAGGACACCTGGCCCACCTTGGCATTCATGCCGAACTGCACGATCTGTGAGAGCCAGAGTCTGCGATGACAGGGCGGCGCTGTGACCCGACTCGGCGCGTCACTTCTGTCTGACCTGCGCATAGGCGCTCTGGGTGACCTTGCGCAGGTCGTCCTGAGCGCCTGTGGTGATTCTGCCGAAGAAGATCTCCTCGGCCACGCGACCGCCTAGTGTCATGCACATGCGGTCCAGCAGCTGCTCCGTGGTGTACAGGAACTGCTCCCTGGGGAGGTACTGCGCATAGCCCAGGCCGCGGCCCCGGGGAATGATGGACACCTGGATGCAGCGTGGGGTAAGCGCACGCCACGTTCACTAGATGGCCGAGTGGGCCCACCTTCAGCAGCGGGTCGGCGTGCTCCAGGAACCAGCCGGCAACGGCGTGTCCCGCCTCGTGATAGGCCACCGTCTTCTTCTCGTCAGGCTGGAGGACCTGCGTCTTCTTTTCCAGGCCTGAAAAGAGGAACAGTATGTTCCCAAGTACGGTGGGGTGCAGGGCCGGCCGGCCGGCCAGCGGAGGCGCTCACCTCCGATGACCCTCTCGATGGCCTGCTCAAAGTGCTTCTGCTGGATGGCGTTGGACAAATGCCGTGCAGCAATGAGGGCCGCCTCGTTGCAAACGTTGGCAATGTCCGCACCTGCCGAGCACATGTTGCCGTCTGATATCGGACTGAGCCCGAGACAAGCGTTTTGGGAGCGAGAAGTAGCAACTTCTGGCCGACGTCTTCATCTCACGATGGCGGCCCAGCACCCAAGCTTGGACTTGATTCTTGTCTGGTCAAGGCTTCACCTGCTTGTACCTTACCTGAGAAACCAGGCGTGAGCGCTGCCATTTTGCGGGCCAAGGCATCTCTATCTGTGACCGAGTCCAACTTGAGAGGTCGAAGATGGACTTTAAAGATGGACACTCGCCCTTTGATGTCGGGAGGACCTGAAATGACAGGCGTGAGTGACGGCAGCGTGATGGCAACAGCTCTGGGGAAAGTGACGCCTCGCCCCACCCGCTCACCAATGTAAATTTGCCTGTCAAAGCGTCCCGGCCTCAGTAGCGCCGGGTCCAAGATGTCCGCCCGATTGGTTCCCGCCAGAACCACCACATTGGTTGCCGTGTTAAACCCTGCAACATGCAAAAGGGAGTGTCAGGCTTCTTTTATTGTTGTTGTTGTTTTTTTTAAATGCCCACCATTTGCCGAATGTTGAGTTCACATTTCTTGTGTTTTAGGGGGAAGAAAATGTTTGGATGTTGCTTTTGGAGACTAGCACTAGCAATCCATCGAAAAAAAAACGGTGGCGGGATAACAAGGACCCTCAAAAACGTCAATGAGCGACAGCCGCCAACCTGCCAACGTCTCAGACACACCCCAGC
The DNA here is from genome assembly GCF_033458585.1 of Syngnathus typhle. Classification (NCBI taxonomy): domain Eukaryota; kingdom Metazoa; phylum Chordata; class Actinopteri; order Syngnathiformes; family Syngnathidae; genus Syngnathus; species Syngnathus typhle. Next base: position 6,943,237 of record NC_083750.1, on the reverse strand, counting down.
TTCTGCCTTGCGTCAAGTCTTACAAATTCAGTCGGGACAAATTGTCAAATGACGAAATGGAGCCGGGCCGTACACAAGTCGCTTTTCATTGTCAATTTTAAGTTTCAAGTGTGAAACTGACATTTCCCCCTGGTATCTCGCCACTACAGCGGTCTTGTTCTAATGCGAGCATTTAAGTCAGGAGAGCTTGAAGCTTCTTTTCATTGAGTGCCGGGAGCTCAAGCGGAAAATGGAATCTCGCGAACTCCAAAGCGGGCTCAACAGAAGACTGAGGGCTCGGGCTGGCGAGTAGAGCAGCGCTACGACGGCGTCTGACCGTCCATCTCCACCAGCAGCTGGTTCAAGGTGCTCTCCTGCTCGCTCTGCCCCCCGAAGTTGCCCCGCCCCCGCTTGCGTCCCACTGCGTCGATCTCGTCGATGAAGAGGATGCAGGGCGCGTTCTTCCTGGCCATGACGAACAGATCCCGGACCTGTGCGGGAAGCGCGGGAAGCGCGGTCAGCGAGCGCGGACGGGGAGCGAGCGGTAGGAGACGAGCCGGCGCTCACCCGGGCCGGGCCCACGCCCACAAACATCTCCAGGAACTCGGAGCCATTGACGGTAATGAAGGGAACATTGGCCTCGCCCGCCGTGGCCTTTGCCAGGAGGGTCTTCCCCGTCCCAGGAGGCCCCGTCAGGATGGCGCCCTAGCAACGGCGAAAACGGCGAGGAAAGCGTCAACGGAGCCGACCTGCCAGCCCTCACCCCGCCCTGAGCTGACCTTGGGGATCTTGGCGCCGAGGTCCTCGTATTGTTTGGGGTTCTTCAGAAAGTTGACAAACTCCATGATCTCCAGCTTGGCCTCCTCGCAGCCGGCCACATCTTTGAACTTGACGTCGATTTCGTCCTTGAGGATCTTGGCGGTGGTCTCGCTGACGCTGAACAAGCCGCCCATGCCGCCGCGGCCAGGCCGTCCCGCCCCCGCCGGGCCTCGCCGCACCATGAAGAGCAGAAAGCCGATGATGAGGGCGGTGGGCAGCATGCTCAGGAGGAAGGTCCTGACATACAGGGTCAAGAAAAGGCCCTCTTTCACACCCATTTCAACTTCAGCGCTGTCCTTGGAGACGCTCACAAATGCGTGTTCCGTGTAGCCAGCCAATCGTTTGGAGAGCTTTCAACTGGACGAGTCGTCAACACTCGGTTACTCCACCCACCGCTACTTGTGCTCATTTAGTCAGCACCTCCAATTGGCGTGTGGTGAACGCCGATCAAGACTCACATGAGTTGAATTGAGGGAGCTCCCAAAAGAGAGATGGAAAAGGCCCCAACAAGTCAACTCATCCAGGCTTGGCCCTCACTATTTGTCTTTGTGAGCACGGCAAAGGTTGGTGTGGGGCTTCAGACCTCTTTACGAGGCATTTGAAGTTTGCTCACCCGTCGCTCTCTGTGGCGTAGACCACGGGCACGCGGCTCTCGCCCTCGATGCCCAGTTCGTATTGGGCATTCTCCAGGTTCCTCTCAAAGGTGTCCACACTGCCGATGTTGAACCACACGTACTGCTGCAGGGAGAAACAGGCGCGGCGGCACGTCACCGCTTGACGCTAAGGAGGCCGGCCCATGTGGGAACGACTTGAAAATCGGCATTTTCACATATAACCTCGTGACCCTGCGAAGACGAGGCCACCCAATCAAACAAGGCTCACTGAGGTGGCTCTCATATTTGCGGCGGGGCTCGATTCTGGGTTATCAGAAACGCCGATGCGACGGCTTGGTCGGAGTGCATCGATATGACACAGAATTTTGAGAGTCAACGCGGCCACCGACTTTACTGGGCGACCCACCTTTCCCCGGCAACGGCGAGTCGCGCACGCACACTCCCTCCCTCCCTCTGCATCTTCTAGTAATTAGAGACGGCCGACTCACCCCGTCCACGGGCATCTTCCCGGGAGAGAAGACCACTTTAACGTAGCGCTTGTTCACCACCTCCAGCCTGTCCACCTGCGACACAAAGACGAGGACCGCCGTCAGCACCGTGGTCATCGTCGCTATCGATGTCGGCGTTCCCTCACCACGCCTTTGGACAAGATGTTGTTGACAAAGTCCTTCCAGGTGACCTCTCGGCTTCCGTCCCTGAACAGGAAGTAATAAGCCACGGCGGTCCAGAAGGCCACGCCGCTCAATAGGTACATGCGGAACTCCTTCTCATCCCAGGGAATGTCACCCTACAAGCAAAGGCTTCTGTTTTCATCTTCTCCTCACCATTACGGGACGTCAGACACTTGCAGGAATGTAAACGACATTGCGACTTGGATCACGTGATCCGTTTTGGTGAGGATAGCGAGCAATGGGTTGGCTTGGCCTGATCGTCTGGCACGCCGCCGTTCACAGCGTCCAGCTGGTGCGCTCGACTGCACTCACCTTCTGCAGACGGCTGTACCAGTTCGACTCCTTCCGTCCTCCTCGCTTTCCATCGCCTCCTCGTTTTCCATCGCCTCCTCCCGCTCCGCCCCCTCCGGATGGCCCCACCTCTGCCGGAGCGTCGTCAGCTTTGTCGTCTGTCCGCACACAAGTAAAAGTCCACATTAGGTCTGAACAATGAATGGGGTATAGATGGAAACCGTAATCCCGGACAATGCCGTCGTGCCAGCGCTCAATTTATTGCATCGCCCTCCTCTCCTGCCAAGCAGTTTAATCTCACCTTTGTCTGGTGAATGAGCTTTCTTGGAATTCTTTCCACTGTCGGGAAAATACTTCTCAAAGCCTGCAGAGACGAGCAAACGCATCAGTGCAAGTTTTTTTCAGAAGAGTAAGATGATGCCGACAAAGAACCTTTGGGGGGTCTGGAGGTCAGACTCCGACAAGCCAACATCAGCTCACTCAACAAGGTCCGCTCACTCACCAGCCGTCTTGTCGCCTGGCCGACAAACAATTGGGGAGCAATCATCATTTTGTTCACAAGAGGTGCGAAAAAGGCGATGAGCGGGTTAGTCAAAGTCCCGACTTCTCTCCATTCGAAAGTTATGACGTCACATGCAATATGACGCGAAATCCGGCCCCACATCTTTTATTCAGATGCAGTTGGGGTTGAAGCGATATGCAACCTTTCGGACGTGTTTGCTCGGCTAGCGGTAAGCAATGAGAAGGGACAAGGGGGCACCTACCAGCAGCCCGCTGGAGGCGGGCGAAGGAGCTACGAGTAGTCGCAGCACCTTACAGCAGCCCACCGACAAGCGAAGGTAGCGGTGAGCCATGGTCACGCAGACCGAGGAAACGGTGACGACTTCAAAAAGCAACTCTGGAGAGAGGGTGTTAAGGGACACTCAAGTTCAACATCGCTGTTCCGTAAGCGTTCCAGTCCGCCATGTCTGTTGTGCGCAGCTTCTTCGACACGGGAACAACGGTGTGTGGCGGTGAACAGCGCCCCCTGCTGGAAGTAGCGTCATCACATCCGAGTCAAAGTCCGTCAATGTCACTAAAAAGTACATGTACCATAAAGGTGTCACTCAGGCATGCTGTCAATATAATGCTGGAAAAGGTTTGTTTGACAAGCAGAATATCCAGAATTTTTAGAAAAAATCAGGAGGCTGCTCTAAAGTCAACTCAGAGTTCAGGGATAGACTCAGAGTATGTTGAATCTGCTTTCTGGAATATCCCCCTGGACTGCACATCTTCAAGTGCATTATGCTATGCGAGGTCGTGTTGTCGATAGCAACGAAAGAATTGTAATTGTGGAAGTTGAGCCCATTGTGCTGTTTCTGATAAAAAGCGCCGTGAAGTGCTCCTCATCCCCACAGGAAAAACAACAGAGCCAATTCCTGTTTCTGTTTTTATTTGGTTAAGAAAGAAAAATAAGACAGGAAGTGATCAATCTTCTATGGTGATAATCATGAGGATCAATATAGACTTTGTAGTTTATATGAAAATAGGCAGCGGACCAGGTTCAACTCTTTGCCCCACCTCATAAGCACGCCACAAGAAATTGGCTGGCTCGTTAGTCAAATTCATTAAGCTGACTCCTCCCCCTCACCTGGGTGCGCTGAGGGAGCGGCGGGGCTGATGCGCGGCCACGCCCCTTCATGATCCAAGGTCTCGGGGGAGTTTGGGGGGGGGATGCGTTCAGAGCTTCTCCTTGGACTGCACCCAGATCAAGGATCCTGAGTGATCCTCGATGATCTGCTTGCTCTGCTCGTAGATCTCCTCCAGTGTGTCGCCTTGCACGATGGCTGCCCGCACACACGTCATCACGTTTGCGCTGAGGCGGCAATTTGAGGCGGTTTAAAAAGTGCTTATTCCCAACCTGTGAAATGTTCCGTAAACTCGTGTTCCAACTTGGCGGCTCGCTCAAACGTCTTCCTGCTTTGTTCCTCCGTCAGACGCTTGTTCATCTCCCTGACACACACAGGCGATTTTTTTTTATGCATGTGAGAGCATCTGCTTTTCGGACGGACGGACAGACGGCTAGCATCTACATACATACATATATACATACGGACAGACGGACAGCATCTACATACAGACAGACAGACAGACAGACAGCTAAACTTTATTGATCCTGAGGGGAAATTATTTAGTCTTATTTTGTGAAATGGAGGCGACTCAAGGTTCAAGTGTTGCTTGGCAATCGTAGTTTACTTGACACAATACTGTGCCATCTTGCCAATAGGCCCCCCCCCCCCAAAAAAAAAAAAAAACTAAAATTGAGACTCCAAGAAACAAAAACTCATGACAAAGATGGATTGTTGAAGTAAAAATAAGTAAAACAAATTGACTGAATTTTAAGACACCAAAAGATCATGAAAAATGATCAGAAGAAGTGTGTGTGTCTTACATGATGTTCTGGACGGACTTGGGCTTGATGAAGATGGCGATGGGATGAAGCAACGCCGCCTGCAGCCGCTTGATGGCGTTGCCCGACACGTCCAGGATGCAGTGCTTACCCTACATGCGTGCCAGTGTCATATTAGCTTGAATAGGAAAGGCTGCGGCAGGGCGGCACCGTGAGCTTTTGCCGCTGTACCAATCGATGCTCATTAACCTTAGCAGGAAGCTGACCGACTCAAAGGCTAAGCAAGGACAGAGGGGACGGGCCGCCCACCTTGTCGGCCACCTCTCGCACCGACTGGACGCTGGTTCCGTAAAGGTGGTTGTTGTACTGTCCCGCCTCGATGAACTTGTGCTCCTGGATGTCCTTCTCCATCTGCTCACGTGATGCCACAAAGTGATAATCCCGAGCGTCCACTTCATAGTCGCGTTTGGGTCGCGTGGTGTCTGCAAAGAACGGAGAAAATGCAAAGGTCGCCCCGGGCTGGCAAAAAAGAGGAGCCACGAGAGACGCCGCGCGTTGCCGACGGCCACTCACGTGGGACGCAGGACCCAAACTTGTCTGGGAACTCCGAGATTAGGTCATCGTTGATGCGGTCCTTCATGGGGCCCAGGATGATGACCGGTCGCGCGTAACCCACTGGACGGGACAAGCAAGATGGTGGGCGTCAGACCTCGGCTTGCCGCCGCGGCCTGGGTTCAGCTGCCTCACCTTCTTGCTGTGTGACGGCTTCATACGACAGGACCGACTCCTCCTGGCCGCCTGTCCACAAACGCTCCAGTTGATTCCAAATCCAATTGACGGGAAAGTACAGAAGCGCCAACACTCGCAAATGTTTGGGTAAGTGGTGTGACGCGACGCGACTTACGGCAACTGCTCTCACTATCGCTGGCGTTGGACGTGGCGTGTTCTGAAAAGACAAAGGAGGTCAGCTGTCCGTCCCAAAAGGGGTAAATCGTAGCATGAGCGCGCCGCCGTCCAGGTCACGCCTTTGGAAAGGCTTTGTGGGGTAAAACAAAGTCTCGTTCAGCAGAAGGTGGACCCTGAGCCATCTTGACAACGAGCGAGATGCCCGGGGGAGGGGAAGGGAGGGGGAGGGGCGGCCAAGCGGGGTCTGCTGCCGCCCCTCGGTCAGCTGAGAACTACGCGTTGATCGAGCCTGAGCGCCCCACTTTGCTCCGCGGCCAAAATGCCTCTGTGGGCTTCTCTCGCCCTGGCCTTCTCAAAATGGCCGACATCACGCTTAGAGCAATGCACGTGTGCTTTGCAAAGAACGCCATATTGATTTTGATGCCAAAAGCAAAAATGCTGAGCTATTTTTACAGCTATCCGCTCGAGAAATACTGGCTGGCGAGCAGTCCAGCCTCGGGGGAGGGGCGGACTCACTGCGTCCTTTGGCGAGGATGTCGATGGCGTCCTGAAGGCGACAAGAGAAGAAGAAGCACAAACAGGAAGTTACGACATCGCAGCGACAGAGCGAGAGAGCAGACGTGATGCGACAGAGGACGACGCCGTTTGGGTCGGCCGGCCGGGTCCAATTGAGGGAGAAAAAACAAAACAAGGTGGGTGGCACGGGATCGCGGCTGATCTCTCTTCCTGTCGCTGACCGATGAGCAGGGCGGGTGGGCGGCGCCCCCCGGAGGCGGCGGCGGGCCTCGTACTCACGCTCCACGTCGCTGCTGTCCTGCTCGCCGCCGTCGCGACTTTTCCCGAACAGGAAGGACCTGGCCAACACGCCCTTTCTACGCTTGTCGCCCGACAGCTACAGGAAGTGGATAGGAAAGGGACAGGAAGGCGTCTAAACGTCAGGCGCTCGCGTGCTGACCATACGGCCAAAGCGGTCAACAGTAGGCACCGCTCGGACACAAGTCTCCCGCAAACGTGCTCTCACTCTCGCTCTTTCTCTCTCACACACACACACACATGCGGGTACAGATGAGGGGGCAGCGCAAGAGACAAAAGCGTTGCCATAGCAACAGCGCAAACGCAACACCTTGATTGTTGAAATGTTTGGAGGAGGCCTGGCTCCATGTGAGGGATGAGAACAACAAAGAGGAAGAAGATGAGGCAGACATCCACGTCAAGAGTTACATTGGCTCATGCGCGTGTCAGTCAGGCCGTTCGCCAGCAGTCGTAATGACGTCACCGTCGCCGCCGCCGCCACCGCCGGGATGCTCAAAGATCAGCGACATGCGGTTAAGATCAGCTGCTTTTGTCGCGCACGCGCTCGATAATACGTGGAGCGAGCATAGCAAAAACATTGCGAGATTCCCACAGGATCAAACGTACTCACAACAGGAAACAACTACATGCTAACAAAAGAGCTCAGGTGCCGATAGGAAATGCTAACGTGCAACGTGCTAACACAACAGGTGCTACAAAAGGAGCTAACATGCTGAACGAATGCTAAGAGGGCGAGCTAATCCGTTGACGTCGGGGGCCACATTGACTTTTCCACAACTCGTGGGGCAAGCCGATCGCGCGGCTCATCAAATTGGAAAGCATTGTCCTGAAACGGGCTGCTTTGTCGACGTGTGGCTCGACAATTACGTTTTGCTTGAGCTCCGCGAGCCCACGAACGACTGGACAACAGTAAAGCCACAAAACCGGCAGCACGGCGAAAGGCAAGTTCGAGACCCCCGAGTCACATACGAGCCGGCCGTGACAAAGAAGAGCTCATCTGCTCCATGCTGAGTGCAGCACCCGCCAACATGCGTCAAAGGTGTTAAAAGCGAGCAGCTAGCTGGCTCGGATGCCGAGAGAAAGAGCTTCACGTTCTCTGCTTGACTCACCCCTCGCTCTCGAGACTTGGGGTTGAACTTGACCGTCTTCAACCTGGCTCGCTCTTTCTTCTCCACCCTGTCAGCCAATCAGAGCACGTCAAATTGAGCAATTTCCCCGAGCAGGGTGTTCGAGCGAGCGACAGACCTCCTTTTGCTGGGTATGACGCCAACCTCTTGGACGTCCCCGGTGGCTGTCATGTGGCGTGCTTGCCACCACTCGTCATCGGAAGCGTTGACCACATGCAGGATGTCCCCAAACTTGAAGTTGAGGCCCTGACTGGGGAGGCCCGAGTCGCGAGTCCTGTCGTAGTCGAACAGCGCCCTGCGCGCGATGGGGGGGGTCGCACGTCAGCAGGGGGTGGGGTTGGCCGTGGGCAAAGGCCGTGGGCAACGGTCGTGGCTTCTCCCACCTGACATAGAGCGACCTCTTCTGGCTGGTCCTGAGGGATCCTGATCCGGAGCTGATGCTGCTGTTCATCATCTGCTCCCTCAGGTCGTGGATCTTGGCCTCGAAGCGGCCGTACTCTGCGCAGGAACGGCCACGCATCAAGCTCTGGGAAAATTCCACTGGGCTGCTCCACTTTCTTTTTGCGGCAGCGTGACTCACCCTCGGGTCTGTAGTGCGCCACGATGGCAACTGTCTGCCCGGCGTTCTTGAGGGCGGCCGCCGCCTGCTCATGCGTGGCGCTGCGGAGGTCCACGCCGTTTACCTGCGCGCATGCACGCACCGTCCTTGTTTGAATCATTCCCAGTTTCATTTGGGAGGCCACGGCAGCGGCGACGTACCGACACAAGGCGGTCGCCCTTCCTCAGCTCCCCGCAGAGGTCGGCGGGTCCTCCGGCCAGGATGAAGGAGATAAAGATGCCTTCACCGTCCTCTCCGCCCACAATGTTGAAGCCCAGACCCGTGGTGCCACGGTGCAGGACCACCCTGCGGGGATCCCTGCCGGAACAGGGACAGAGATGCGTGCTTGGCCACAGCGCAATCAACATTTTAGGAAACAAAATTTTAGGAAAAAGCGCAAGGTACCATGAGGCCACGTCATCTCCCGCCGCGTCCTTAGCCGTTGGCGAGTGACGTCCGGATGTGGCTGGCGGGGGGAGGGGCTGAGACAGCAAGTTGATGGGGGCGCCGATATGATTCTCCAGGTGCTGAGCGAACACTAACAACGCACAAACATGCTATTAGGTGGACACACCGCAGCGCAGCACATAGTGGGGGAGGAGAAGAAAGGCAGCACGTGAAGAAAAATTAAGCGTGAGAAGGAAACAGAAGTTGGAAGAAAGAGCGAAAGGAGGAGCTGAGAAAATACGAACAATGATGAGTGGGGCAAAAAGAACAAGAAGATGACCAAGAAACAAAAGCCGTGAAGAAGCGGCCAAAAGAGAAGGAAAAGAACAAGATGAGGGGAAAAGCGGAGGAGAAAAAAAAACAAGGAGTGTGAAGATGAGGAGGTTGCGGCGGGTGGCAGCTTACAGCCGTCCGGGCGCTGTGCGTCGGCGGTGTCGGCCACGAAGACGTTGTTGGGCTTTGCCACTCGCAGGTGGACCACATCGGGCGTGTTCTTCAAGGCAGTGACGGCGTGCTCGTGGCTCACCTCCTCCAGACAGCAGCTGTTGACCTGCATGGCACTTGTGTCACTCACTCATGAGCGGGCGGGCGAGCAAGGTCGGTGGCTCACCGCCAGGAGCTTGTCCCCAATCTGGAGCCGTGCATCCTTGTGTGCGGCGCCCCCCTCAATGATCTTGGTGACGTAGATGCCGTTGTCACCCGGGATGTGCTGGTTGCCTACACCCCCCGCGATGCTGAAGCCCAGACCTAAAACGCCCACACGCAAACCATGCCATGCCATGGCGCGTTTGCCGTCGAGTTGCCGCCGTTTACCTTTGGGTCCCTTGACCAGTTTGATGTCGGCGACTCGGTCAGCCTCAGATTTACGGCGTCGGACGTACAGCCGCACTAAAGAGCCCGCCTCCTTCAGCGCCTCCACGGCGCGACTGTGCGTCACCTGCCGGACGTCAACCTCGTTCACGCGCAGGATCACGTCGTTCACCCTGAAAATCATCGTCATCACATCCTCGGTGGGGAAAAAACAACAACAGAGGGTACGCGAAAGCTGAGGAGAGGCGATCGGGTGACCTGTTGCATAATGTAGGTGGCCCACCTGAGACGGCCGTCCTGTGCGGCGGCGCCCCCCACGATGACTTTGGTGATGAAGATGCCGGGGTCCTCTCCGACGTGGGGGTTGTCCACGCCGCCCGCGATGCTGAAGCCTAGGCCCGAGTTGCCCTGGACGCAGGCGGCCAGGCAGCGGGTGACATGGCTTGGCTAGCAGAGCCAAAGGGCGCTGGCAGAAGAGTGCGTGCGCTCACCCTCTCCAGCGTGATCTCCTCGTACTCGTAGTCGGTCTCGCCGCCATTGACCTGTGGGCGGGTACACAAGTTGGAGGAGAAGTGCAGCCCGCCGGCATTTTCCGCCTCCTTGCCTGCCACCAACTTTGAGGGTGCTTAAGTAGCAATCCGGCTACAAAGTAGCGCTGTCCTAGCCGCTGCCCGCTTCCTCACCACTTGGTGCCCCCGGAATAACTTGGTTAGTTTTGTCTCGCCGAGCGCACCCCGGAATAACTTGCATTATTTTTGCCACGCCGAGCAAGCCCCAGCTAAACCTTTTCTGTTTTGCCTCGCCAAGCGCACCCCGGAATAATTTGCTTTGCCGCAGATCACGATTGACCGTTTTTGCTTTCATCTGCAAACAATGGCGCCTTATCGTCGACGAGGTGCGAGGTTCACGCACGGCGCCCTAGGGTTTTCATAAATATCGAGAGCCAAAGCCGGCACATTCGTGCACGTCGAGACGGCGTAAAGGGATTTTGAGCGGATGTTTTGTGGGTGTCGTCCCCTTGTGCGCGACACGGGCTTCGGTGACACTCACGTGAGGAGGCGTGTCCAGGCTGTCGGCGTCGACTAGCAGAGGAGGAGGGTTGGCCTGAACGACATGAGGACACACACAACACACACGCACACATCAATAGAGAGCGCCAAGGTCGCACAGGACTTTGAATTGATATTTGACTGTTTCAAATCAAATGTTGAGAATTTTGGCGTGGCGGTCTTGTCGCTTGAGCGTGACGGGAGGAGCGGGCCTTTGTCCCGGTGAAGCTTTGCCGCAAGGCTAAAACGAGCACCCGTCGAGCGCGGCAAACTCAGAGAAGCCGAGGCATCGATCTCCTGATAAAAAAGCCATGGGCCCAAAGCGATCCACCGACTTGCTCCATCCATCAAACAAAGCATCTTGGCAGCGACGCGTCATGACGACGTGAACCATTCAACGCTCTTCACTGAATTCATCGGACGGAATACGGGTGACTCGTCGGAAAAGTCAAACTAAGTCCGTTTACAGTCAATCTCACGGTTGCTGGCGCAGGATAGGCATTTCTTTGGCTCAAAGAAGACGAAATCAATAAAAAAATCAAATCAAAACGGATGGCAAACTGGAAAGCCAAATCCCACAGTGGTCCAAGCAGAAAGGTGTGGGGGATTTCAGCTGCCAGACTACCTTGATGTAGGAGGGGGGGTGCAGCCGGGGCGCGGCGGAGCGGCCGCCCGCCACCTTGGCGCCGGTCTTGGTAGGACTCTTCTTGACGCTGTCGCGCAGGTTGAGGAAGCGGGAGCGAGTGCGGTACGACGGTGGCACCGCGCACGCCGTGAAAGTCGCTAGCGAAGCTCGCAGCTGCGGGCGGGCCGGGTCGGCCCGCTCCCGCCCGGGCTTGCCTTCCGAGGGTAGGAGGTGCCTCGAGGACATGAAGAGATTCCCGGCCGGCGCTCGCAACGAATGTGATGGCAACGGTCAGTTGGGCGGGCGGTAGCGTGTAACGCCTGACGGCTTCGGGCAAGGGAGGGCGCGTGTCAGCGGTGCCGGGCGGGTACGCGGGGGGGGGGGGGGTCTGGTTGTTGCATGAATAATCAATGTTCCCCTCGAGCGGCCGCGCGCGCTCGTGAGCTCTTGTGTGGGAACATGACCGTGACGGGCGGGCCCTCGCACGCGTGATGACCAGCTCGAGTCAGCTTTGTGTCTCAGTTCAGTTGAACAACCGGACTTTGTCGGTGAAAAACTAACCCAATTGCAAATGACTGCAATCGGTGCAAAACTAACCCAATTGCAATTGAGTGAACCGCGTCCAAAGTTTGATGAAACCTGGACTAAAATTGCATTAAGGCTGCACCCAATCAAGATTGACAGCGCCAACACAGCCAGACCGGATCGGGATGACATCAAAGTCAAGCGCCAAACACCATCGGGTCACGCTAACTTTTCGCCGCAAAAGACAAATGGGGCACCTTCGAGCCACGCCGAGTTCTATCTGGAATGAGCAAAACCCGGATTGAGCCAAATCTGCACCGCTACTACTTGGATAAGACCCAGTGGAAATCTGCTTCCGTTTTGCTAAATCCGCCTTGCAGTTTGTCCGGGCATTTCCTAGATCGCGGTCATGGCTCGGGGACACGCGCAGAGTAGAGCGGGGGAGGCTTTACCTGGGCGGGGGGGTAGGGGTTGGAGGAGCAGGATGGGAGGGGGCCGTCGTCACCCTGAGGGTAGAGGGAGGGAGGTGCGGGGGAGGCGGGGAGCTCCGGCCCATCCGAGCCATCAAACAGGCGCTCCAGCGAGGCCACCTGCGGGACACAGGCACCGACACGGAGGCTGACACGGGGCCGGCCGGCGAGCGCACTTTCCCGTCCGGGGCGTCATCAGATAAGAGTCGCGAGAAGGGAAGGAACACTTTGAAATGACTTTGCCGTCAACCCTGAGGCGTTTTCAGATCTCTGGAAGACAGCGTCTGATATTTGCTGCTATTTTTTGATACGTTTACGTTGTTGTCGTTGCCGCTCTCGCGGTTCTGTGGCCGGCCGGTGGGAACAGAACAAGGCGTGAGCCGCTTGCGCCGAGGGCCAGGCTCAAACTCAGACTGAACCCTACACAAAGGACTTTGGACTCAAATGAGACTCGACGCGCAAGAGTCATTTCAAAGCGTTGCCAACGTTTCTCTCGCTGCTGCGGTGGTGGTGGTCTCTTCCAAACAGGGGTTTCTGTCATTTCAAAGAGTTGCCAACGTTTGTCTCGCTGCTGCAGTGGTCTCTATCGAACACGCGCACAGCAAGCGTTTGTAGACATGCGCTACCTTGACGGGGGAGATGTGCGCATGGGTGACGTATCCGTGTACGTTCTCGATTTGGGATAAGTTCTTCTCGGCCACCTGGACCAGCTCCGGTGCGCCGGCCGCCTCCTCTGTGAGCTGCGGAGAGCTCCGTTCCTCTGGCGGCGACGAGTCCTCATCCTGCTGCCGGTACTTCTGAAACAACAAAACAGGAGACGGTTGGGCAGAGAGAGGACGAGGCGGCGCCGACGCTCGGGGGCTGAGCGCAACAGTGATGCAATGAGGACGTGGGCGACGACAAAGAATGTGACGACAAAGATGGACAGAAGTAGCGCAGAGTGCCTTCTTGAGAGAGCGAACACTCTGCAGATTTATTCTGCCGCGCTCTCCTTCGCCGACTTGAGCTGTCAGATCCATGGGCCGAAGAATTACGACCCGTGACATCGGGTAAATCATGTGCGTGGACACAAACTGCACTAGCGTTGTGCTACTACAGACGGCTCTCGTCTCAAGACCATTTTTTAAGTGTTTTTTTGGTGGCCCAAGAAAGCCCAAGGCTAATAGTGAGGCGCTTGCCCTTGAACCTCTGCAGCGGCAGAATGAGTGTGGGGGACAGGACGGGGCGAGTGGCACCAGTAACGATGGCAGAGCCCTTCTTTCTCAGCCAGAGGAGGAGGAACGCCGAGCAAAGATACTAAAAATAGCAACATCAGCAGATGTACCAAGGAAGACGATGGAGGGGCGCCATCAAGAGCGACGACGCAAACATCGAGCACTCCAACGAAAGCTCGTTGACCTAAATTGTCATCCCAAACTTTCCCGTTCAAAACATTCGGTCGTCCCACTCAAATAATTGGCCGCCGATACAGTACAGGGTGGATTCTTACTTTTGGCATTCCAACACAAAAACTGTCACGCATATCAGCCCTCTTTCCAATCTCCGCGCCTCGAAAACAAAACCAACGGGTGCTGACAACCAATCGAGTTATCGGGCTTCCTTCACTCGGGATTGAAGGGCCGGAAATATTGCCGATGGCTGCGTTTGCGTGACGAAAACTCCAAGACGTGCTTGCCAGAGGAGAGTGCAGATCAAGCGGTATGACGGCGGGCTCCGAGTTGGAGCCTTGGCATGAAGGCGCGCGGGCGCACCCACCCACCTTGCATCCGAACATGAGCGAGACGGTGCCGTTGGCGCACGCCGCTTTGCAGTGGCACAGGACGGGCGAGAAACACTCGGTCGTCCCGTCGTTGGCCGACGGCCGCCTCCCACGGGAGTGCCGACCACAGGGGCGCCAACCGGCGCCGCCTCCACCCGCTGTGCCACTGCTGCTTCTCTCCCTCACCATCCGCCCTCATTTCTCACATGGCGGCCAGGGGGAAGGCCATCCCAGAGAGCTTCCTTCATTCAGCCCTGCCCCCCGCTCAACTCCCCTCCTCTTCCAGTCAGCTCCTCACTGCATGCGTGTGAGGTGGTGGAGGGTGGTCACGTGACTCGCCAATAGCTCGGCGCGCTGTGCCCCAGAGGAAGGTAGCGCATGTCTGACAAGTCAACCAAAGTAAAAATCAACAAAAAGGTATTTGCGCCTCTCCTTCGCAGGTCCGTGCGCTTCTTCCGCGTAGATACAGAGTGAGCTGATCTGACGTGACACGCCATCGCGGGAGGCGCCGGCTCCGCCGACTCCTCCCGCCCTCTTCGCCTTGGCAACAGCAGAAGACGATGATGATGGCGGGAACTGCAGTGCGCACGCGCGCTGACAGTGAGAGGAGCTGACAGGCTGCCATGCGAGGAGCCCTTTCTCGCAAGAGCCGCCGGCCGCGTATGCGCGCACATGCGCTCAAGTGCACATCTGCTTTGTTATTGTTGGTCGAGTCCTCTGTCCCAAGGGAAGAGGAGCGCCCCCTGCCGCACATGTGTCGCAGTGCACACGCACGCATGCAATGGGAGCACCCAGTACCGGCGTGCTCAAAACGCACACTGCGCCGTTAGCATTAGGCCTCACGCGACTTCCGTGACGACATCATCATCATTATTATTATTATTATTATTATTATTATTATTATTATTATTCTGTCACATGTTGTAACTTGTCTAGACTAGTAGCGCTGTATGGCTTGCAGCAGCGTGTCGTCGTAGAGTAGACTCGTAGCAGCAAAGATGTCGCGGCATTTTAAATCAGGTAATGAAAAAAGAAAGAGGCGTCTTCATGACAATGAGCAAAGACAACACCTTATCAGGTAAACAAGGCAACGTAACCCCTGTCTTTATAGTTAGCACCCATTACAATTAATTAATTTTACATATTGACTTCTTAACATATTAATTGATATAAAAAAAACGTTTTAGACCACGTTACTAAAAGGCAAGCTACTATTAGGGAGCATTAACTGAGGAAAATACGGTAAGTGCAGCCAATTTGTTACCTCTATTTTATTGTGACGTAGAGGCGCCACCCCCTCTCCTAAAAAAAAAAAATTGCGCTGCAAAGCAGTTTTACTACTGTCCATCACTGAGTGAGGAATTGGTAATTTAGCGCCCCCTTCAGGGAAATTAGCAATTTAGCGCTCACATCAGCTGCAGACCAGCTGCCCATGCTTGCTAAGAAGTTGTGCACAGAAACTGAGTGACAAGAAAAAATGGCTTGTGGTTTTACCAATTTTACACCACTTTCTTGGCTAAGCAACAAAATATGGAGCACTTGTGCGTGCAGCGCTTTTACCTCGATGCTGGTGCTAAGGCTGGGCAGCGTGTCGGAGGTGACGGTGGCACTTTGGAAGCTGGGGAAGTCCCAGAGAGCCACGCCCTCCGTCGGCTTGGTAGACTCCGCCCACCTCTGGCTGTCCAATAAGGTCACTTCATAAAACTCTTGGATATCTGCGGCCCACGAGAATGAAAAAAAGTTTATTGAGGAAAACCTCTCAAGCGGCTTATGGAGAAAAAAAAAAAGATAAAATATTCCCAAAACTCAGATTATACCCCCCTTTTCACCTCCCTCAATAGAGTCCTGCACAAATCAACGCGGAAAGTTCACTCAGGACACGGCAACACCGCAACGCGAGCATGCACGCGTTGAAGCAGAGCCGAGAGGAAAAGATGAGCAGAGGATCCAAGTGAGAGTTGATGTTTGCCATCTGCTGGCGTGGATGCGAGCCAGAGCAAGAAGGACAAGAGCAACAACACACTGGAGCGTCCAGGTTGGATTAGGGGGGGGGGGTGCACGCTCGTGTCCTCCCAGGGATTACAAGCAGCCCGGCCCGGCCCGCCGCCTGACTTAATCGGTCGGCCTGAGGCAACGGCGGCAGCTGCATCAGGACTCGCGTGTCGTCTACGTAGGCAAGGCTCGCCATCGGGCTCATCGTGGCACTTTCAGCACAAAGCCACTTCTGCAGAAAGATGCTGCGCCCCAAACCGGGAGGCAAAAGCATGCTTTTCTCACACTGTCAGGAACACTCGAGTATTTCTTTTTTCTCTTTCTTTCTTTCTCTCTTTCTTTCCCTCCCTGCCCATCTCTCATGACTGCCATTCGAGCGCCGAGGCATTCAGCCTTGAAAGAGAGCGAGGAAATGAAACCGAGCCAGCGTCAAGCGCTGAAAACAAACAAAATGATCCAACAAGGCCGGGCCACGAGCACGTACCAACAAGGGCCCGAAAGAGGCTGCTCTGGAAGACGTCGATGACCCTCTGGATGGAGGCGCGAAGCTGCCACTCGTCAGCATGCTGCAGTTTGGCCTGGTACTCCTCCAGCAAGGACAGCGCGCGCTGGGCGTCTGACACAGGGAGCCAAAGCGGGCCGTCAGACGATCAGGTCATCATCAGATCAGAGCGTCGCATCCCCTTTGTCGATCGTGGCACAAATTCGACGCGGAAAGCGGCCGTGCGTATCGCTGTCGAGTGCATCTGCGAGGCGGCCAAACTAAGCAAGCGGCCGGGAGCGGACGCGACGTCGGGCAAAGCCAAGTGGCGAAATAGAACCGCTGTTTTCGCGGTGCTGTTGCGCTTTTCACGTCTGTCTCGATGCCGAGTAAAACAAAAGTGGGAGGACTTCAAAAGTGCGATGTGGCTGACGTCACCCCAGATTGGATCGCACGGTTCCGATCTATCCGGACCATCTCTTTCAAGGCTTTTGCTTGCCGTGCAAGTTCTTGGTGTGAGAACTCTTCCTTCCCGGAAATTGCTTTGCTGAGCCAACGTGGAAGGAAGTCAAACTTGTTATGAACTGTTGCAGTGTTGCCTGGTGACATCAAACCGTCAAGCGCATCATGTAAGAAGGTGACATGACCTTTATTTTGTTTGGTTACAGCAACACTAATTCCACACGAGTAACTTGCACACCCGGGACCAGGCGTTGCCAATTCGTCTGTACAACTAACTATTGTGAAGATATTCTGCTCAGTCATCTGGTGACAGATGCGCCACTCAAGTCTTAGCGTCAAAGTGTTCCGAGGGTGATCGACCTTCATGCCCGTCCGAGTTCAGAACAACTTGGTGCTTTATGACGGTTTTGGCGAGCTTTTGCCTTCCGGGCGCGTTGTGTATACTTTGTGTCAAGTTGGTCGCCACTTTGGCCAACCGTCAGCTCTGTCGCAACTCATTTAGCATGTCGAGCTATGAGGCTAGCTGGCGGGCCTCCGCGGCTTGGTTCGGCCCGACGCAATGGGCCGGGCCGCGCGACGCTTTGTCCTAATAAACGACTGACAGACTAAACTTGGACTCCGCTTAAACGCATTTGGGAGTTTCGCTCTCCCGGCGAGTAGCGGCTAGCATGCTAGCTCGCTAGTGAGAAAACGGCTTAGGCTACCGAAGGCACAGCCGGAACCGCAACGCATTCGGAACCGCACACCGGCTTGAGTGTCTCACCTTTTTTTCGGACAGGCATGGCGCCTCCGCTTTGGCTCGATTCGGAGGCGCTTGGCACCCGGGTTGGGGCTGGGCGGCAGGGAGGACAACGTCCGGACGAGCGGAATGTCGCCGTCGCGACGTCGGCACCGCAAGCCACCAAGTGCAAGACTCCAAACTCAAGCCCGACTGGGGGGAGGGAGGGAGACAAGAAGGGAGGGAGTGACGCGTCCTGCCAGCCCGAGTTCGGATGGGAACGTCCCGAACCGGACTGCTCTGATGGCTCTTCGTGACGTCTCGAACTGCGCGCACTCGCGCACACAGGTTGACCCGAACCGAGCCGCTATCCGCCCAGTGCGTGCGTGTGTGTGTGTGCGCGCGTTCGCGTTTGCAGGCTGAAGGAGCGGAAAAGAAAATTGCGGGGAGCCAAACTTGCTGGCGGTCAAGTAGAGCTGCGCGCGTGCACGCGCTTTCAGTGCGTTCGTGTCAAAGTTGGGAGAGGAAATCCCTCCGCCACTTCCTCTTCTTCCTTCTTTTTTTCTCTCGTTTCAAACTTTCTCCCAAATGGCGCCCTCTGTCTCTCAGACCTTGTGCGGCGAGGGGGAGAAAAGCGGCGGCTTCTTCCCTCCATCGGGAGATGTCGCGACCATGTGTCCCTTGTGGCCAAGCGGAGCCCTTCCTTCCACACTCGTTTGGGTAAAACGAGTCAGCTTGTCCTGGCTTGACGCTGATTCTGATATCTGTTCAAAAGAAATATTTAGTTATTTGTAGAACTAGCACTCAGTTACTTGGCACCAGTAAGAGAAGAACCCGTTGGATGTGTGCAAGTTGTCCGAAAAATGTATCAATAAAGATAATGAGGATGATGAGAAGGATGAGGATGCAAGCCACAAGCAAATGGTCCTGTGCTTAAATGGCTTTTTTCCTTCAACATTCCAAATCATGTTAATATAGTTTGTCTGTATGCAGCCGGATGGGGCCAATTGCTATTGCTCCATAAAGCTTACTTTCATTTTTCATCTCAGTGTGAGCGTCTGTTATTTTGCATGCGGTTGCCAAAGTACAGCAGCTTAGTGGAGTCCGATTAATTATGAGCATGTTGCGCTGCTGGGACATGATCACTAATCACCTCAGTGGCTCTCGTGCCGGGAGGCCGACAAATCAGAAGTCTGACCTACACGGCCGTCACCCGCTTGTGCACGTGCAGGCCTGCAGTGGTAATCTGGACATTCTTGCTGGGCCACTCAAGGAGGGAGGGAGGCATGGGGGGATGGATGGATGGATGAATGGATCTTGTCTGTACAAAAGAACATCTTGCAAACAAACATCATGACAGCTGAGCTTGCCGTTTTTTTGCAACGTTGTGAGCTCAAGCGGGCCGCTTTGAGGGCTCCAAACCGTCAGGGAGGCCAGTGGAGATGTTGCCGCGGCAACGAGGTCTCACCCAACAAGGACAGTGACGCCGCGGTACTTACGCACCACTTTGACATCAGCGTACAAACACGCAGCCCTCACTAATGCTTCCTACGTGTGCGTGTCCCACAGACGCACAATGAGGCTGTGTCTCAATGACAATCTGTCCACTGTGTGTGTTTGCGCATTTGTGCATGTCCCAGTAGCATAAGCAAGTAGATACGAGTTGAGAGTTGCATTGTCGACCAATGTTGGCCTTATTTATCCACGGGTGAAGAGGACGCGAGCGTTCCTATTACTGCAGGATATCAAAGTGGATACAAGACATAAAAGACATCGAATAAACATAAACAAAAAGACCTCACGGAGAAATGCCAGACATCAGAGCGTGTAGAGCAGTGTTTCCCAACCTTTTTTCATTTATGGCACACCTTTTCCTGGGGAAAAATCTTGAATCACACCCACCAACACACTCAACAACTCACACAACTCGCTTGTTCAAGATGTACAACACACTGACATAGCAATAGCATTGCAGTTCTCATCAATGACACAAAAAAAAAATGCCTCAGACCAATTGGGCAAGAAGTTGATCCATTTATAATCTGCTGGAGCCCGCAATCAAAGCTCAACTCGGAGAATACCGTAATTTTCGGAGTATAAATCGCACCAGCCATAAAATGCCCAAAAAAGTGAAAAAAAAACATAAATATGTATATATAATAAGTCGCCCCCCCACCCAAACTATGAAAAAAAACGCGACTCATAGTCCGAAAATTACGGTAGTCTAAAAGTCATTCACTAGGGGGCGCTGCCATGAAGGCGCCAGAACGGAATCAGAAAGCTTCATTATTTGTTGGCCACGAGATTGAGGTACATCTATTGGCAGATCAGCAAATTACACAGGAGGTCATGCGTGGCGCTCACAGACGGCATCTGCACTCTTACCTGGATTCTTAATTCGCAATTTGAAATGGTATTCTTAGCACTTTGTGTTGTTGCCACGTGGATTCTGGGGCCCGACCGTCAGGACAGAAAGTCAGTCTACCTCGGCGGCAACCATTGGGAACATTCTTCCTGGCAAGAGCCGACATGTCATTCACGTGACACGCCACTCGATGCCTCTTGACATCAAGGGCTCTGGAATAGACCCCCCCCCCCTCTTTACAATATAATTCCTTACTTCCAATGCTTTTCTTTTGTTTATTTGGTTCATAAATTGTGAAGAAAACGATTTTGGAAGTTTCCGACTTAAATGAATGAAAGACTTAAAAGCTTAACCAGCGTGCACCCGGCAGGTGAAGAGCAAGAAGCCAGAGAGCAAAGTAAAAGTCACAAAATAAAAGTCCGGTTTATTGTCAAACGACAAACTTTGCACGTACACCAAAACAGGCGGCCAGAAAACAACCATAAACAAAAAAGAAAGAGGCTCTTCTTTTCTTCGGCCTTCCTCCATCCAAGCCAGCCAGCCAGCAAGCGAGCGAGCAAGCACAAAGTCGTTCTATGGTACAGCTCAAGTACATACATTAAATGGAATTAAGTGGAATGCTCTGAGTTCAACGGCCAAAAACGTTTTGGACTGGGCTTGGGTGTCATATGGTTATAGATCTTGTTAACCAAGACATAACATTTGCTTCCTTCCCAACAATATGTACAAAAATATAAAATGTAAATAAAAATACAAACTAATTCTCCGCTGTAGTCGTTGTTGAGGCCGGATTGTGCGTGAGGACGGCGGGCGTTGAAATCTACTCGCTAATGACCACATTTTCTTTTGTTTGGATGAGCGCTCCTCCGGCCCCGCCCCCTGAGAACAACCACAGGAAGCAGCCCGGTGGGCCACCGCCGTCGGGAGCCGCCGCATCAATCATCGTCATCGGTTTTCTGCTTCTTGGTCTCCACGTCGTCCTGAGTGGGAGCCACAAAAAGCAACCTTGATTCGTGTTCCCGTTTCTCGGCTTTTCCTTGACTCATTGTTTCCCGGACACGCGTTTTGAAGAGAGCGAAAAGCAAGGTCACCTCGTCGTCGTCGTCTTCGTCGTCATCGGCCGCCCGCTTTGTGCCGCACTCCAGCTCATCCTCGTCTTCATCCTCATCCTCCTCGTCACCTGCGCGACAACAACGACCATGGTCAGCGACCGCGTTGCGAGGAAGGACGACCTCAAGGATGCGTCTCAGGCACCTTCGCCATCATCTTCCTCGTCCTCGTCATCCACCTCGTCGTCTTCCTCGTCGTCAATCTCGGGCTCGCCGTTCTCCTCGTTCTCCTGCAAATCCAAACTTTATGTTCGGGGTTGCTCTTACACCGTTCGTTTCTTCTCATTTCGCTGCTTAACTCCAAATCGTCATTAGAATGATCTTTGCTATCTTCGTGGCCCGCCATTTCTTGACCAATCTCCTGCCGTTTGCTGAAAACCTTTCTGCTCTCAGTCATTTCGAAAAGAGCGTTGGCGCCCTCTTATGGCAGCTCAGCACAAATACAACATTTATTTGGGGCAAGGGCATTAGGCCATAGCCTCGGATAAAAAAAAAACAATGGACAATGTGTCGAATCTAGTGCCATCTGGTGGTGAATTAACAAAATGCAACGACCTATGTGACGCGAGCACAACGGGGGCAAGCCGAGCAGCAATTTCCTGAGCAGAGGTGCCAGCAAAATGTCCAGATAAACGCAGTGTCGTGTCGCTTCACTTCAAGGGAGCAAGCGTTCGTTATTGACGACGTTTGGCAAATTTGTCCCCTTCGTCAGCCTCCTGAGCGGTGGGGCCGCCGCCAATATAATATCGTGAACCATGATTAGCACTATATTTTTGAAAACAAATGTGAAATAACATATTGAAATGCATAGTATTTGAAAAATACATTGAAAAATGTAAACAACATTGTACTTTTACTTGAACCCTTTTGATGACGAACAGCTACATTGACGCAATCAATATGAGCGGAATTTTTCAGGGGACGTTTTAGTATTTTCGTCACCTTTCCATTGGTGGCGGAATCTTTGCCGTTCTCCTTCTCCTCCACGAGCTTCTTGTCCTTCAATTCCTGAGGCACCCAAATACAAAGAAGAAACAAAACCATTAGATGAGTGACACAAACATTTCGTTTTCAATGTATGCTATCTCAAATCTAAAACTTCCTGTTGTCTAAAAGGAACAGCGGTGCATGCTGGGAGCACTCCGGCCTCTTTCGAGACTCGTAATCCGATCCATGGTTGGCGGGCTCCCTGGACATTGTGGGTATTGTAGTGTATGGGCCACCATATGTCACCAGGCACGCCCGGGAGACGCACTGCATTTCCCACAATGCAAGACGCGAGTGAAAACCAGCTCGAGGCGCTGAGGGGGAGGGGTGACGTTTTGTGGAAAGGGGTGGTGGGGGCGAGTAAGTGCGGGAGGTGGGTTGTAGAGGAGCGTGCGTGTAACGGAGGACAATAGAAGACACATGGCCCACATCGCACCGAAAAACTCCCGCTCGGTCCTCCGGGCCCCAATTTAAAGGAAATCTTGAAATCGATCTCGCCGTTTATTGTTTTATTTATAAAATTAACCCGATTATCTCTTCAACACGGGTAAATTTGAGTAAAACTGACAATTATTTGAAGTGGGGTGAAGTTTCCTTCGTTACATTACGCTGGTATAAGCGCGTGCACGCGGCGCTTAACTTGAGCACGTTGCGAAGCCAGCACGAAGCGCGCGCACAGCGTATCACACCTCCGCGCGCGCACGGACGCACGCGCACGCACCTAAGTGCTCTGCATTGTCCGCCTTCGAAAACCACGAGTAAAAAAAAACTATGTGCATAGCTTCGCAGGGAGACGCGGAAGCGCCAAGAAGAAGCATGAGCGAACGAGCGAGTGCTGCCGCCAAAGCCGAGCCCGTCAACAAACACGGCGGCTCCTTTGAGAGCAACTTTCGGTACCGGAACCGAGAGCACAACGGGACGCGACAAAAAAAGGAAAGAACAACCCGGCAGCCGCTGATGCTCTTCCCCGGACCCCGTTGCGGCTCACTCGTCCGCCGGTTCTTGAAGAAGGGGAACCGAGCCGCTCGTATAAACAAAGACGGATCGCGAGCAGACAATGAGGATGAGCTCGCGTCATTCGAGTGACATCTGGAAGCGGCCGAGATGCTCGCAAAACACGTTTGGCGCCGGCTTCTTCGGGCGCCGGACGAGTGCAGAAACGACAAGAACTTTTTGTCTTTGGTATTTTCTTTACATTAAAATATGATTTATTGAGATACAAATTTCATAAAAGTGACGCGTGATGCCCGCGCAGCTTTGTGGAGGTGAGCGGCTTAGCGAGCAAGCAGCACCACCGTGACATAAATTTCTTGTCGTCGTTTTCTTCTTACCTTGGCTGAGATTTCCGACGCGGAGTCAACTTTGGCATCTGCCATTGTTTCGGGGGAGTCAAATAAAGTGGGCGAGAAAAACGATGGACAGGAGTAATTCCTTGGCTACGGCGTTGAGCGTGTTATTGTGCCAATGGCCGAGCAAGCTGGCGGCCGAGTGGTTGATATAAGTTAGTAGGCGGGGTCGAGGGTGGCTTGGCTCTCGCCGATTGGCTGCCCTCGCGCCAGAGGGCTTCACCGCTCGAACGGAGGCTCGAATTACGAAGGCCACCCGGGCCACGCCTCCTCCTGTCTGCGCGAATGCCCGGCGGGTTTTTGCCTCCAAAATGTCAATGTGAGCGACTCGAGTGGCCAAATGGTAACCCTCTCCACCGGGAAGGTCACATTAACTCGTCTCTGTCGATTTACGTACGAAATATAGCCGATTGCTTCCGCGCGGGAGACATATGGCGCCATTTGATTGATTGATGTACGTCTGGACCAATGAGGCGGCGACTTTCCGGTCGCACTTCCCGCCCACTCAGACGAAGGGAAATAAAAATGAAAAAATGTCAATTTGTTCGAAGAGTTAAACGACGGCTCACGTTTAGATACATCGCACCGCATACTTGCGTGCCGACCCTCGGCCACAGCTGGCGAGATAAGCGTCGTCGGAGAATCGGCACCCAAAGTACGCGAAGCGTCATCGTCGCCATTTGAGTTTTCCGCTCGCCCCTCCCCTGAGTGGCAGGCAGCCATCTTGAGGCTCCCTCTCCGCCGTCGTCCTAGTGGCGCACTTTTTCCCCTCTGCCTGCCTACTTTCCTCTCTTTTGTCTTTTGCGATCTGACCAACGGATCCGTACTAAACTCCCAAGTGCTGAAAGTGAACGACGCGAGTGAGCGCGTGACCTCGTTTCCTTCTTTTGCTCAAAAGTGCACAAAGTATGACACAAGCGACAAGACAAGTGCCCCCCCCCCCTCAATAAAAAAAGAAAAAAAGAAAATCAGCAACCAGGACCCAGCTCAAATACTCGTCAACCTTCTTATGAAACAATACGGCTTTCTCCTTACCGACTTGAGAACACATGGATTTTACATGCGGAACATGAGAATGTGCAAAAAGATGCGGCCGCCATTAGGCGTAGCAGTTCGGGGGTGGGGACTCGTGCAACATACGGCGGCATTGAAGATCGGGCCGCGAATGCAGTCGGACGCTCGAACGATCCCCGTTGGTCGAGCGGGTTAACGCCGAAGCACGTCAGTCCCGCAAAAAACGTCGATTGGCCGCCTTCGCTGTCCGTCATTTTAACACGACGACGTCGGCGCGTGCGTCGTAAAGCGCGACTGCGCCCGATCGCAAGTGAGGCCGAGCGTCAAGTTTCAATAACGAGCGCACCCTTCCCCTCCGCGCGCGCACCCCCTAATGTAATGAATTTGAATGGCATCAGTGCATTGCAGGCATCTACAACGGTTTTTATGCATATTTACAATGAAAGGAAACAGGCCTGTAAAGTATAACCACATGCTAAAAGATAACATTAAGCGAATGTTTTTTCCGTGTAATTACTGTAGAATGGGACTACTAAATGTGCGCGTGCGGCAGCAAGCAAAATAATGACTCCATGAATTGTTCCAACTGTGTATGTTACTCCATGAACTGTTCCAACTGTGTACGTCACTCCAGCCCATTTGTGCACTACGGTGGGTTGACTTAGTCTTAAACGGAACTTTGATGTGAGTTGAATCTTTTACAAGTGTTTGTAGTCAACAGACTCAGTTTTTTTTTTATTTAGTTGATGTGCACTCCACTTGAATGGAATCCTCAAGTCATCGTTTTCTTTCAGCACAATGTTAAGATGAGCTATTTCTTTATTTGGCCCACACGAGGAAATTCCAGGATGTAGCAGTCATTATTTAAGAAAAAGAACAAAATCAGGCAAGCAATGAAAGGAGTAAAAAATAGAATATTCATGAATTTTATTCCCCCGTTTATAGCTGGAGGGGGTGGGACAGTTTCAGAGACATGGTCCCAGGTCCTCTAATAGTGCAGGCGGTTGATGAGAAGGCTCCTCCACAATCCGGCCTGTAAAGTGCTGCTTCTTACTCTCTTTAAAGCATCCTTCTTACGTTGAGACCTCACTGTTGAATATCTACTTCTGACTCCTGCGCACCACCTACTTCTCCTGTTGTCTCCTACATCTCCTTGTTCCTATTTCAGCACCACTCTTTTCCTTGGGAACCAGTTCTTTGTTCCTTAGGCCATCTCGTGGTTCTTTTGGGTTCCCAACATCTTGTTTTTCCCGGGAGCTTTCCGTTTTGCTCTTTCCTCTACATTGCCCTGAACTGAACGTAAATGCTGTTCCCTCAATGGCTCCAGCTATTCCAACCGCACGCCCCCCCTTCGCCATCCCCTAGTTCCCCCAAAGGATTTTGTGAAAGTGTGTAGTTCAGTAGCCGGGTCACTCCAGGACCAATGAGGTGTCCTTCATCAAGATCTCCGTTGAGCCTAAGATGTACTTTTTGGCCTTCCTCCTGCAGTACTCCGGTGAAGTCTGAGGCTAGAAAGAACACGTCTGCCGCGTCACACCAACGAATATCCCGAAATACAAACCAGTTTTCATTGGGAGTGTTTGTGCAAAGACTGTTACTTCCTGTTCCTGTTACACGCCCGAAGCGTGTGTGTATGCGTGTGCGTGCGTGCGTGGTGCTTTATTTGCATGAAAAGAGCATGCACAACAGTGGTAGGAGGTGTTGTCTTTTCAAGTCCTTGCTGGGGGCTCTGCAGGTGGGGGAGGGGCTCAGTATGCTCCCACAGGTACGTTTGTTGCCTTCCTCCGCAGCTAAACATTTGAAAAAAGAAATAAAAGACATCGGTAATTGAGACACCACAGATATAAAAAGGCACTACACTTGTCTGCTTTTCATTCTTTTGAAAACAGGATGATTCTACAGTTTTGTCATCAAGAGTGCTTGCGCAGTTCGAAAGTAAGAATGTCACTACTTTTTACCTGGGGAGGGGGGGGCAAGACATAATTTATGTTTTTACATACATGACGATAACTTTTATGCAATAATCAATATTATCATGTAATACTTTGACCATACCATGGTTAAAACATTTTCAAAAGCCGCAATTTAATTTTATGACTCGGAATTCAGAAAGAGAATGACAAGATAAAATAGTTGACTTCAATGTTCTCGGAGCGCAGCGGTGACGTTCCCTCCAGTTATACAAAGACTTTCTAAGACTAAAAACTCAGTCTTGTTTTTTTTTGTAGTGACACTCAAGCCTGCAAGGTGCCTTCATTTTCATGTCGGTCATTCTTTGTGCTAATTGGAGAGTTGTCAAGTATTTTTTGGCGTGAAAAGTTGGCGAAGCGGATAAGAGCTGCGCGGAAGACCTTGTCTCCACCTGCTGGCTGCTTGCGACAATTGCACGTTGGCCGACATGTTTATTGCGACTATCAGAAATGATATCTTTCTCAGGGCGGATAGCTGTTCGTCTTTGTGTGCCATGCAATCGGCTGGCAGCCGGTTGAGGGTGTCCCCCGCCTACTGCCCGATAACTGTTGGGATAGGCTCCAGCACCCCCCATCCCTCCCTCCCCGCAGGGACAATTGGTACAGAAGATCGATGGATGGCTTATTTGTTAAATACTTTGACGAATACCTTAAGATCTCCTGGTTCACATTAATCGGCATGGAGAAGACAGAGAACGGAGGCCGTCCATTAAGGCGGGCATTCCGTGCTCCATTCACTTCCTGGTCTGAATCTCACTCCCGCTAAGCACTCTCACGAGACTTCACGCAGCGCTGCTCTTAAAGCCACAGCGCTGGATGCATTTATCTGCAGAGGCCAAGTGAGTCTGATTGCAGAACACAGAAGGGTATCACTCCACCCATAGCTTGCTAAATCACACTCCGCCTCTGCTCACACAAGGTGTGGAGCAGCGTGGGAGGACCGCAGGGAACTGATGCCTCCTGGACGCCTCGCTGGGGAGGTGGTCAGGGCATGTCCCACCGGCAGTAGACTCCGTGGATGCGCTGGAAAGACTATGTCTCTCAGCTGGCCTGGGAACAACACCTTGGGATCCCCCGGGATGAGCTGAACAAAGTGGGAAGTCTGAGCGTCCCTCCTAAAGCTGCTGCCCCCACCACCCGACCCCAGATAAGCGGAAGAAGATGGATGGATGGACCATATTGTACACACATACAGGTTCAAGACAATGGTTGCATGTAAAATGACTATAATGTGACGTCGCTGACTTACAGAGCCCCTTGGCTCATTTTTTCCAGAGAATGCAAAGTTTTTGCGATGGACATTTTTCACTTTTTTGTTTTAGGGCTCTATACTGCTCACAAGTTTAAGTTTTGTGAGAGCGCCATGTTGAATCTCCACCAATCTTGTAAAAGTGAGAAGAAAAGCAAGGCAAAGATGCCATCATCTTGGTCAACCAGAAGATGATGACATGTGGGTGATGCAATAAAAGGGGCGCGTCCCTAGCCTATCAGGCCTTTCTATGGAACATTACATCACCCTAGCTCCACCTCCCTTATCTCTAGCATGGGTGCACAGGCGTGCGATGAACATATAAATGAAGGACGAGATGGTTACGCTAGAGGCAGAAGGTAAGTCTTTGCGCCATCCAAACATGAAGACACTCAGACACCGCCCAATGATGATGGTGATGGCGGTGATGATGATGATGGTGAACGCAACAAGCAGCGGTCAGAAGGTTGCGCTGCAGGTGGTCCAGGTAACACGCACACCTTCTCTCGAAACCAGATAGAGATGTTGATGGTGTGGACCCGGATAGTTCCTCCACCGTGTCGTGACTCTGTGATCACCACGCAGTATTGGAACTATTGGGGTCCACCGTATCAAGTTGCAGTTCAAATGAAGTGAAAGCCAAGTGAACCTGTGCCGGCTTTGCTCCCTCCAGGACAAGTCTCCGCATACACCGCCTGCGCCACCTTCACCGCGGACATCTTGGCTCATGTTCATCAACAACTCAGATGCCCGCAAAAGCTCCCCAAGAACGACAAAGGTCACTTGCAAGCCAACAATCACCTTCAGACACACACCGGCTTCCTCTTCAGCTCACACACTCACACGCACCTTTGCCGACAAGTTTTGTCTTTATTGCGGTGTCCATGTCATGTGTCCAGCACGTCCCCCGGGGACCTCCAGGACCTCGCAGCTCCCCGGGAAGGCCGGCGCCCTGCCCGTATCGACGGCAGCTCATCGACGACTTGCTCGTCAGGTTCAACGGTAACGTCGCGGCTTGCCACATTTGGGGACGTGACAACAAAAGCAAAATTCCCCCAGACATCCCCCCCCCGTGTTGCGTGTTGCAGGCGCCTCCGCGAACGTGTTATGCGGGCTGTGCGAGCGCCCTCCTCGAGTCTCCACCTCCTTCCTCGGCCGCCTCCCCCAAGCGGTGCAGGTGGCCAGTCGCAGTCAGGTGGAGCTTCCCCCCTTCAGTCAGGTGATGTCCCCGCAAACGACCCACCGGACGGCGAGGTGACACCTGTGACCTCTGCCCCTGCAGGCCCCGCCCTTCGTTGCTGCTTTTCAACGCGGTCGGGGCTTCGACGTGAGCCACGGACGCTACACTGCCACCCAGTCCGGATTTTACCTGCTGAGTGCCCGCCTTTGCCTCAGTCAGTCATGTGACGTCATCATCATCATCGTTGTCATCCTCACCATCTGCATAGAATGCTTGCGTTTGTGTGTGTGAAGAGTCAGGTGAACGTGTTCAGGTGCGACTGCGTGAGAGCGTGAGGGCAGCCATTTGCATCGAGTCACTCTGTCGCACCAAACCGTGAGTTTCGCTGCGTATACGTGCTTGCATGGCCGAGGTCTCTGACTGTACGTGCGTGCTTTCCAGTTCCATTGATTCGGTGGTGAGCGTGTCCACCGTGAGAGGAGCCTTCAGCATCACTCTGACGGGAACGCTCTTCTTACAGGTACATGTTGATCGTTAGTCCATTCTTGGATGTTGGCGGAGAGATCTGGAGAATAACTTGCTTCTTTCTGCGGCTCAGGCTGGCGAGTACACGGCCATCTACGTGGACAATGCCACGGCCGACAACATCAGCGTCTTGCCAGACTCCTTTTTCTCCGCAATCCTGCTAGGAACTTGAAAGCGCCTCGCCTTCTGCAGCCGCATGTGCTCCGACTCGGACAAAGTAGTTGAGCGGACGCCGCATCGCCATCCTTTGCATATGTTCCACGCGGGTCATGTGATGGACGCCCCACCCGATTTGCAGAAATGACTTGCCTTGCCGTGCCTCTCTCACAAAAGCAGAAAAGCGATCTAAGAGACATGGAGGAGCTGCAAAGTTTGCAAGTAGCTCCTTCAAAACTGGCTTCTGCCACCAGTTGAGTAGATTGAACCTGAAGTGACTAACCCTGTATGATGGCTGATTGTTAGGACATGTGCCTTTGCACTTAAAACACGTGAATAAGCAGGCGGAGAGTTCTGTTGTTGATGGTACAAATAAAAAGATACTTGCAGGTTTATTTTCCTTGACACTGTAAATGATCTCGTAACCTTTTGGCGTGTCGGCACAGTCGAAAACATTTTCCTCCTGTCAACCCCGCCCGTGTCGTAATCCACCTGGTTTCTATTGGCTCCCCAGTAATTAAGACTCTCACATCCCTCTAGTGGCGTAAACCACGTCAACCCAAAAACAATTCAAGAGGGCCAAATGGTTCATACAGAACCGTTACTTTGACTGTGTTAGCTTGAACCATTAGTTTGAAGGGCATATTAATCTTGTTGTTGAAAACTTGAGCCCAGTTGCGGTGGTAATATCGATAGGAAGCAACCATTATGGGTAGTTTAGCAGTTTTTCCGCATAGTGCCGATAAAGATTGAGAATTATGTAGCGAGCGTCTTACAGAAAGGACTGGCAAAAAACGGGACTAGCGGGCGACAGCGCTGCGCAGGCGGTATTGGAAGCGCACATCCTGATCGGGCCGCGGAATGCCGAGGCCCGCGCGGCTGCCGTCGGGCCGCGGGTCAGGTTGACCCGCTTCAAGCCGCAGATCAAAGTAGAGCAGCAGCAGACACACGACCTGTTTGATCTCGTTGATGGCAAAGAAGCGTCCCGGGCAGATGGACGCGCCCGAGCCGAATGGCATCAGGTAATGGCGAAGCTTTTGTCCGTCCTTGAAGAATTCCGTCTGGTGGGCGAAGCGATCAAAGCGAAACGCCTGACGGGACACCAAATCCACCCCCGGAGAAAGAATGACAAGTGGTCGGGCAAAGACGTGACGGCGATGGCTACCTGCGGCTGCTCGTAGATGGCGTCATCCATGTGCACGCTGCGCGGATACAGTGCCACAATGTCACCTCTCCGCACCGCCACAACGCGCTCGGCGTCCAGGCGCAGGTTCAGGTCCTCCTGAGCCACGCGGATGTTGATGGATGCCGAAGACATGCGTAGGCTCTCGTGGACGGTGCTTTCTGAGGACCAGCGGCAAGTCAGGCGGGCATGAGAGCCGACGGCGGCGGCGGGTTTCCTACCCAGAAGAATCATGTGGTCCAGCTGCTCCGCGGCGAGTGCCAGGTCCATGTCATCGCTGAACCCACTCCCACTGCGCTCCAGTACCTCTAGGATCTCCTGGCGGACAGCTCGCAGGGCCTCCGGTTGCCTCAGGAGGTGGTACGTTGCCCAGAAGGCGGCCGGCGCTGTGTTGGCCACCGATGCCCACAGCATGGCTAAGTGGTGCGCTGAAAGGCAACGCTCAGCATTACCCCTGGCTCTGTGTCAAACTGCCTGGCGCGAGCTAATCCTGAAACAGAACGCTTTGCTCCAGCGGGCCCGACCCGCAGCGCAATTGGCGACGGCAGCAAAAGTTGTACTCACCTGCTTTGTCAGCGTCGCCCATGACAGGGTGGCCCTCCAGGAGCTGGGCGCGGCGGCGAATGAACAGCGAGGCGTCGGCCCAGTCAGACATCCCGGGCGGCGCCAAGTAGTCCGTCAACTTCCGGCGGGCGGCGCGGGCCCGGCCCAGCAGCCAGGCGGGAACCTGAGCGATGAGCAGCGGGAAAGCCTCATCGAAGTGAACAAAGTGGGTCTTGAGCTGTGCCGCGTGGGTGTGGCGCGAGCCCTGGGCCGGCCGGCCGTACAAGGTCAGGAAGGTGGCCTCCAGCATAACGTCCAGGCAGAAGTCGTACAAGCCGCGCTCGCGCCAGGTGGCGCCCGGCTTCAGGTGGTCCTGACGGAAGAGCGTCATGAGGTTCTCCATCATGCTCTGCGTCAGCGCCGTCAGCTGCTCCCCGCGGAGGAGGCCATAGGCACGCTCGATCTGCTCGCCCAGGCCCGGAAAGGTCCCCTCTGTGATGCGCGGGTAGCCGAAGGCAGCCGGTGCTGCACGGCCGCTGAATTCGTGGAAGTCCAAGCGCCGGCCTTCTTTGATGACTGCCGGGTACATCAGGGGGTCCATGATGAAGGTCATGTAGCGACCTGCCGAATCAATTGCGCTCAATTAGGACCATCACAGCGCCTTGACTCCATTTGACATTCGACTCAAATGGCACTTTTCATCTTTGCTTCAGCAACTGATGGACGTATGACTGATGGGTGCTCGGGCCGCGGATGAACTGATGGACCATCCTCTGATTACAATGTCCACTTGCAACATTTACAACATTACAAAATGTAAAATGTTACGCATCAGGATTATGAGGGGACCGCCCCCCAAAATTTGGAGCGAGGCAGCGAGACCAACCTGCCATGTGAACAGTGAAAACATCTCCAAAGTTTTTCCGCTGCTCCTCCAGGAACTTGTGAGCATCTTTCCTGAACTCCAAAGCTTTTCCCAGGAACGGAATCCAGCCATCTATCAGCGGGGGTTCGCCTTCACATCTGACACGCACAAAACCAGTACATCTTGTCATGTGATGCGTCAGTCAGAAATAAGGCAGGCAGTGGCGGCTCATTTGGAATGGTGAGGTGGAAACGAAGTGTGTGTAGGATAAGGAGAGAGAAAAAGAAGTTCTTACAGACTGTGATTAATTACATTCCTTGGTTTTATTCCACATAAACAAGCAAAACAATCATTTATTCCCCCTTTCCCCCTCAATACTGCCCCCAGGTGGCTACAACAAAAACTGTTGAAAATGAACTAAAAATAATAAAGGCCTGCTATTAAATAAAACAATTAACTAAACAAAAAACTCGTGTCATTTTTACTTATTAGAGCTATACAATTGCAGCGTAGATACAACAATACCAATAAATGAGAAGTGGCTCAATTACTCTACACAGACGAAACGATTCTATTATAAAAAGGGTTAATATTAGTTTCAAAAGTTGTTTTTGGAAGGTTCTCGGCCAACATCGGCGACCAGTCGGGCTGTCGCACACTTTTCACCCAACGTGGCAACATAATCATAAAACGGACGCTGCAGGTTCTTATCGCTTGATCAATGATTTATTTGGCAATCGATTGCAGTGACCCGAGTGACTAGCAAGCAACGCAAGGAAAACGGAGGAAAAAAAAAAGTTGGACTGTGACGTCACGAGGAAGCGGCGTCTTCTGGCATCACTGACCTTTTCCGGCGGTGGCGTCTGATGACGACGGGAACGAGCGCGACGACGACGAGCAGGAGCGCGCACGCCAGCGGCGTGAACATCTTGAGGTTGTCACAAACAAGATACAAGGCGGAATGCGTCACTTCCGCTTACCCGCTACATTTTTTTTTTTGTCATCGTTACTCACAAACATTCATACTGTCAAATGTGGGAATCAAACTCACGGTGTAGGCACGCAAGACAAACAAGTGTTTACCCGCTAAACATCGTAGCACAGTGACTAGATTTGAGGAGAAGGGCGTGACTTATTTGCGAACGATACAGAAAACCCTGACGCTTCCAGTCACGTGACAGACTCGCAGAGGTCAAAAACTGTTTATTCACAACATCGACCGATTGTTCAAGAGAACACAACAGCTCTTTCCAGAAAAGGTGCATCTGGTAAACAGCATTTACTGTGGGGACAAAATGGTTTGAGACCTCCAATAGGTCGCAAATAGAATTTCAGGCTGTCAACATTTGTGTAGATACTTCTCCATGGTGACGCACTGGTCCGCACGTGTGCTGAGGTTCACATCTAGGCTTCTTCCTGTATGAAGTTTGCATGTTCTCCCCATGCCCACCTGGGTTTTCTTTGGTTCCCTCCCACATTCCAAAGAAATGCATGGTAGGCCGATTGAGGTCCAAGGTGTGAGTGGGAGTGCAAATGTTTGTCTGTGTGCCCTGCGATTGGTTGGTGACCGGTTCAGACTGTACCCCGCGTACTGCCTAAGATGGCTGGAATAGGGACCCCCACGCCTGCGACCCTTGTGAGGATAAAGTGGTCAAGCCAGATCAAAGTGTAATCTTCACTTGATTCAGTCAGTAAATTCCTTCAGTCCATCAATCATGTTTTTACATTATGACAGGATCTTCATTTGGATAGAATTTTGAAAAAATAAAAACTGGTTCATTCTTCATTGACAAATTCCGCAGACGCGCGCACACACAACGGAGCATGAGTGATTTCCTATTTATTGGCAGCAAAAACACAAAAAGAAGAGCAGTAGCAGCCCATGATCTTCATCACGCAATTATGAGCATTTCCGACGCACCGTCTGTCAACGTCGAGACGGGCCACTTTCATCGGCAAGCGTTTCCCCTTCATGGGCGTGCAAGTGAGAGGAGGCGGGGCTTCGGGCCGGCGGTCACACATTGTCGCATGCCTCGGCAACGGTAAAATTTATAAAGCAGACAACTCTTTGTTCCTCATCCTCCCGTCGTCGTTAAGCTTAAAATGAATCGTCCAGAAGGAAGACTTCCCGTCTGCTCGAGAACTGGCACAAGAGGAAGAAATGCTAACGCGGGCTAAACTAGTGAGCTAGCGGGCGAGATGATTACAGCAGCTGTCACCCTAAAAGACGGCAAATGACAAATCACTAACGACACCGTTTTGTACACCTGGCACGCCAGACATTTTGAGTCATCCTCCTCGTCTTCCTTTGCGACGAATGGAAATAGTGAGGGATTCCATCTTCAGGTCACCTGACCACCGCGGGGTCCTCGCTGCCCCTCATACTTGGAGCAGTGGACTTGGCGGATGTCCAGCGTGGACAAACCAGTTCTGCCTGTCCACTCACGCATGCGTGTGTGCTTTTGTTCTGTGTGCGCGCCTTTTTTGTTAGCAATGATGACATGCGTGCGGTGTCGCGACGCCCCTCGTTGGCATCAGCCCACCCCCTTTCAGTGGAGGCGGCCTCGTCTCATCCTGTTTGGTCTTGTTTTTCAAGGGCGGAGAGGGCGGCGCCTCTCCAACCCCCCCGGCGTCCACCAACGGTTGCTGGCGTTCGTCAAAGTGTGGCAGCCATGATGTCGATGATGTCATCGTACGGGGCAGGGGAGGTCAGTGCGGCGGGTTCATGGCGCCGTATTCTCGCTGTTGTTTCTGCTTTTGCTGCAGAAGAAGCTGCTCCAGTGCCGACGGGCCCGGCTGCATCATCGAGCTGGACCAGATTGACTGCAACAGAGCGCAAGGCGGCAGATTTGGGGAAAAGAAAAAAAAAGACACAAATGCACGCCCGGGCCAAATGAAGGAACATCTTCAGGGGCAAGAAGAGCACAAGTGCTGCCAGCCGTCGGAGGGTGCGGCGCTTAGGCTACCTTGAAGCTGTCCAGCAGAACGCTGGAGGACGACTCTTCCATGGGAGACTCTTGATTGGCCCAAGAGCTACCGCCGGGTGGGGCTTGGTGCCAGCCGGCATCCGAGGCGGCGGCCGGCAGGTAGTCTAACCCCAAACCGCTGGTGCCGCCTGAAGCAGACGCAAAGCAAGGTTGAACTAAGATGGCAGCGTATTGCGGAACATGCACGTCAACATGACAGGCTTAGTCATCTTTGTTCTATTTGAACTGAAATGGATTTGGATAGCAGCAGCGCAGGTATAAGTTTCTTAGGGATGCAAAAGCATGCCTTGAACAAGGCTTGCAGGGGACACGGCCCACCGTCAATCCACTTTGACGAGCTCTGAGATGGCTGAGTACCAACAGGCCCACCACTACTTAGTGGCTGACAGTGAGAGAAGAAAAAGCAAGGGGAGCACAATGTGTTTCGCTTGAAATCCGCGCACCTGTCTTGTCGGCCTTCCAGCGGTCTGGCGCTCTGCGCTCACGACTGTCTGGCGCCCTGCGCTCACGACTGTCTGGCGCACCGATGGGCCCGAAATTGGAGAAGGCCGCCTGCGCCGCCGCGTGGTTGTGGGTGGACGGGGAGGATGGCAGGCTGCTGGGGTTGGACGAGTGAGGGGATTGGCTGGCCGGGGTGGAGTGATCTGCCAATCGGAGACCAGGCGGTGAGCCGGCCGGCTGGTGCCGCGCGCATGCGTGAGGGCGCACCGCACCTGAGCTGGCGGGCAGTGAGGGCGACCACGGCGTCCACTCAAACAGTGAGTAGAGCGAAGTCTCCTGCTGCAGTGAGGGAGCGTCGCACTTGGAGCTCGCCGCCATTTTCTTCCCGTAGGCTTGACTGAAGATGCTGTTCTGGTTGTACTCCTGACACGCACACATAACAAGCAAAGTTGAGTCAGAGGTGGAAACCGGTCGCAGGCAAAAGGCCAGCAGCCGTTTGGCGAGCCGATTGGTGGTCGCGGTGAGCCGGGCGGGGCTAACCTGCGCGGCGGACAGGAGGGAAGACGATTGGCCGGGCGCTCGGGGGCCACCGTCTGTCTGCCTGCTGTGATTGGGCAGCTGGGGAAGAGGAAGGGACAGTATGAAGGAGAGGCGTGGCCACGCAGGGCAAGCGGAGAGAGGAGGGATGAGGGCGGCGCTACGTACAAACATGTTGGGTCCGGCAAGCGAGCTAAGAGGAGTGGACAGAGCCCGGGACAAATCGGGAGACTTAGAAAAGAGCGGCTGGTCCCGGTCGTCCACATCGGCAGCCAGAGAGTTCAACAGGTCAGGAGGGAGAAGAGGCGAGCGCGAGGTCCCCTGAGCAGCGAGGGAGGAAGGAGAGGAAGCGGCAAAAAGGCGGAGGAGGCACAGCAAGTCAGCAAGGAACGGTGACAAAGCCATTGCAAAGCCGTGCTCGGGTCACCACGGCAACCCGAGCTTCAGGGTTGCAAAGCTATTTGGAAAAGCTAAGAGGGTGGGACACCTACACGCAAAAGCCAAAGAAGTCTAGCTACTTTGAAAGCGGGCTCACCTCAAAGGGCCCCCCTCCTCTGGCCGCCATGTCCTGCTCCGGGGGCCGCCTCGTCCTGTCATCGGGCGGCCGGAAGGAGGCGGTGTCCCAGTAGGGCGGGAACTTCATCTGCTTGTCGCCGGCGGGCATTGGTGGAGCTACCTGGTGTTCGTACACTTTGACGGTGTCTTGAGGCGTCAGGTAGAAGCTTTGTGACTTCAGCGACATCTGAACGGATGGCGGAAGCTTCTGCAGCGCCGCCTGGCTGGGACTCCACAGGTGCGCATCCTGCACAAACGCCTGACAAAGGGGCCCAGACACATGACTCACGAGAATCAGAGATGGGCAGCGGCCAAGATTTCACTTGACCGTTCGTGACCAATAGAGACATGCAAACAGTTCTGAAATGAGCGGAGGATGGTTTCCGCACAAAGTAAAGGGGAATTTGTACAAGTGAGAGTCGGCCGAGGTGCCCTTTAGCATACTTTGTTAATTTTGCAAAACTGCGACTGACCTGCTGCATGTGGGGCGGGCTCTTGGCCATGGCGAACGCCTGGACGGGTTTGCCAGGCGACGACACTTGCATCTGCGAGTGGGGCAGCTGCGGCTGCTGCTGGCCGAGCCCCGAGGCGCCAGGCCCGGATGGTCTCTGCTGACTGTACGGGATGTGCGACGGCTTGCCGCCGCCGGCTGCCTGTGAGCCCGCCTGGGCCTGCAGGAAGGCGCCCGGCACCGACATACCCGCCGAGAAGGCAAAGCCCGGATTCACCTGCAGGCCCGGGAACGCCACCGGGGCTGAAGGGATGACGAAGGTGGACGGCGGAAAGCCTGCAAAATGCCACATGAGCGCTCAGCACTTGTGTGCTTGTGCTGGCGGACGGGCAAGCGGGCGTACCGGGGCGACTGGGCAGAGGCGGGAAGGCTCCGGGGTGATGGATGGGGATGAACTGGGAAGCGGCGCACGTTGGTGCTTGCGGTTGAGTGACCGGAGTCTTCCTCAGCTCTGTTTGAGCTTTCACCTGAAACGAGGAAAACAGGAGGGATTGGGGGTGGGGGTGAAGAAAAGACAAAGATGGAGACAAATAAAGCATAAGGAATGAGGAACGTAGCGAGGAAATAATGAGGAGGAAGATGAAGAAGAGCAGAGTCATGTCGGTGACCTGTTTTCCAGCTTCTGGAACTTTCTCCTGAGCAGGTTTCTTGGTCTCGCACTTCCTCTTGCCGTCTCGCTTGGGTTCGCTTTTGGCCACCAAGGGAGAGGGTGCCGGCCCGTTTCCTTTGGCCGAGTCGCGGCGCTCTTTCCCACCGTCCCTCTGATGCGGCACCCGAGCGGGCTCCCGGCTCAGCTCGCGCGGCTTGATGTTTTCCTTGAAAGTGACCACAGGGCGCTCGGCGCCGTCCGCCCACGCGTTGCCGGCTTTTCCCACCGACAGGACTGACTTGAGGCCGGCGATGCTGCCCTCACCGTTGGACGCCTCCTGCAGCACGCACGCCTCCTCTTGCGCCGGCTCTTGGATGGCCTGCTCGGGAATGTCGCTGAGAAAGAGCAGCAGGCCGTCCTCGCTGGCTCGACATTGGATGAGCCTGGGGGAAGGAGCGGGGTCATACAAAATGCTTGCTCTACATAAATAGTGGAGTTAAGTGATATAGCGGTACTCAATTATCCCTGTGTGCCTGCCATTGGGCCGGTTGGATTTGAAACTCCCGGGCTGAGAAATCATCCCAGCACGCCACTGATTGTAAATGTCAGCATAATAAATGTCGATGCTAAGTCTATGTATTATAGTTAAACTGACGTGTTGTCACGAGTGCTGCGGCTGACTGCTGCTCAGCTTGAGAATGTCACCTGACCAAACAGGAGAGCCATGATTGGTCGTGACTGTGACAGCAGGTGGCAAAATGGCCGACCTCTGAGGTTCCAATGTGTTTCCAGTGATAGAAGCGTCGAGGACATAGTAATATGTCACCGCCCCACCCACCCAAAAAAATTAACTTCTTACTTGACTCGAGTTAACTGGTTACTAACACGCTTATTCCGACATCGATTGTGTGTTGATTGTACGTTGCTACTGCGGTTGCTTCAAAACTAAAGAGGCCGGGTTCCGTTTTAGCTGACTAGTCTCGATTTGAGGCACCTTACCCCGGCTGGTTGTCGGCGATCCACTTTCCCAGCACGACCAGTCTCTGATGGCGCGTGCGCAGCAGAAACACATCGCGGTCCACCGGAACGCCCTGGTGACCTTTGCTGAAGTCCACTGACCTGAAAGAGCGAAGCCAACGTCAGGGAAGTCTGGCTATCGGCAGCGACGTTGTAGGGAAACGGTACCTGAGAGCCGGCCGCAGAGCCAGGAAGCCTTGAAGCTCAAACTCCTCCGGCAGTGGCATCACTGAAGATGAACAAGAACGTTCCACACAAGTCACCAACTACACAGCCAGATGTTTCTCCACAGAAAGGTGAAAAAGCAGCAAAGAGGCAGCAGCCTCAATCAAGACAAGTCCTGAACCAGACAGACGAGACCACCGACTGAGGTGTCCCAGTGCTTCATGTGGACTGAGAGCCAAGACGGGTGAACGGGAGAACGCCCGTCACCGCAGAAAGTCGCCAAGCCAAAGCAGGCAAAGGAGCGGGTACCTGAAGATGTAGACACGTGCTGGTCTTTGGGCTGAAAGCTGTTGAGGATGGAGACCAGCCAGGGCCAGATGCTGCAGGACAGGAAGCGACAAGTGAGCGGTGTGCCCGCTCCGGGACCACCGCACGACACGAGCACCAACTTACTGCTGCCTCTGGTCCACAGCGGGCTCGCGGAACACGCCGGGCTTCAGGCGGAGCCAATCCAGGGAAACTTTGATGGCTGGTAGAGGGCACTCTCCTGCCACCTCCTCTTCTTCCTCTTTGCCACTGCCATGGTTCTTGTTGAGCAGAACCCGGCTGCACATGAGGCCCAGGAAGGACACTGGCGAGACAAACCAAGGCAGGCTATAGATGGCATACATATGCTCGAGCAACTTGGCGGCAGGAGCGAGCAAGCGAGCATCCGCACCTCGCCATCTACCGAGCTAGTGTCGAGGAGATGGTCTTTACGTCTTTGCAAATAAAATTGTGCCGTGAGGGCAAGATTGGCGAGCTGAGCACGTTGCCGCTTTTGCCTCTATTGGGGGTCTACGATGATATGAACGCACATTTGCCAGAAAATGTTTGGTCTGACACGGGCGTTCAAAATAGAAGGTGCGCTGAAAATACAAACGGACCGAGCCACTCTCGCGCCTTGTTGGCAAAACACTGCGTGACGGACGGCAAAGACGCTGTTAAGAAAAAGGCGGACCGATCCAAAAAAAAAAAAAAAAAAAAAAAAGCCCAAGCAGAAGAAATATGGAGCAGCCCCCGGTTCTTACTGAAAAGGCCGAGGAGCTGGAGCCAGCTGACCGTCTGTTGGCCGTCGGCTGCCATTTCTCGCAGGTGATGCAGCGCAAACAGGTTGATGACCGTCACGTGGACCAGTTGCTGCGAGCTGAAGGCCTTCTGCAGGATCAGCCTCTGCACGCACACATGCAAGCACATGGGTCAGCGCCAGCGGGGGCGGGGCTAGGACGCACGCATACCTGGAATTGCTCCTCCAGACGTTGCCTCAAAGCGTCCAGCTGCTCCAATCCCTTGCTCATGTACACGTGCCCATGGAACTTGATGAAGGCCCTGACGAAGTCGGACACACTCCACTTGCCTCTGGACTCCTCGCGGCTGCGCAAACATGTTTTTCAGAGCGGACCTTAAGTGACGCAACGTGATGGGATGGACGGCTTTTCCCTCGTCAAGACGCTTTGGGCACGAGCGCATTGGAGTGGCGAATGGCCAATTCGCTACAGAGTGGCAATGGGCTCAGCTTGATCGCGCGGCCTTTTCTGACACATGGCACAAAGCGGCGTGTGAGCCGAGAGCCCGCCACGCCACGCGACGCCTACCTCTCCAGAGCCTTGGACAGCGCCTTCTGCAGGTTGGTGGAGGCGGCGGGAAAGGGAAACTTGACAGCAATACTGCGGCAGTAGTAGAAGATGGTGGTGAGGTGGTCTCCTTTGGAAGATGCCAGGATGGCCAGCTGGTTGTACGGCTGACCTGGAAGGCACCAGAGTCATCAGTTGCTCCTTCTTCAACTTTGGACGTGAAACCTTTGGGAGCTAACCCTGCGCTTCCCCGGTGCTAACTAACATGGAAAGCTAATGCTGGAACTAAGGTTGGGCTCCTTTGGGCTTGAGCCGCGCACGCGACGGGCCCGGTGGCAAGCGGCCTAAAGGTCGATGTGCTCGCAAGTTGTCAAGGGGGCGGCAGGCAGGGACTCACCGTTGGACGGGACCAGCTGGGCGGCGTGCCGGTAGTAGGACTCGGCCTGGCTGGTTTGGTTGCGGTAGCGTGCTGAAAAGCGGCAAAAGGCGGCGGAAGGTCAGACGGCCACCCTAACCCGCTCTTCTCCTCTTGCTGGTCTGGCTCTTGCTCACCGATGTCGCCCAGGTGCACCAGGCAGTGCTGGCAGATGTACGAGCAGGAGCTGGGCTGTGGTGTCACAATGCTACTGCCGTTGGGTCCGCCGCCGAGGATACCCAGCCGCGAAGACTTGACGCGACACGGTAGGTCAACGTTGAAGACGCTGCAAAGCTCCTGCAACAGCTGCACAGGGCGGGCCGGCCGGCCAGCCAGTCAGACCAGAGCATTCTCGCTCCTCTCTGGGCCCACAAACGGAAGCGGCCAAGCCCAGCAAACATACAGCATCGCCATTTCTTCGTGTCGTTGCCACCAGTTGATCTGCGCCGCCGAGCCCAAAAAGCTGGCGACGAAACCAATTGGCGACTGGTCCGAACATCAGCCCACCTGAGTATAGAAGCCGCTGGCCGCCTCCAGGAACAAGGACAAGTTGGCCTGGACCTCGCTGCGGTTGGGGTTGGCACGGTTCTTGGCCTGGCTCTGCAAGGTGGTGATCTGGTTCTTGAAGGCGTGGTTCCACCTGCAAGCAAGACCGCAGACGACAGGCGCTCACACGCATTGGCAAGGTGAGGGATGGGCCAGGCAGGACGGCGCTTACAGGTCCTGCTCCACCTTCTTGTCCAAAGCATACTCCAGGTCTGTGACCAGCATCTTCTGGTACAAGTCCTGCAGGGCCTGGCGGGACGTCCACGCCTCAGCCGCCGCCAGCTTGGAGTCTGCGCCGCGCAAACGCATGCATGGCAATTAAGAGCTGGCCACCGGAAAGCAGCGCTGCAGTTACCATGGCAACTACAGAGCAATTATAGCTTCGAACAAGCCAACGCGCAAAAAATGTTTGAGAGGTTTGAGAGGCTCCATGCCACTGCTGCTCTTTTTTAATGTATAGAGTTGAATCTTGTTATTTATTATCAATCTTCCATGTTTTTATAGATGTGTGACTTAAAGGCTCCATGCCACTGCTGCTCTTTTTTCATGTGGAAAGTTTACTACACAGTTTAAACTGTTTTAAATAAATTAGTGATTTTAATAGTAAGTGGATTCTGATTTTTTTTGACCGTGGTACCAAATTGGTATCGAGAATCGTAGTAAATCCCAGATATTGGTACCGATTGGTAATGTGACACAACTAGATCTCGGGCTGGAGAAGTCCATCGCCACTTAACATTAGGTTGCTTTATTTTACAAAGGCCCAATGGACTGAACCAATTCAAAGAAGAAAAAATGAAAACAATCTTCCAACCGGTTAGTCTTGATTTATTTTTCGATAAGAAAAACAAATTGATTCGGCTCATTCATCGAGGCTGTAATTCCATTTCCCAACAAAGCATCATTCGTCAGTTGAGAATACCGTGTTGTGTTGCCATGGTAACGACAGATTTCCACACAAAGTCACTAACACGATGATTGGAAACCGGATATCGCTTCATATTCTTAAATCTCTTACTTCGGCACAATCATGTAGTCGTAGCTGCATTTCAAAACGAGTGCAGTGTGTTCTGTTGCCAAGGTAACAGTAACAGGTTGGGATGTCACACCAACTTAAGTGCACAAAAGTGTGGAACTTGGTGATTGTGTTCATTGTGGTAAAAATGACAACTTTGTTCTCTGCAGGTTGTTGGCACGCTAATTCCATGTTTCAGCATCCCAAGTCACAAACTCGATCACCATGTGCCACTAGTATGCACATCATAATTTTCTATATGTACGCATCATCAGAAAATTGGAGGTCACTGATTAGCACGTCCGCCGCAGTGCAGTGAGTTTAAATCTGGGCTCCATGTGTGGAATTCGTATGTTCTCCCCGTGCCTGCTTGGGTTTTCTGTGGGTAGCCTGCTATTCCTCCCACATGCCCAAAACGTGCACGGTAGGTCCATTGAACACTCGAAATTGTTCGTGAGGTTGTAAACACTTGCTCGTTCATCTATATGTGCCCTGTGATTGGCTGGCGACCGGTTCGGGGTGTACCCCGCCTCACGCCCAAAGATGGGGTACAACCCTTAACTCCCAGCAGTTGATATGATGAAAATTAGATCATACAATTCTTTGCCCGGGTGCAATGGATACCGTTACCATGGAACACAATGTTACAAGGTTTTCAGACAAAATGAAGGAAAAGGTCCATTTTGAGTGAAAGACGTTCTTTTTGTAAGCGTGAACTTCGACGCCGAAGGCACTCACCTGTCATGTCCGCCTTGAGGGCCTCTGCCTGTCTGCTCGTCAACACAACAGAGAGCAGCGGGTTAGACAACACACTTCATCCCCAATGATGTCCGCGGCTAAACGTCATGCGAATATCGTCGTGACGCTAAAGTCTCTGGCAGCGAGCGCACTGCGACGCGTAGCCTTACAACAACCGCCACCTGTCAAGGATATTGATCACGCACCCTCGTGACGTCACACAACCTTGTACAACATCGCCAATGCTAGCAAAAAGCTAAAGCTACGTAGCAAATGGCCAAGCGACGACAACAAAAAAACATACTCAAGTCAAAGTCGAAGTGACGTTTGAATGCGCGAAGAAAAGCGACTGTATCCGCGCAATGTGGTGGCATCGACTGTTTGTTGATGTTGGAGGCTAGCTAGCCGACGCTAGCTTTAGCCTTAGCACGCAGGCAAAACAGGAGCGAACGTCGCCTTCACAGGCCACTTCTTGCCGCTCCTCGTGTCGTACGTGTCGGCATGACAGCCGGGGAGCGCAACCTACCGGACAAAGTGCGCGCAGAGGCTCATCGTGACGGCTCTCCCGCGTTCACGCAACGAGGAGCTCAAGGGTTGACAACACGAACGCCGCCATATTGTTGCTTCCTGTCAGCCCGCCCGCCTCTCACATTTCGTGTGCAAGGGGCGTGTGCCTATGTCTGTCCATGTCATCGCGAGTGTCTGGGCGCGTGTGTGAGTGCGAACGTGTGCGTGACGGACAGAAATCTACTTCAGTTAATGTTAGTGAGTCATCTATTTTCACTTTCTCGTCAGCACCTAATCAGAATCAGAATCGCCTTTATTGTCTTTATACACAGTACATTGAAATTTGAGCGCTGCTTCCTTTGGTCACACTTCACCTTCACACTAATAAAGAGCAGTCAGAGCATAGAAAATAAAGGAGATATATATATATATATATATATAGGATATAGGAGTCTATGCTGATATGTACAAACTGTGCAACCTTTCCAAACTGCAAATGTGACATTTTTAAATGAGATTCTTTTGACAATTAACTCAAAATTACACATATAGACATAGAATTCGCAAATGTGAAATTAATAAATGTGACACGCGTCATTTTGCCCTTGAACACGTTGGTGCTCTTTTCTCTTCTGCAGATTATTCTCGGTAACGTCGCATTTGTCTTCTATCGTCAGTTTTGTGAATTCACAC
The DNA here is from genome assembly GCF_033458585.1 of Syngnathus typhle. Lineage (NCBI taxonomy): Eukaryota > Metazoa > Chordata > Actinopteri > Syngnathiformes > Syngnathidae > Syngnathus > Syngnathus typhle. Next base: position 6,898,871 of record NC_083750.1, on the reverse strand, counting down.
CAACACACATGCACACGTGTTTTTCTGTGTCGAGGACGGCCGTCAAAGATGACACTTCCACGTGTTGCTCCGTGACGATTCCGTCGTCACTGAGAGAAAAATAGCTGCTCAAGTGTCGTCACGGTTACGCGTCCTTTTCCGCAGATGACTCACCTCGACTTATTTTCCCTTCTTTCTCCAATTTCTTCAAGTGGTGCACCAGGTTGACGTTGGCCGCCTGATGCAGATGCTCAGGAGTGTCCTACACAAACAAAAAGAACCCACAAAAAAATCTGACTTGTTTTTCAATTGATTCCCTTTCTAGAAAAAGCAAAGGACAATGAAATAAATGCGAAGAAGACGTTTGTTGAGACAGCTGAGAGCTCCCCTAACTCCCTGGAGGGCAAACATCATATTGAAGTCCGGAGTCAGTCCCAAAAAGTGTGGCCAGATGTTGTGAGCGGGAACCCGGCAAACGCTTGTATTGACGTATGTTTCAACTTTGACGTGCGCTCCATTTCACACCATTTCCGTCAGGTGGCCCTTGAGCGAACAATCGGCTCTGAGGAGGAACGTACCTTGTAGACCGTTTTGACCAACTCCGTGGTAGAGATGGGCGCACCGGCGCTGGCCCGAATGGTGGCCAGGATTTGCCGCTCCCTCTGATCGCGGTGGCTGATGTAGTGTCGGATTTTGCTGCCGGCATCTTGAACCACGGGGCCGTGACCTGCACAGCGACCAGTCACTTCAGGTCAGTGAGAAAAAGACAGGCAATCTGGACGAGAGCCTCTTGCCCGCCTCCCCGTTGAGGAGGAGATTGGTCCTGCTAAGTGCCAAACTCAGGACGACGGCACACTTTTGCCTCACCGGGGTAGATGAGATCAGCGCCAACGTCCACGAGCTTCCTCAGCGAGCGCATGTAGTCGTGGAGGTCCTCAAAGACGGCCGTGCCCTCGCCCAGGATGCAGTCACCGGAAAACAGAGCCCGATCCTCCTCCAGCAGCAAGGCCATGTGGTCGTCGGTGTGGCCCGGCGTGAAAACCACCCTGAAAAAGAATGGTGATGATGATGAGGAAAATCTGCTCTTTGAACTGGTTGTCTATACTTAAGGCTGGTCGGAAATGCCAAATTCAATTGGATTGATTCTTCCAATCGATCCCACTACGTATTTGGCAAGCGTCGGGCAACATTGAAGAAGTTTGGCTACTGACCTGAGCGTGGCTCCCTCCGTGTGGACCACATCTCCGTCTTTCAAGTAGGTGTACTCGTGGCTTCCCGAGTCCTCCTGGTCCTGGCTGGATCGGGGGAGCTTGCTGACCCGGAGCCCAGAACCTGCCGCAAAGGATACGCATGCTGTCAAAGTTGCAGTCTACCGTATTTGTTGTCGTCCTCACCCGTGATGTCCCTGCAGATGTCGTCCACGCCGCCCGTGTGGTCGTGGTGCCAGTGCGTGAGCAGAATCTCCTGAATGCTGGCACGGAACATGCTAAGCGTCTCCTTCAGGCTGCTGATGTACTCAGGGACAGACGGTTCCCCCGTGTCAATCAGCACCCGTCTAAAGAAAGGACAGACGGAACGGAATGAACACATGATGCTTGTGTTTTGCAAACGTATTATTTTGCTGACTTTGAACGACGTCATCTCGCATCCACACACACTCAATGGAGCAACGCCAAGTCCTCTGGGGAGGCACGGGGTCATGTCATGGATTAAATTCACGCTGCCCAAGTAACACAAAGACATGACAATTAATTCCAACACTGCTATCACGTGAACGATTTTAAAAAGAATTTGTCTGAACGACATGAAAACTACCGTTACGCTACTTGTTTGCGATCATGAATGGAATTGATTAATAAATAGAACATCTCGTAATAATTATAGCACCTGTCCCCGGTTCCGACTAGGTACGTGTTAGTGCCCTGCAGCGTCATCGGTCCCGGGTTGCAACCCAAAACCCGAACGACGCGGGCAGACAGCTGCTCGATACGCGGAATGAACGCACTCATGAGCCCAAAGCAACCGACCACAGAAGGGGTGCAAAGGGCAAATGAACTGTCAAATTATAAGGACCGGAACCGGAAGTTGCGAATCGCATTCTGTACTTCCTGCTTTCGAGCAGCCTTCACAATAAATCTATACATTGCTGTTACGCAAAATGGACGCTTGGTGGTGCTATTGCTTGATGGAGTCTGACATCACTGCGGCTTGACGCATTTAGTTGAGCGATGCAGTCCCAGTCTTGGACGCCTCAACACTGCTGCTCTCTTGTTTACGATGCTCCCCCCACCCCCTTTTCATAGCGCCCCCAAATGGACAGAAGACAACCAAGCAATGACCAATCCACCAGGTTCAATTAAAGAGCTGGTTGCCAACCAAAACAGGACTACCTAAAGAGTCTTTCGGGTGACGATTAGGCGTCATATTGTGTCATTGTGTTGAAGCAGGCGTTTAGTGGTTACAATATTGCACATATGTTGCGTTTCACTCTTCCCCTCGTTGATGTCAGATCCTCAACCAGATGATCAGCGGCACGGCTCCTGACTGGACGGTGTTTGCGGCTGTTGCTAAGCTCCCGTTGCCAGGGGCCAGCCGCTGTTGCTAGGAGACGCGTGGTGCATAATGAATGGCGGCCACTCGACCAAAATCCTGACAGGGAGCAGGACGCCGTTGATGATGGAGCACACACACACACAAAGGCACGCACTTTTTGGAAAAAAAAAAACACAAATGAAGGATTTGGACATTAGAACTTTATTGACACCTATATAGAATAAAGCAGCTTGCGTTGCTTCGCTGTACAATGTGTGTGTGTGTTCAGAAGTGTATTTGTAGTGGCAAACGTCAAGTAAAAATCTCATGATTGAACCTTTGGGATGCATTTGTGGGCTCGTCTTTACTGCGTGCGTGTTTGCTGACTCATTTGGCAGGTGCAAGAAAGCAGTCAAGTCAAGAGAGACGGCTAACAATCAAAAACAGCAGCAGTAACACAACCAAGGGCATTTCTGCACGTCCAAAACTAAGCCATGACAAAAAGCCTGCAAGAACATATGTATTCGGGCCCACCCAATCCGTCTGGATTTTGGAGGCCTATTCCGATGTTTACACATTCACAACAATATAGTTATGTAGTGTAGGCAAAACATTATTTTACAACTATCGTGAAAAATTGGACAAGGGAATTTTTTTTGTTTTTTACTGTCATTTTTGTCAGGTGTTAAAGCTTTAATATCGGACGATGTGTTGAATAAACGCGGGCCCTAATTTTGATTCTCATTTGACACATCATATACTGATAATGATGCTCGGACAGCTACCACATGGATTTTTGCACAACTACAGCAAAAACGTCGTGTCTGGAAGTGAAGCACAAGAGCAACAAAAAGGAAACGAATCAAACGATTGGCATGGCGTCAACCATAAATGCTACATAGGACATCATGTCCGTTTGCTGGGAGGCATGAAAACGTCCCACGGCGCTTCCTTGACCTGCCTAGACCCATTTTATCTCGCAGACTTTCTGCAATCTTGCCACATTTGGCAACGAGCGCTGGCTCCCACTAAGCCAGGCCCCGCCTTTTAAAGCCACACATATTTAGTCAGGGTAGAACGTGAGGCTAGAATGAAATGATTCAAGTGCTGAACGACATCAGAGGGGCGGGGCTTAGTGAGTGTCGTCACAACCCGGAGTCTGTTCATCTGCGTGTGAGCGTTTGGCTGTGAGCTGTGGTCAACAGCATTTCCTTGCGAGTCTTTTCATCTGTCTCATTTGATTGATAAATGCCAAGACACATTTAGGCTCAACTGACAAAGGAAAAAAAAAAAAAGTTGAAGGGCCACTATCATAACGTCACCAAACTCCAAATGCCTTCCATCCAACTGAAAACACTCAATTTGTGTCTTGGTCACTGAGAGACCCAAAATGAAAGGGAGGGAGAACTTCAAGGGATGGAAGTAAAGAAAAATTTCATTGGAATAACTGTGTGTGTAGAAAAGTGAGACGACAAAGATGAGGGAGAGGAAGGACACGGTCGATGAGGGCTGGCGCCTGCCTTCCTACTGAGGAAGCGCTTTGAGGATAGCGTTGACTTCTTCAGCCACAGTTGTCAAGGCAAACGCAAACTGGTCCTAAGCAAAAAAAAAAAAAAAACAGCTTGACAGACTGCGAATGAATCGCAAAATGACTGTGATGTCACAACAATTGGGAAAATGGCCGACCCTTCGGAAACGATGCAACTTGGAGGCAATATTCATCAGAACGCCGCATGCAGGCCGCAGAGAACATACGATTGGAAAGACGGTAATTTATATGCACGAGGATCCATTTCAAGCTCGCCGAGGCCCTCGACTTTCAAGAGGGCCGCAAAAAGGGCGCCACTAGGGAAGAGCCGGAATTTTCCCATGACCTGCGTGTGGCTAATTGAGTGTCCTGTATCTCATCCAGCACGCAAACGAATGTCTGACCTTGGTTTGCACCATGCCGGGCCGTTGGTCTCGCAGGTGCTCCAGTGTGGCCGCCATGTCCATCTCCTTGGCGCCTACACACACACATATTTTCAAAGTTAAATGAGGTCCTTGTGCAGCACAAAAGTTGGGCCGCTCACCTTTGGCCATGCGGTTGAGGACCATGTCCATCAGGATGTACGTCCCGCTGCGGCCGGCGCCATCGCTGCAAAAGAACAGCAAAATCAATTTTGGACAAAGTTTGCGTGTGGCTGCTTGATAAAAAATGGATCGGTCACCAGTTTGGATGTCAGTCAGGAGCTTTATGTGAAAAAAGAAGATGAAGGCCATTGGGACCTTTCTTTCTTTTTCACGACATTGCAATTATGAAAGGAACCCTGCAAGTTCCTGCTGGCGCTTGAGCAGCATGTGTTCCGTCTCCATTTGCAAGACGTACTTTTGACTGTCAACGTTTCACTTTATTCGGTGGGAATGTGTCAAAGACATGACTTGCCTGCAGTGCACGATGATTGGGCAGGCGCGGCCGCGGTAACACTTGTTCACCTTCCTGCAAAACAAAACAACAACACAAGGGGGCGCTCAGCCGTTGCGTCTTTGGAGGCTCGGGCTGCCAGGGTGAAGGGGGCCTTCGCTGCAGTCAAAAGTCACGTTGCCATGGAAACAGCCAGCAGACTGGGGGTGCGCTCACGCCCCGCTATGACGAGGTGGAGCGCGCAAAATTGCCCCAGCGGAAAACAACAAGTCCGCAAAATTGGCGTCCCCGTCCATAGATACACGGACAATGTTTGATCTCCGGTATGGGTGCTGCCCACTCGAGTTACGCATCTCAATCATTATTTGCTTTCAACGCAACATCCCCTTTTGCACAGCTGTGGTTTTGCCGACAAAATGGTGGGTCAGCCCCTGATAAGGTTGGGATTAAAAAAATCTGTTGGGTGGCCGTGCAGGCGTGAGGGAGGAAGGCGGGCGAGGCAAGCAAAAATAAGGAGAGCGCTCATCTTGGCTCAGCGGGCGCAGCCAGGAGGAAAAAAGGTGCGGAGGGAATGTTTGGGAGGGGGAGGGTGTTAGTTTCAGGGTTTGGAGGGGTTTCAGTGAGGCTTGGGGGTCCATGCGGCCCCCTCAGTTGCAGAATGGCAGTCTCCAATGATCACTTTTGTGACTATGCAACTGGGCTCATATTACTAGCTGCAACATCACAAAAATGACACTGGCAACCGCTAGTTAGCTGGTAAAGGGGGAAGGGGCAAACATGCTGTTGGGGGTAGAGGGTTGTTTCCGCACCATTTTGCCCGCTACGACCATGGGGCCCATCCCATGCGACAAGATGAAATTTGGTTGACGTGTGTGGAAAAGTGTCAAGAAGCCATGGCAAAGCCAAACATAAAGTGTCAACACCTGGACCACAAAATTTGCTGTATGCCGACCCACAAAATGTTTCAAGGAAAGTGCGGGAGCCATTTTGGTTTTCATTTTAAGAGCAAACAGTCCATTTTATAGAGGTTCCGGAAGTGTCAGCCCCCGAACTCAAGTTCACTAAGGAAATTAGCACAGACAGGTTGGATGGGAAGCAGCCACAAATTTCAAAAGGCCCTCTATCTGGTACTCGAGTACAGATTGGAACCTGTCTTTGAAAAAAACCAAAATGGTCAGGCATGGTTTTGTACCTCAGTGGCAGCCCCTTTTTTTTTTTTTTTGTGTGCTGCGTTGCCCACCTGCGAAAGTCCAGGAGGCTGCGGGCGCTCTCGGGCACGTTGTGGTTGAGCCAGGTCAGGAAGTGGAACTGCGTGACGGTGCGCGTCTCGTTGCTCTGCATGTTTTTCAGATAGAAGCTTCGCACCAGGAAGTCGTCGCACCAGACGTGCTCCGACACCAGGTTGACCTGCGCGGCCAAAACGGGACAGGTGTCAGCTCAAACTGACGGCGCAATAAGATGCCCCCCGATTCCGTACAAATACATTCCGACATGCGCTGCAATTGCCTCGAGACGTCACGACAACGAATGGAAACCTCCCGGCGTACCTCGTAGATGTGGTAGAGGTTGGAGCCCTCGTCAGGCCAGTAGTGGTAGCACTGCTTGACGCCGCTTTCCACCAACGGCGTAAGCATGACGATCACCACGCAGCCGTTCTCCCAGACCATCTGCAAGACAAACAACGGGCCGCCGCGTCAGGAAGCGCTGTTGAGGGTTTGCCAGTGTTGCATGGGGGGCCGAGGAGGCTTGCCTGCCAGAAGTCGGCCACGGTGGACGGTAACGGGCCCTGCGTGGCGATGTAGGCCGGGTTACGGGGGTCATGGTCCATCTGCGGGGGCACAGAAGGACACCGGGGTTCAGAAGAGTCGCGCTTGAACCAATATTTGTCGCCAGGCGGCAACTCACGATGGGGCTGGCGTTGATGTAGTCAGAACTGCCTTGACTGTTCTCCAGGCGCAAGGTGATGCGGCAATGATCATCTGCGAGGAGAAGACGAGCCGCCTTCATGCCGTCAAGACATTCTTTGCCATTGATAACTTTTGGGTTTTGTCTGCTTCTCGTTCTGGTTTTGTACTATTAACACGCCTTGCTCACTTTTTTCTTTGCATCACTACTTTTTCAAACATTCACACTGCCCTCTAATTGGTGAACAAACGGCAACAACAAGAAACCAGAAAACAAGAAAAGCAAACATTTGCTGCTGATGTTGCGCTTTTGGGTCTTACAGGCCACCACGGTGAGCGAGCGGTTCTTCTTGGCATTGGTGTCCTTCAGGCCCGCCGTGCGGGCGTTGGGCTCAGCCTGGTAGGCGCACAACGCCTCCCACTCCTTCTCCAAGCGGTCCTTGTTCTTCAGGTGGTCCTCCATGTACGACTGCGGCAAAGCGGGAGGACCGATGCCATTATCACGCCAGCGAAGTGAAGCTTGCAAACGGTTCGAACAAAGTCAGCAACAATCTCCAACTGATCAGATACGTGTGCGCCATCAATCTTAAAACTATCCAATCAAGCACAACTCAGTCAACAGCCCCGCCCGGCCATCCCCATGCCAGACTAAAAGGACTCGGTGGCGGTCTAAATGGATTACAGCAATCCAATCTGGAGGTGCAGAGCTCGCCCGTTGCGTGTTGTCCAAATGCTCCATACACCCCTTGGAGCGAGGAGGGAGGGGCTGGAGAGCAAGAAGACACCATCTTTGGGAAAAAACTTGGACGAGGCAAAGGTGCATGCTTCTGATTGGACAAGCACGTGACGTGTTTTGCAGCTTGCTGAGACTTCTTAGTGCCACAGTTATTGGTTTGCCAAGCGTGCCGCCGTACTTCGGCTGCCAAAAGATTGCCTTGTAGCTGGCAAAACGAAGAAAGAAAAAAAACAGGCGCAGGGCTAATCTGCGCTCAATATAATCTCCAACACTCGCCCGGATCGCAACAAAGCACAAGATAATGTGCTTTATAGAGAGAGTCTGCTAATCCTCTTAGGACATAGGCAGAGAGGATGTGAGGGGAGGGGCCGTGAAGGGCGGCAAGGGGGGGCTCCAAGCACGGGAGGGAGTGGGCACCCAAGGCTACCGCTTGAAATGAAAATGCAGCGGCTGCGGGATGGCCACCTTTTGCAAACATGCCAACAAACAACTTTGCAGTGGATAAAGTCACCCCGAGCCACACGCTGCTTCACCAGCGTGTGGTGGTCCACCGACTTCACGCACACACAGAGTTTTGCTTGGCTCCTCACCAGGATCATGTGGCCAGTGGAGATGTCCATGTTGGGCTGGGTGGGCTCCTCGTTCCAGGACGAAAGGCTGCTTCGGGCCGACGGGCTGACGGCCGAGGCGGCGTCGCTGAACTGCGAAGACACGCTGTTGATCCTGGACGCCGTCGCCTCGGAACGCTCTGCCGCCGGCTTGACCGCCATACGCTGACGGCAGAGCTCCTGACAAATCGGCAGCGGAGCGTTAGCTAGCGGCGCGCTAATTAGCATTGGCGTCAAACGAGAGTTTGCAAAACAAAAGGCCTCCTTTCTACATCTACAAACCACCAAACATCAAAACAAAGCGCACTCAGAGTCAATTAAGGCTCAATTGACGGTTAGTCGTGGAAACATCAGACAAGGCAGGAAGGAAGGAAAGGCAGGAAGCGCAGACGGAAGGCAGGAAAGAAGGAAGGTTCCAAAGTGGGTATAAAAGGAGAGAAGGTAGGAAGAAGGTAGGACTGATGGAAAGGCGGAAGGAAGGGTGGAAGGAAAGAAAGAAGCAAGGGGCAACTCCGACCCCACGTAGCACTCACCTGGTAGGTGGCGGTGGCGTCTTGCGTGGCGGCGGCATCCGCTCCCAAGCCGCCGAGTTTCTCCTTGAGCTTGTGGTGCGACCTGTGGCGCAGGCAGTAAAGCACGGCCGACGCCAGCAGCACACCCGCCATGCACAAGATGGACGCCACTGTCAGGGCCAGGAACTTGGCCGACTCGGCCCGGCTGTACTTGCCCGGGATGGCCGAGATCTCGTCGCCCTGCAACAACAACAACGGAGCGACGACAATCACGCTGCAAAACGACTCGCAACGACATTCTCGCAAATGTTCCTTTCACACTTGACGACAATGGATGCGCTACGAGCAGGAAATGTGACCCACCCCCAACTGAAATCCTCAGAGACGCAGGAGGAGGCTCAGCCTCGGGGGTCAAATAAGGGCGTGGACTTGATGCTAGAGGTCACAGAGATTAGATGGGGGGGGGGGGGGTGACTTTATGCAAACACCCCCCCGCTGCCTGTCAAACCTCGGGAGGTTGAGCAAGATTGTTCAGGAATTCCAGGAGGCTCTCGAGGAGAACCAAACCCCCGCCACCGGGTGCCCCTTCACCACTAGATGACCCTCCGCCCCCCAACAATGATATTCAGGCAATTCATCGCTGCCGTATTCAGCAGCCGATAAAGCGCCTCCACAATACCCACCAGGGGGACGACAGTTGCGCAATACAACTATGTGTGCGGGTGCAGGGGGGAGGGGAGGGAGGTTGGTTGAGGGGTACTGTACAAGCATAGATCTGGAAAGAAGCATTAATGAAAGGAAGGGAAGAAAAAAGGAAGACTGGAAGGAAAGAAGGTGATAAAGTGGAAAAAGGAAGATGTATGATGAATGTAGGAAAACACCCAGAAGAAAGATGGGACATGAGCCGTCAAGTTGGCTCGCGCTTGTTCGTTGAGGGTGGTGCTTGCACTGGAAAACCAGCTGCGGCACTGGCTGTCAATCTTGGCCCAGGAAATAAATGCACATCGGAGTGGACCACGCGCGCTGGTGGGATAGACACACGCACGAGCTGCGAGCACCATCTGGATGCCAAAAAGGAAAAAAAGAAGCGAGTCGGGATTAAACCAGACGAGACAAGACGGGAAGGGAGCATGACAAGCGGCAGAGACGCTCCATTGTCCATCTGCTCGCTCGCGCACTCACTTGTGAAGCTCAACCACATCTCCGCATCTCAATCGGCTTCCTTTTCAAGCCTGAGCACCGTACTCTCGTGCAAATGTGGCACACGTTGGGACGCCACCCAGCAGATTACGGTCCCAAATTCAAATGTGGCTTCGGCCTCAACTTCGGCATCCAATTGGGCCAATCAGTTCTCCAAACCGAGGCTGGGCTAGCATCCGCTAGGGTCTCTTGGCCATCTGACGAGCCTTCTCATTTTTCAGTGCCAATTTCAATCAAATTTTTCTGTCAACCCTGTTCCAGCACCAAACTCAAATTTGCACACAACAATCGGATTTTGCTCGTGCTGCCTCAGACAAGACCAAGCTCCTACTCACGTTGCGCTCGTGTCCCAGCAAAGCCAAACTCGTCATCTCTGCTGTTGACCGTCATGTTCCAGCAACATTTTTTTCGGCATCAAAAGAGTTGCAGCATCAGCTAACAGGAAACACATTTCTTCCATCTTTGGGTCATGTTTTGGTTTGAGAGCAAATCAACCATCCGGCGAGTTTTGGCGTCTGAAGTGTCGTCGTCCCTGACAAGGAGGCAACAAAACGTGAGTGCTTTTGCACAAATGCAGCAAGCAACTTTTAGGGAAATGGGACCGGCGGACGGTTGTCTGCCTCTCGTCTCATCTTCCTCCTTGGTTTCCCGGCAGGTCTTCTTCCCTCGGCCTTCCGTCAATGCCTCGGGGATGAGGAGCAGAGTCCACGCACCGGCACCTTTCTTCACTACAAAGTGCACTAGGGGGCCGGGCCGGGCTGGGCCGGAGGGGGGGTCCTATTCTTATTGGTCGCTCCCCCCCACCCTGAGCATTTGCCACCCTCCAATTCCTGCCTGCCTGTCTCCTGCACATGTCGACGCCACCCCCACCCTAGCCGCCATGGTAACGGCACCACATGTTGCCGACAGGAGGAGGAGGAGGGCGAATCACTGACTGTCATCTTCAAGTCAAAATTGGTTTGAGCGGGAATGTGCGCAGCTCCTACAAGAAAAATTTCATTTCAATGTCCAAATTGCATATTTGCATTTCCTGTACATCCCAATAGCATTTTTTTATTCCTGTTTACTTACAGCTGGTGACCCACTACTTTTGTCCGCATTTGATTTTTTGTTACTTCTTGGAGGTGTCCCAGAACTTCTGTCATTTCTGGACATTGCAGAGCTTCTCCGTCTCTTGTTGTCATGACAACCAGGCCTCCAGAGTTCCCTTCATCAGAGTCGCCTTTTTTTTTTTTGCCTCCTCTTGATCAATTATCTTTTGAAATATGAAATATCCGCTTCTTTTGTTGCATCTTGCCCACTGGTGAAGACCTGGTGAACTCTTGATATGAGTTTGAGAAGACCAATGAAAAGAGGAACAGGTGGAGGAGCAGGCTCCAAGTCGTTGGCTATTTGCGACGACGTGCCGAGTGTGCGCACGGCTTTGAAAAGAGGCCAATGAGCTGCCTGATGCAGATGACGAGCTCCTTTCTCAAGGGGTTTGCATGGGGGAGGGGACAGGGGGGGGCTCTTCAGTTTATCTTTCTATTCAACCCTTGCAGCCCCCCAAGCCCAAAAGAAAATCGTAGACACCCCCGCATCTCCTTTTGGACCCTTTTGTGACAGCTGGAGGTGGCACCACTCAAACCACTGCTCGTCCAAGTGTGTGCGGGCGCGCGTGATGCTAATTCTCTGACCCCCATGGAGGCCCTCACAGCTCTTTCATTTTCAAACCACAACAAAACATTTTCAGGACAACCCCAAAAGCACCTCCAGACTGAAGCACAACTTGCTCAGAAGCCTGGATTCCCATCTTATCCGCAGATGTTGCGCAAAGAGCAGCTGACAAGAACACCGTCCCCACTACTTGCCTATTTGCCCCTCTGGGCTCAGCAAGTGGAGGCTAACAAAAGATGTGGGAGCAGCAAACAGCGGCGTTACTCACATTTGCGACTCCTGTCTCCAGGATGCCCAGCTTGGCCTCCTTCTCCAGCGACGCTTTCCGTTCCGCTGCAAAAGACAATACTTGTGAGTGCAACCTCAACTCCTGACACGGTTCTTGGCTTGAGTTTTGACCTGCCTCTCGACTCACTTGACATTGTTTAATTTTTCACACGGATGTCCACTTGGATTATATGAAATGGGTTTGAGTCTGAGTTTGTCACGTTCTGGACGAGGTTCTTCTTGATTACATTCTTGACTCGGTGTTGAATGTTAGCAAAGCCAAGAAAAGGATATAAAGTCGAATCAAATGATTCAAATTTTTTCCCTTCCAACTTCTCGCAGTGTGAGATGAAAAAAATAAATCTCATTTGTACACGAAGCCTCCATACGACCCAGCAGCGTTTCATTTGTCACACGGGAGGCCTCGTCCCAAGCCGTGCTTTATGTGACTCGACGTGAGTCGGAGCCGAAACACATCCAGAAACGGCTCATTTCTCACTCCGAACAAAAGGAGAGGGCCCAGCCCATCCCGGGCTGGCAAAACGAAGCGCCGTCAGCACCGCTGGCACATTATTTCTGCCATTAACAGGGGGGGCACTCGGAAATAGTCTCGCCCAGGGACTAATTCAGTGTTGAAGAGCCACTGCACGGAAGCAATGGTGACCTACCGGCAACTTGCACCACGTCGGCCGTGCTGACGTTTTGTCGGTTGGTCTTCACCTTGAAGGTCACTGCCGGGCCCACCACCCTGAAATGCAACCATTTGCAATCAAGAGTTGCCTTTTCCCTATCGAGCCAAGTGATTTTGATTTTGTGCCCCTTGTCTCAATGACTGAAGAATCCAAGTGCTCCACCCAGTGATGTCAATGGAAATTGCGCCTCCAAACGCCGTCAACGCGTCACATTCAATCCAAAGCACAGAAATGCTTGCGATTTTCAAACCTCATTTATACTCAAATGTTTTTGCCCGCAACACAAATCACAACCAACAAACAAAGAAAGAACAAGTCGGAATCTTAAGGTCGTCCCTTCCACCTGTGTCAGGCGGCCATTATTTTGCTTTTGCTGGCGGGCGGCAAATAAATCAGAAGGCAGAGCAACGCATGTGTGGTCAGATGAAGCCTTTCTTCTTGCCGCTCAAACGCCCCCTGCGGCGAGATGGATGGCTAGCCCAGACCCCGGACGCCGGACCCCCTCCATGGGCTTATTTAAGCCAACGTCAACACTTGATTTGAGTTGAAGCATTTTAAACACGCAGCTAATTTGTCATCCTAACAAAAGTGGTATCCATGGAAACATGCACTGACGCTTTGCGACCAACCAAAACACCTCGCCTATGCTAATGCCTCGGCTACGCTACCCAAGTCCCAAATTCCCAAGAGGGAAGAAAAGTAAGAAAGCAGAAAAGTGTGCTTCAATTTGTGCCTTACGGGATGGGGGGATTTATGGATTTGATCAATTCATGGTTTTTTTCTTCAAAATGGAGATACAACTTCATAAACAGAAATGCCTCCTTCAGCAGTTTGACCCGTCAAACGTTGTCCAACACAAACATGATAGTCGCTTGGACACCGCCGCACATCAGAGCGGACGAAGAAAGGAGAGGAAACGTTCACATACGACAACTCAGCCAAGTCTGTGATCTTGATGGTGGCCATGCGAGCCAGGATCTCCATCATGTGGAGCCCTTGGTCCGTCTGGAGGCTGCTGAGGAGGCAAAATACAAAACCAGGCTCACACGGGACATTACAAATTTGAGAATTTTCCGGATGAACTCACTCGGTGTCGGTGATGACATAGCCAAAAACGTCGCCGGCTTCTTTGCCGCTGGCCTCCTTGACGTCAAGCTGGAGTTCCTCGGGCATCTTGGGAGGCCTTTGCTGGTCTTTGGGGGCGATCGGAGGCGGGGCCACCTCCTTCAGCCAGCCCGTCACCTCCGACACTTCCTCCACCGCGGTATCCTTCTTTTGCACCAACACGTTCTCTGGGCCCGGCCGACGAGGAGGAGAAGCCGGTGAAGCGGCTCCTTGGTCCAAGTAGGCCAGAAGTTTGCTGAAAACGTTTTCGCCCCCAGCCTGCAAGTAAAACGACGCCAGAAAGCACACTTGTGTGGACATCCGTTCATTTAGCAAGTAAGCACAAGAACAGACCTGCCCGCCATTAGCACTGCTTTTTGGCACCAGCTCACCTTGTCCATCACATTGTCGCGGTGAGTCAGTGATTGGTCTTCTGTTGGGAGAAAAATGTCCCTTATTTAAAAAGTGGTTCCTGCAATGATTGCCAGCTAGGTCATGTTTGAGTGGCCTGCAACCTTGAGGTGGGTCCCGAGTTGGAGCTTCCTCCACAATCTCCTCCTTCTTCTGCTCCTCCTCTTTGCCCGCCAAATCTCGGAGCCCGTTCCGGTCTGCGCTGGCATCCCGGTCTACGCTCCCGTCCTTGTCCACCACTAGCAAAGCGTCTACGATGAGGTTGGACAGCTGCTCCACGTCGTGCGGCGTCAGGTCGTCCATGTCCAAGCGCTGCCTGCCAATGTTCTTCAACACGTTGCGGATGAACTTTTCTGATTTGGAACAAACCGGGAAAACCAGCTTGAGATCCAAATTGTTTTGAGACTCAAATTATCTTTCCCCACTGAAATTAGTGCAGTACATCCAACTTGCCCCCCCAAAATTGTCATTTGTATTATTTAGGGGGGGGGGGGCATATCTCTTTAAAGAGTGGGATGGCAGATAATCACCACCAAGACATTTGAGCTACATTTAACAGTCCAGTATGATCAATCATTTTGGTGACACGTTTTGACATTGTGCTGCTCCTTTCCTTGGTCACCTGGGGGCAGTACAGTGTGGATGTGCACAAATGATTGTCCACCGGGGGCTGCAAAAAGTGTGGCAATTCTTGGCGGAGGATAAAGACAACATGCCTGCATGTGTCACCCCGTTGTTTGTGTTCAAATAGTTTTTAAAAGGACCGCGTGCAACGCTGATTGTGGTTTTTGGCATTCAAGTCTTGAACTTACCGTCAATTAACGTGAGAGGCTCCTTGGCAGGAGATCCTGGGGTTTTGAGTTTGAAGTTCCTGAGGGGCCAAGCGTCTGCTCCGTGGCGGTGGACGGCTCCGAGGCGGGCTGAGGCGCTGGGCAGCTGACTCAGGACCTGCAGGAGAACTTGGAGCTGATCCGCTGATGGGCTCTGGCTGAGACGCCGGAGGTACGTCTGCAGGTTCTGGCTAAACTCCGCCCCTTCGGTCGCCGGCCTGCCAACGAGCTGCCTTGAGCCATCGTCCCGCCGTGCTTCCTCATTGCCGTCTTACCTGCCGTCCGCGTTCGGGAACGGCCGCTGAGGAATCTTCCTGACTTTGGAGAGTTCTTTGGCCAGAACATGCTGGCTGGTGTCGTCCTGCCACGTCAAGCCTGCACATGTGCAGAATTTCAACCGCGTTCTGGAAAATTCACTCAGCGGTGGACAAAACAAGTTTCGTCCAAGTTCGGGCCGTTGCAGCTCGTCACGCCGGGCTCGATCACAAAACAATCAATTTTGTTTCTTTATGATGCATGTGCCGTTTTTTTTCCTTTAAGATGTCACCCAAAGCAAAATGGCCTCATCCACTACTCGAGTTTGGATCCAAACAAGACTGTCGCAACTTGAAACAGCTACGGAAGAGTATGGCCGAATCAAATGTGAACAATATCACGTTACAACGCAATACATTTCAACGAGATCCGTTTTAACTTACCCGCAGCGGCCATCTTGTCCAGCAGCAGCCGAAAATGTTGCACGACGGGTGGGGTGACGTCGTAAGCGTAAACGTCGCTCACCGGGACGGAGTGACACCTCCCGAACATCCCGTCTGCAAATGCATGCAGGACAAAGGTATTGGGACGTCCGGCCGGACCGCAAGTCAAAACGCAAAAAAATAAAAGAATCTCACCGTTGACGCACAGCTCGAACGGCGTACACAGCTCTCGCTGAAACAGGCAACCTGGCAAGAAGAAATTAGAACGAGGGCGCGCGCAAGCTTTCAACATGGGGTCGTGTTTCAAATTAAGCTTTGAAATTAGGTTAGGGTTCCAAACTTGCTCACATCAATTGGTCAGGGGGCTGCTACATCACGTGCGTTTAACGGAGCAAACGGACGGATGCCGTAACCATGGCAACAGCTCATCGGATGGCCACACGCGCCGTGTTTTTTTTTTTTTTTTTTTGCCGCCTGTTGTTGAATAGACTTGGTGGACTTTGCCTCTATCAAACGCGTCAAAGCGAGGAGGCCGAAGATGAAGGCTCTGTCAGCACTACGGGGTGGCCCTGCGTTAAACGACTCATGAGCGGGAGCGCGGAGGAGCCCATTTCCACGATGCACAAATGCGACTGACACGGACGACCCTCAAATTGGTGCGCCGTCAGGCGATTAGGCGCATGGTTTTGGGCTTAGTTTGCTTTTTACCGGGACAAAAAGAGAGAAATCGCTTTTGGTGTACAGGAACACACCTACACTTGCGCCTCCGGAAGCATTCAAGATGAACAAACATCCACGATGACGATCGTCATCGTCAGGCGTCATCCAGCTGCTTCCTTATTACGATTATTATGTAATCCAACCAGCAAGAGGAGGAGGACACGTTCAACGTGATGAGAGTAGTTTGGAAATAGATTTGAGTGCGGCACGATGTGTCTAGAATCATTAAAGGGTCATTTGTTCGACTGAATGAACATCGCGCACCTGTCTTCGAGTTGCACCATTTGGGTTGCCATTTTTTGTTTCCGTTTAGAAAGAACTCCGACGTTTTGCTGTCAATTTGGTGTCTTGTTGGTCGATTGGGCGAATTGTAACACTGAACACAAAATGGACCCAAATCAAAGCACACGAACTAGAAGCACTAGTGGTTCCGAATTAGTAGCCGATGCCAAGAAGCCACTCACCGAAGCGCCTGTCAGCCGACGCGATGGAGGAGGTCTGCAGGAGAACGACGACGACGAGGAGGCAAAGGGAGGAAGAGGAGGAAGGCGGTGGCATGTCTCTCCTGTTTTGGTTCTATGCGCGCGTTAACAGACCATCTTGCCTCAGGACTCAGTTTGCACCTGTGGACTGCTTGGGGCGGCACCTGCGCAGCCAGACGTGCGGAAGACAAGTCGGTGCCCTGAAAAGGATGGATGAATGGCTGGAGCGAGGAGGGCGTTGATTGCTCTTCTTCCTTCTCCCGATGCTGCTGTCAGCAAGCATGCGGGGGTCTTCGCGCCCTAAACATCCGTCGCTCGCCTTCAAAATAAAAGCACAGGAAGCGAACGAAAACCAGACAGGCTGGGAGGAAAGGAGGGCACCCGAGCCAGCGCACGTAGACCGTCGCCAGTAGCGATCGTCACCGCGAGACTTGGCAGCCAGAACCAAAAGGTAAGCAGAGCTGCAATGTTAACGCTCGTTGATGACAGGCGCCATGTGATGAAAAACAATCCAAGACTTTTTCTGCTCTCATCTTTTTTTATTCTTTTCCAAGTTGACGGAGGTGAGCCGTTCGCCGGTTTCATGACATTCGACCTAAGGCACAACAGGAAAGAGACTCAAGCCTGCCTCAGTCGGTCTCATTCGAAGAGGCGTTTTCAAACAGGACACATTTCAAAATAAGACTTGCCCTTTCACTCATTTTGGTTTAAATGCTTAGTTATGACAAAAAAGCACTACACAAAAATGAATACAGTAACTTAAAGCTTTACAAGTAAATATCGAAACAATACGAAATTGCTGTTGCATAAAAAAACCTATAGGGCATAATTGCCACTGGGTGGTGCTGTTACTCACTGGCGATATTTATTTTTCTAAACTGCAAAATTTGTACATATGGATGAAGGCAAGATATAGCGCTTCATTTATACATGTTTGTTATGATTTTTTTTTTAAAAAGTCACCTTTAAAACAACTTGCTGATTTTGCAGGGTGGTGCTCACTCCTTTCAGCAGAACATCTTTCCAAACAAGCAACGCCATGCAAAATAAAGAAACAGCAGATAAAGCCAGTGAAACTTAAGAAACACAACAGAAAAATAATACAAGTTTGAAAGAGGTGGGGGGGAGGAGTTAGGGTCATTTTCCAAGAAACCAGGCCAAAATCTCCTCAATGACCACGATTGTCGTATCATAAAACTTTTACAATCCCTGAATTATGCCTCTTCTATCTAGTCCAGTGGTTCTTAACCTGGGTGCGATCGAACCCTAGGGGTTCGGTGAGTCAGTCTCGGGGGTTCGGCAGAGCCTGCACTGTGGAGGTCCGAACACACCTGATCTATCATGTAAATTTGTGATGACGCTTATCTGAACTGGTCTGGCAAAGTCAACAGCAGAAGTCACACTGATTTGTAGGTACGTAATTTGTTGTGAGTTCATGCATTGTGTATGTCTTGTTCTTTGAACAAGGCAATGTTCATGCATGGCTCATTTTGTGCACCAGTACAAATGTCTTGAATTTGATTTTTTTTTTTTGTAATTTTTCGCTAAAGAGGGGTTCGGTGAATGCGCATATGAGACTGGCGGAGTTCGGTACCTCCAACAAGGTCAAGAACCACTGATCTAGTCCAAGCATTTGTCCCAGAAAGGTTGATCTCAATTTGGCCCTTTTGCGTAGATGGCAGACATGATAAAGAAACAAACGACGACGCAATGCAGCCACATCATGTCGCTGTGCAGTCACAAAAAAAGGACACGTGGCCATCATAAATAGTGAGAGCTCGCCTCAAAGTCGAGCTCTGCTTTGCCGCTGCACGCTAAAGCTAACAAAAGGAAGCAAGCCAATTGCAGCGTTAGAGCTGATGAGGCTTCTGGTGGCCGTCCTCGCTCAGCTCATACCTGCGGGTTACAAACAAACATTTGTGTCAGCAATGACAATGATCTTCACTAGGTGGCGCTATAAGAGAAGCACCGTGTCTTCAGGTGGTGACTATTGCCAAGTTTGGAAAAAAGGCCAACTGACCACTGCGTCCATCCCTTGGCGGCATCTTCGGGGCCCAATCGGATCACAACCTGCCGGACAAAAGGGCCCTTTGGTCAGCGTGCCCTGCCTTTTTTGTTCTCTTGCAAATGAAAAGCGTACCTTCCCCAGCAGACCCTTGTGTCTGGAGAGCAGCCCTCCGCTGTTCTTGACAGCCACGTCCAGAACCCTCCTATGGAGCTCCACCAGAGACACGTTGAACTCGAAGCTGATCACATTAACAGAAAAAAGTTTTTGTTTCCGTTGCCTTCCGTGACTTGATTTGCTACTCACGTCTGATCATAAACGGGGTTGAGCGTTTTCTTGAAGGTGTGAGTTTTTCTCCTTCCCGAGCGTCTCTTGTCAGGAAGCAAGTAGAGGCGCACGTACGGGTCGGACCCGTGTTCGCTGAACGTGATCAGGTTCCTGAGCACGAGCCGAGACCAGGACGAGCAGAGGGGAGAAAAAAAGAATTAAGAGGGGGAGGAGTTGTTGAAGCCCGTGCGCGTGAGTCACCTGCAGCCGTGGACCACCACCACTAGCTTGTTCCTTTGGGAGCTATGTCTCAGCGTCAGCTGGATCTCCCCCAGCGGAAAGTAGCTGGGACCAGAACCACTAAAAGACAGTTTCACATTGCAGTGTTGGAAAGCCACGGCAAGACATTTCAAAGGGGGGCCTACTTCTGCATCTGCTGGAGTCTCTGCTGCAGCTCCTGAGCGGCGTAGGGGTTGGAAATATCCGAGGCGATGCTGGGCGTAGCCTCCTTGTCCCCCCCCAGAAAGTGTTGCGATTCCAAGATGGCCGCCTGCGACGCACTGCGGCCATGCTCGGCAAGGGTGCCACCCTCCTGTGCCTCCCGCTGCCGCCGCCGCAGAGCCGCCTCCGGCCCCGACACCGATTGCGAGCGCAGGATGTCTTCCGCCCTGTCCGGCGACACGGGGTCGACCGACGAGGCCCGGTTGCGCTCAGCGCCCGAGGACGCAGCGGCGGCGTCATCTCTGCCCAGGTGCAGCACCTAAAAGCGGGCGTGGCCTGAGCTTTGCATTTGCTGAGGTCAGCAGAGGTGGTGTTCCCTACCCGCAGCGCTATCTTCATCTTGAGGCTGCAACTTGGTCCCATGCTGCGCAAGGGAAACTGCTGGTTGAGCGTCATGTCTTCGGCCCCCAGCAGGTGGCTCAGCGGCAGAACCAGCTTGCCCAGGCTGCAGTCGTCGTGTTTGGCGTCCTTCACCTGAACATCGCAACGCACGTGAGGGGAGGGGTGCATGCCTTGCCTTGGATGAAAAGAGCGGCTTTGGGTACCTCCACCTCCAGGTCTTGAATCCTGGGGTTGTGGATTAGGAAGGAGAAAGCTTCTTCCCAAACCGGCTCGTGGGTCTTGTAGCGCGTCTGCCGAGCGCAGGGCAGAAGGAAAAAAAGAAAAGAAAATAGAATCCAGTCTGCTCATTATCCATGGCGCGTATTAATTGAAGTTAACTTTTGTCAAACGTGTTTGCTCGATGTGGGCTGAAGGGAAAATACTTTTCTCACCTTGCTCTCGTGGGACTTGGGAGCCACTTTGAGCTCGACAAACGGACTTGGGTCGCTGGTCACTTTCTTCCCGGCCTACGCGGCGTGACCGGAAATGAGGACACACACACACAGAGACAAGGAAGGCGCTCCATGAGTGACTGTCCCCATGAGCAGCAAGAAGGAAACGCTGTGTCAGGACGACTTGGCCGAGCCGTAACCAGCTTGAGATTTTTTTTCCACTCAGAAACGGACACAAATGAACTGAGTGCAAATGCCACTCATCCGTTCCAACATAAAAATAGAATGTTGAAATATTGTACGACACACATAATTGACGGCCATTCGAAATGCATTGGAGGAAAAAAAAACATCTTCCAAACTTTTGAATGCATTTTGCACAAAAACAGGTTTGTGTCCTAACATTAAAAATCAATGTCAGTACATTTGTGCCATGCCACAGCGCTTATTTACGTGACGTGGACACAACAACAAAACGAGACTGCAGCCGCCACACGCGGCCGACGATGAGGCACTCCAACCCAACAAATGTGCCCAATTGGCTCACCCGTGGTCATTTTCTGTCGCATTTCCTTTTCAAAAGCGGCAATCAAAGAAGGCAGCCCTCATTTTTGGAACAGGGTTTTGCGTGCACGGGCGGACGGACGGACTCACCGGCAGGTTGCGGGCCGAGTCCAAGAAGACGACGAGCAGCGCAGAGGAGAGGCCGCCGTTGGTTTTGGCGCGGTCGGCGCGGATGTCGGCCAGAACCTGAGAATCCAAGGAGGATGTGACATCGGAACAGGAGGAAGGCGGTCTTAGATACCCCTCCCTGCACCTCACCTGGTCCAGCTTGTCAGGTGTGGATAGCAGTGACAGCCACTCCAGCTTCAGGTGCAACTTGCCCGAAGCCACGTCGTCCAGACTGAACCACTGAAAGGCAGCAAATATGAATCGCGCTTTGCATAAGATAAAGAAGGCCAGCCTGCGTGAACGGCACTTGCCTCCGCTCCCCCCCACTCACCTCGTCCACTTTTTGCTCTTTAACAAGCTCGCCCAGGTCGATGGTGACGCTGGAAGGACGACAACAACAACTCACTACACACAAACAGGCTGTGGTCTTGATGCCGCCGTTGAGGTGGTGGCGGTCTTGTGTTGTCTTGCTGGGTGAACGTGGCCTTCTTCTCGTCTAGTATTCCGCCGGCCGCGTCTGCATGTGTTGCTATTGCGAGACGCACCTTCCCAGCACGTCGTCCTTGTCCGTGTCTTCGTCATACAACTGGACCTCCACGTTTTGTCCCTCGGGGTCCATGACCTCAGCCTGCCACACGACGGGATCGTCAGCGCGGCGCAGAGGCTCGGTTGCTCCGAGCGCACGGAGCCTCCTCACCTCGAAGACGGCATTCCACTTGGGGTTGACCGTCTCGTGGATGACTTTGCTCTGGAAGAGCTGTTTTCCCACCCGTATGATCCCATAAGGGTCCGACTTGCCCTTGATGAGGCCGCCCAGGAACTTGTCCTTGCCCAGAAGGTCCTGGGCCTCGATGAAATGGATGCGCAGGATGCCCTGAGGGCCGCATAGGCTTAACGTGTGCAAGGGCAGAAAAGAAGAGGAAGAAGCCCGAAACGTGCGTGTTCATACCTTGGGCACAGGGAAGAGGAGGTTCTCCAGCTGAGCCTGGCCCACCAGAGGGATGGTGATGCGGTTGGGGAGCACCAAGAAGCTGTAGATGATGTCCTGGATCAGGTTGTCGCATAAAGCGCTGAGGGCGAGAAGAAGGGCGGAGCGCACTTCAACAACACAATCGAACACCGGACGACGCCATTTCTGGAGAGATCACGCGTAAATGTTAATCTGGTGAGGCCGAAAGTCTGCGGAAGGATACGGAAGCATAAAAAATGTTTACAAATTTGTTCATTGTCTCTATTTGGCCTTGACTGAAAACAAAATGGAAAAAAAATGATTGGAAAGACTTTTGCGATTTAAATGCTTCATAAATTCAATAAGGAAGTCAATCTAATGCCTAAATCATGCAGTTGTTTTGCCACAACTGTCCACTAGAGGGGGATGTGCTCAGCATAAAACCTCAAATTAACTCAACTGATGCTTTCAGTTTCCTGAAGATGTTAACTTTCTGACTAAAAAACGAAATAACAAAGAGCTACGCCTTTTCTTGACTAATGCGCTCTACCCAATAAAACGACACACTACTGGTACTGAGTGCCTTGTGCCTTACATTTCGCGTTCTCATTGTTCGTGTTTGTGTATCACTGATTTTAATCATTAAAAAAATAAATAAAAAAGCTTTCCGTTTCCTGCAAGTGTACTCCGCGCTCGTAAAAATTATTTGCGCTGTGACCGTGCACGCGCACCCGCAGATGGCATGTTCGGTTATACTGCAATATTTCTATGGTAGGTGTGTAAAGTTGGCAAAATACCCACATTGAAACCCGCAGGCGCGCATGCACGCACACACACAGGCAGGCAGGCAGGCAGGCGGGGTATGAAAGTGAACAGGGTGGGGGAAGACGTGAAGGTGACAACTAAGCACTTGATTGTACACGCACAGAGCTGCACACACACCCACGCAAACAGAAAATAAAAAGTGCACTTCACTCATGCGTATGCAGACACCTTCAGACTCTTTGATTCACTTACTGACACACACACGCACGCACGCGCACACACAATCTCAGCTTAGGCTTTTCACTCCTACAGGCCAAGTCCGAAAGTGAAAAGGGCGTGGTCAAGCATTCGACAACACACAAACCCGTCGAACAAGGATGGCGACATTTGTAAATGCGGAGGGTCCGGCCCAGCCAGTTTGTGTGTGATGGAGCTAAACAGGAAGTGAGCAGGAAGCGCCGCTCACATCCTCTCGGCCTTTTATTTAGGCAAGAAGCCCCAAATTGTTGTGATAAATCTGCTGCCGCCACGCCCGCTCGTGACCGATTAAAAGGCTTCCAAGATCTGACGCATGCTGAAAGAATTTTAAAACATCCGGAAAAAGAACTCTTCTTGCACATGGAAGCCTTTTGAGCTTTTGGGACAACAAAGCAGTACGCGCACACGCGCACGCACACACGCACACACACACACACACACAGAGCATGGTGTCAACCGCTAACTCTGCCAAGAGCTAAACCGATTTAATCAGGTCACGTACTTGAGCCCGGGAATATCCAGCACGTTGGTCAGACCCGTCCAGTTGATGTCCAGAAACTGCAAGACAAAAAGGACAATTTGATTTCTTTCGTCTTGCACAGCATTCTTCAAGCGGGGTACCTAATGAAGTGGCCGGTGCATTGCAGAGTGACAATGTCACGTATGTGTGTGAGCATGTGTGTGCCTGCACGTGTGTGAGTGTTTGCGCGTGTAAGCAGAAATCACAAGGACCTTGCTGTGTGCATGTATGTACAACCATGTGTGTGCGTGCACACGAATGTGTTTTAAAAAATGAAATAATAGCATTCCTGTGTGTGTGTGTGTGTGTGTGTGTGTGTGTGTGTGTGTGTGTGTGTGTGTGTGTGTGTGTGTGTCTGTGAATGAGTCAAAGAGAGTCAGCAGCTCCAAGATTTGGCATGTCAGCAAAGCTGGAAAAGATCAGACAAGCTTGGTGCCAAAATTCTGGTACAGCTCCTTCAGTCCGCTGCATCAATGTTGTGGCAAAGTCAAATGAATCTAATTTGAATTTTCAATTTGTCATCAAGAAAGAGCTCCAGTAATCAAAGCGCAGAATCGGTGCAGGAGACAGCAATCCAAATATTTGCGATGCCAACCCAAAACACGCCGATGCATCATGGGAGTCCAAACGCTCACAGTTGCACACGCGCGCGCGCACAGAAGCATTCCTAACACGCAGAACCTGATGACATCGCCAACACAGAAACTACACGCTGTACACTAAATGCCTAACATGAAATGCTAGACACTAAATATGCTAAACATGCTAACAAAGTCAAAGTAGGAAATGCTAAGGGTGAAGAACCGAAGCGCGTTTAGAGACGTTTTCTTGCTTTGACTTTGACTGCCAAGGAAGAAAAATGCACAAGGAGCACAACAAAATGAAGGAACATGAAGATGTGTGACGCCACTTACAGGTTTCTTGAGGAAGAAGACGGAGAGCGCGCCAATGAGAGGCATGTCTCCCAAGAGGGGCTCCATCACCACACGCATCACTCCGTGAAGCTAAACACCAACCAGACAACGTTCACCTTCCATTAAATGCAAAACAAGTGACGATCACACACACACAAAATGCAAACAGATCATGCTTAGCGCTCAGCTCGTTGGTGTTTTCAATGCAAATGAAGCCTGAATACAAAATGCTCCTCTACAACCGAGAGGACCGAGTTGTTGGACTTTTTGGTTTTTCCAAACATCTGTACAAAACGGTCACAACGACCCGTGGATCCGGTCCAAGTCAAGCAAACAACACTCTGGCCGCCGGCACGCTCGGCAAATGGCGGCCCGAATTGCCGATAACGAGTCGTTTATCGAGAAGCGATCTTGTCATCTGGCTCGAGTCAAGGCGGCTGGCGCATTCCCGCTTAGTGTCAACGCTAAAAGGGGAGATGCGGTCGCCGTGACAACCGTCGCCGCCACATACCTGGATGCTCTTTATTCCCGCCCTGCAGTAGTACTTCTTGACGTCCACGTCGATCTCCGTGTTGCCCACAAAACTGCAACCATGACAGAGCAATGTTGTTGGAGTCCGGAATCATTTGAAAACAGAAGCGGATTGTCGAATGAGCACTCGCGACAGAGTCCTACCTGATCTGCATGTCCATGATGACCTGCCGCTTGTCTACGTTCTCCGTGTACACTTTGACTCCATTCACCCTCAGCGGCTACAAACAAACAAGTGGTGGAGGAAACGTGGCAGGCGAGCGACAAGGTGAGGGAGGGGCGACTGACCTTGTCGCCCATGTCGATCTTGGAGAAGCAGAAGGAGCTGAGATGCGGGTGGGCCCCCTTGACCGCCGGTTCGATGCTGTCCCGAAACAACTTGTCCACAAACTGGCAGATGAACGGCCACATCTGCTTCACCGTCTGTGTCAGACGCCACCGCCGTCAGCGCCGCTGCTCTACGCTTTTGAGTGTCTTAGTGTAGCGACAATAACTCCAAGAAGAAGAAAGCGGGTCGCCCCTCGCAACTTCATCCGTCGGGCCAAGTTGGGGAGGGGGCAAAAAGCGAGTCTGTGCCTACCTTATTGAGCCACTCCACCCTCTCCACATCTGGATAGTGGACCTGCGAAGCATTTGAAAGCGCTACGTTAGCCAGCTGGCATCCAAAGACCCCGCCCACAACTTTCAACAGGAAGCGCGTGACGAACGAGCGAGCCATCAACTTAAATCTGCCTCTTTTTCGGTGGCCTCTATTTCAGCGGCCTCTTTTTCGGGCCCTTTGGCCAGTTCTTTACGGAGTTGTCTGACATGAAGACAAACACGCTTGGCTTAGTCTTGACATTCTTTGAGCTGTTGTTTCTTTTGAGTTGGGTTGTGCACGGTGACATGACGATGACCAAGATGTTTTCCTGCGAGGTCAAGAAATGAGAAACCGGGACGAGTCCAGGCGTCGGCATCTATTTTTAATCGTGAGAGCGACATTGCCTGCCTTTGTATTGACATTGTGTCACATGATCATGCCGCAGCATCGCCGCCACCGCCGACCCCTTTTCATATTTGCTGAGCAAGACAAACATTTTTTAACCGCTGGTTGGACACACATGCAATTGGGACGATTGAAAAGCGGAGCTTTCTCCACGAAACAACCCATCAACTCTCTGAAAATGTCCTTCAATGTTAAATCCATCTCAGTATCAATCTTCCATCTATCCATCCGCCCCAATAAATCAGGTGATGCCTTCAGGGACAGTCTGACATTGCAGCTTTCCTCAGTCGCCACCAAACAACAGTGACTGCCCTCATCAGGCAATTGAGGATAGAAATTCATTCTTCCAATCATCCACCAATGAAATGGCGCGACACATGCAGGGCCAATCAAAAATCAGTTTCTGCATTCATTGATTTTTCCAAATGTTCTTGTTTCGTTAAATCCATCCAGACAGCAAAAAAAAAAAAAACACAATCAGGTGACGTCTTCATGGAAAGACTGAAATCACAGCTTTGCTCTGAGGAACGGAGGTTCATATTATCTGTCGTTCTTTCCAAGTAATGAAATCAGGTGTTGCATTCGGGGACACTCTGACATGAGTTTTTGAGTGTCAACGCACACTTAAATGCATCCATCTGCTCGTGCCAAGCTGTCCGAACTAGACAGCGATCAACGGCGCGACCATCTTGAAATGTTGAGTGCGTCTGTGACAAAGCAGACCGCTATCCATCATCCGTCAAGAGAAACAAAACAAAGGTTAGAGAATGTGACATCTTGGACGATGGCGTCAGTCAGGGTGGCGCGTGTGAACTTTGAACCGTCTGTTATCAGCGCTGTCGCAATCGTTGCTGTCAGCGTGACACTGCGCTGGTCGGCCTTTTGCAAATTGCTTTGGAAAGAACCGGCGAGGATGTTGACAGGAAGTCAAGGTGCATACTTTTTTGCCACTCCGGTCCAGACTGACTGAGAAACACCATTCTTGGATGGCTTCCATCTTTATGCAGTGCAACGAAAAATAAATGGCTGTGTGACTTTTCACGTTCACGTGCTGGGTGTTGTGCAAGATCACTCTAACAGGAGGGAGGGCGCGGGGGGGACGTATAGAAGGAAGTATGTATAGAGCAAGGGAGGGAAGGAGGGTGTCCTTCACAGATGCGCAAAGCTTCCTTGCCTATGCCAGCTACCAGATTCTGTGTCCTACATCTGGTTTGGAAGTGTGCAGACCCTCCCTCCCAAAGCATTTCAGTTGCCCATCCTCGATGACCCTGAGAAGGAAACCTTGCTGGCTGGATGGATGGATGGCTGGCTGGCTGGAGACGGCCACTTCCCTTGAGCAGGGCACTCGAGACCCGGCTAACTTGAGTGACCCACCACGCCCCCTTGATTGACT
The DNA here is from genome assembly GCF_033458585.1 of Syngnathus typhle. NCBI lineage: Eukaryota > Metazoa > Chordata > Actinopteri > Syngnathiformes > Syngnathidae > Syngnathus > Syngnathus typhle. Next base: position 6,871,603 of record NC_083750.1, on the reverse strand, counting down.
CACCCACGACGGCAGCTCGGCGGTGGCCGGCGTCCGCTTGACCACTTTGTCCTCGTGGTCCAGGAAGGCCAGGGCGTGGTTGATCCTGTAGTCCTTGCTGCCGTGAGTTCTCCTCCAGTAGAACAAGGCGGCCAGTCCGATGAGCACCCAGCTGAAGCTGAATTCCAAGTAGCCCAGGATGTAGATGGGCAAGATGGCGGCGAAGGTCTTGCCAAATTTCACCCACATCTCAGTGACGTCCGTCAGCGACGAGGGAGGCCCTTCGGCCGGCATCTGCTGCGGCAGGCTGGCGGAGGCCGAGACCGGGCCATCGGGCGTGGCGGCCGGCCGGGCCGCGCCTTCCGCCTTAGAGCCGACGCTGTTACTCATGTCCCCTCTGCGGTACCAAAAGAAGCGTTGAAATTGACGTTGGAAAACAACATATTGGCCCATTTTCTGCCATGCTGCAGACCAGGCCAAGAACTGAACCGCAATCAAGTTAGGTTTGTGCATTTACTGCAACATCCATTTGCAATAACATCCAGATATTGCATAAAAGGGTAGACATTGAAGCATTTTTTTATCTGACTTTTTATATTAAATCTTTGACTAGTGGCTCGTTTCGCCTTTCTCTCTCTCGTACAGAAAATCATTCTGGTTGACAAATTACATATCTGTCTTTGAATAAAACAGCTTTTTTGGCTGAAGGAAATAGAACTTCATTTGCGTAACATTAAAACATTTGTTCTCAAAGAATAGGAATTTGATACTGCAACATTAAGGCAAATGATATTGACTAGACATGTTTATTAGGATATATTTTGTCAATCGTAAACGTGTCTTTAGCAGGATAACAGGCAAAATAATATGATATGGTTTTATATTTTTCTACTCCATTCATTAAATAATATGGTGGCTTATAATGGTGTGATTCAAACTCATTACACAATCCTTTTTTATAATGACAACACTTTTGTTCCTGTCAATTTTTTTCTTGGAAAAAATCGTCATAATATGGGGGTGGGGCTGTCATTAAGAGTCTTTTGGGGAAAAAAATGCTGCCCAAAAAGTCTGAAAAACACCACAGTTCTTGCGCATAGTAGTTTTAAGTCATTACGTTCTCAAATGCATACATTTAAAAAAAATAGAGTGAGAAACCATGATTGGCTTTGTGGGATCAAAATAATGCAAAAAAAAAAATCATAATTAGCCTGACGTCATTTGATTTGCATCGCCTTTCCAAACTCACCGAAAAACTTCTTAAACTACAGCGATTCGTCGCTCAACTAGCACAGGCGGGTAATTAAAATGAACCACAGGGAACGTGTTGCGCTTTTGTTGGATACGGCGCACATCCAACGCTTGACAACATTTTATTGTCTCTGCTCGTCACTTTCTAAGTGCCGTCAAGTGGTTTCGGGTTGCCGTTGATCGCAGGCGGACTTATCACGTTCGGATCGAATTTCGGCTTCCTAAACCCTTGTTTGTCCCGTGCATGTATGACGAACTAACCAACAGTGTCTATCAAACCAAAATTGTGGGTCGGTTTCAATCAACACAGGGCTTGTATTGACTAGAAGACGTATAGACGCTAAATCGGAAAAAATCTCAAGCGAGTGCGTCGTGACGTTCTTTCAATAAGTGACACGTAGAAAGGCATTTTGCGTCGAAGCCGACGACCACCGGGGAGGGAGGGGGGGGGGACAACTGCCGACAATATAAATAAGCACGCAACACTCACCAGAATCCTCCTGCGCTTGAAAACGACCTCAAATTGAGCAGCGACGACGCGCGGTGCTCCACATGCCGACCAGCTTCTCAGCTCATCACCGTGCACAGACGCCGCTGCCGCTCGACCCGCCCGCCTCACTCAGCTCAGCTCGGCAGGAAGCCGTCATCGCCGTTAAGAGGTTGGACTCCACTTGTAGCGGAGCAATGGCGCGCCCTGGTGGCGAGAAGAATGATCCACTCGAGCGAGAGAGCGCATTGAAGCAGTAATATAATTAGGGAAAAAAAAGTTCCAGAAAAAACAACAACCAATCTCCAAATGTACCAAATTTAAACGAGAGGCACCGGAAAATATTCGCATGCGTAACGAGCTGCATGTCACTTTTATTTTGAAATCCGGAAGCAGCAAAAACAAAACAAACGCCTTGAGAGTCACACAAACATGCCGGTGGCCCGTGTATGAAACATACCTTTTCGAATGTCACCGGTCGCGTAATCTTCGAGTTCGCCGGGTTCATTAAGTAAATCAAGTGTGCGTTTTCCGTTGTTGGCGGCGATGAAGAGCTTGGCGGTATTGCACTCGCAGTTTGCGAGCATCATGGAGGCTCTGACCCGGGCCGCCGTGGCCGAAATGTGCCAGCTGGTGGACGACAGCTACGCCGTCGTCCAAATGGAGCTAACCCGCAGCCGCGAGGAGAACGACGAGCTCCGCAGGAAGCTGGAGCTCATGGAGACCATCATCGCCCGGGGCTGCGAGGGCGCAGCCGCCGTTTCGGGCGCTGGAAGCCCGGTGGGAGGCAACGACAAGCCTGACGAGGGTGAATTGAGTCGTACTCAAGTGGACAGAAACCACCCAAAACAACTCCACCAAGAACAATGCTTATTGTACTATTTAACTAGCTTATTACTACCAGTACTACTTTACTACCTCCCGTACCGCTCATACTACAACTACTGCTGGGTACTCTTTCTACAAGGATCATGACGACATCAACCAAAACAACGACTTGTACCATGTTTGCTATTTCTACCACATGGCTATGACTACTTTTTTATAATACAAGCCAGCTCCTACATCCACCGCGTCTCTTGCTATTGTTATTTCTGCACAGGGGTCAAACTCGCGTTCAAAATGTACTTCCTTGAGGCGACTTTTTAATCATTTGAGTCGCGTCATCCAAAAATGACTTGTGACTGGTCTTGTCGAACAGTGCGTTTCCCATCATCGGGCCTGGCGGACAGGTCGCCAAATGGCTGCAACGGGCTGAGAGGACGACCGACGCCTTTGTCGTCAGCGCCGAGCGTAGAAGACACGACCTCGGCTGCAGAGGTTCACGCACGCCCATTTAAAAACATTCACTATATCGTATCGTGTTTTGGTTTTGTTCACCGCTACTTACCGTGCCATACCCTAAATCTGAAAATGCGTGCGGTTTTGTTGTCCCAGCAGGACACGTCGCGCGCCGGTGTCTTGAGGAGCATAGAGGACGTGTCTCCGGTCAAACAGGAAGTGGCAAGTGACGAGGACGATGCCAGCGAGCTGCTGCTTCTGGATGATGACGGTAAACATAGGAAAGAATGTGTGTTGTGCAAGCACTAACCTTGGCGTCCTCATGTGTTGTGTGAAGGAGCAGAACTGGCACCTGAAGCCGGTCCCTCCGGAATGGTCGCCTCCAACTCATCAAGCGATTCTAGTCCTTGGGAACAAAATAATCACGCGGCACCTCGAGGTTCCCTTGGTTTTCCGGGCCCCGCGGGTCTTGCCAGAGACATCTCCTCAAATTTGGTCAGCGACAGCCTAATCCCACCGGTGATGGAGAGCTCGGCCTACGTTTCGCAAAGTCCCGACCGGGCTGTGGCTTCACGCGGCCCTGGAGGGGGCGCCGGCGAGCTGGACCTGGGCTCTTCGTGGGCCGATCGGAGCCTGGCCAGCATCATGGCCCTCCACCACCGCCCCGCATCCGACTTGAACACCGCTTTCCCTTTGGCTCTGGGCTTGGCGGTGTCCCGATTGGACGCTACGGACCGAAGCCGCTTGTGTGGCGACCGGCGTTTCGTTTGCCACTACTGCGGCAAGTGGTTCTCGTCGGCGCGCAGCCTGGAGACACACGTGCGCGTCCACACGGGCGAACGGCCATACTGCTGTGGCCAGTGCGGAAAGCGCTTTACGCAATCGGGCCACCTGAAGACCCACCAGAGCGTTCACACGGGCGAGCGACCGTTTGCCTGCCACTGCTGCGCCAAGCGCTTTGCGGGCAAGCAGAACCTGAGGATCCACCTGCAGAAGCACCACCCCGGAGAACAACAGGAAGGCTGAGCCCGGCCGGCCGGGCGACCATCACTTTTTGACGTTTCAACTTTTGACCTCACCAAGACGTTTTGTGAAGAACCGTGTGCGATTCTTTGTGCGCGGGCGCATCTTTCTCGAGCCATTCTTTAGGTTCTTATTCAATTTGATTGCAGTTCTTTTGCTGTGATTTGATTCAATTTCAAGTTGTTTGGTTTTCAATTCTTTAGGTTGCCATCTGTTTGAGGATTTTGCTTTTTTAGGTCTTTGAGGACTTTTTAGAATTGGATTCAATTCAATTTTGATTGAAACTCCTTGATGTAAATTTGGTAAGAAGTAAAGCGAGCGACGCATTTTGAAAGAATTGTTTTCATGCCTTGCTTAGCGTCACCGTAGCTCAAAAGGGACGTGCCGGATTTATTAGCTCTGTTTGGATCAAAATTTAGAAAGAACATTTTTGAATTCGTGGCTGTCTGTCTACCGTCGACCATTGGACACGTAAGTATAGCTCCGTGCACCACCTGCACCCTTATTCGAGAGAGGTTGTCCCTGCTAGAGAACTGCCCTACCAATATATATCAGAACTCCTACCTCAGTAGAAACATTTAAGACACATTTTTACGCCATGGCCTTGAATTAATCGGCTGGAGTTTGTGTTTTCGGCAGACAAATGATTCACCATAGAAGGACAAATATGACATTTTAATGTGCATCTATAAAAGTAAAACTGGGAAGTGTTGGACACACACGTGTCACGCTTACATGTGACATTGATTATACTGTATTTTGATTGGCTGACAAATATAAATCATAAATAAAAGCAAAAAATGAATGTTTTAGTAAATAAAAACACATTTTAACCTTCTTGCTCCACACAATAAAAAAAATGCAAATGCACCCATGACCAAAGGCGAGAGAGATGTCACTGAGTTCTTAAAGGCCTTGGAAAAACAGCATCAGGAAATTTGTTGAAAAACAACGTTTGGTCGCCATGGCGATGCCAAGCGCATCATTTGTTGCTAATGCAACAATGAGCGATCGATAAAAGGGCCACAAATGTTTCCTCCAAATTGTCTCTTGTTCATTTGCTACGCTATTTTTTTTCTTTAAAGTGTCAGAGTGGATTTGTTCGATATATAAATAAAAATAAATAGAAATCATGTGCGTGCGCATGCATTGGTGGAATTGTGGTCTGCAAGGTCACTCATTGCGTGAAGTGATGTCCTGAAAGTTGAAGAAAAATATTAACTTACATTACAACTTTTTACTTCAGTGCTTTCTTTAAAAACCTCGATTGCTTCCAGTAATCAGCTACTTAAAGATAACTTTGATGTACAACTTTTGAAACCATTAAAAAAAAAAACTACATATGCCTATTCGTGCCTCTAGTAATGCCATTTTTACACCAATACTTATTTATCTACTTATCTTTTCATTTTTGTAGAATTTATTAAATTTTTAATAATTTTTTTCCGATAGAGTGCATTTTTTCCCAAGAGTGGCTACTTCAACATAATAATAATAATAATAATAATAATAATAATAATAATAATAATATGCTTTTCACTTTGCAAAAGCTTTTTTCAATCTTTTTTCTACTAGTTAATGTATTTTATTCCTTTTTTAATCTGTGAGTTGCTCACCTCAGTCTTGGTACGTCTCCAATCCAGCCGAGGCCACCAGCTCACACCTGAAGTGCACAACAATATGCGTAAAAAATGGACACCAAGCACGGAGCATTTGTTACGGATCGCAGTGTAACACTCACAGAGGCATGTCGTCGTCGTCGTAATCATGCAAGCTGCTGCCGCGCTCCACACCGGACACCTAAATGAGAGCAAATGATGCGGTCACAACAGTACACAAGCAGCCTTGCTGTTCTTGGGAAGAACTCATCTTCAATATGGAATAAAGGCAGCCAAAGGTTTACCCTGAGCCGAGCGTCACGAAGACGGAGGCGACAAAGACCAAAGCGAGAAGGCTCATCAGCCTTAACCCTGAAATGCACCAGCAAAAACAATTTACATTTAACAGGTGTAAGAAAATAAAAATATGTAAAAAAAGAGTCAAAGTTGTAATAATAACATAGAGCTAATAATTAATGAACAGAAAAACAATAAGTAAAATTGATCATGAAAAAAATGAAACATAAAAGAAATGTAATGTAGGAAAGGTAAAAACAACATTAACAGCAACAATAAAAGTAATATCAAAAGAAAAGGCGATAACATTTAAAACGGTTATCATCATAACGGTGATTAAAGAGATGACCTGCACGGTGAGGCACGTCGGGCTGCCGGCAGGCGCTGGCGTAAAAGGCGGAAGGAGGCGGGAACTCCGTGAGTTCACCTAGCGCCTTGTCAAAGCGCTTGCTTGATTGATATATTTCTGAGCAAATCTCCTCTTGGATCATCTGCTTGGAGCGCGGGGTAGCCTCTTTGTCAGGGGGAGGCTTCACTTCGCTCGGATCTAACGTGACAACATACCAAAAACATGCAACACGTCACTTAGCATGCGTGTTTCTGGATTCTGTCGCAAATGTCTAAGATGAACCACACGCTTCCACGACGGATGGCACATCTGCCTCACCGTTTGTACGCTTTGGATGAGAACCTCACCGTAAGTGAAGATGCTGCAGCAGTTGTCCGCTTGTCTTTGGCCGAGACCGGATTGGCTCTGCTCTTGAGGCCAAGTGAATCCTTCCTGCTGGGCCGCGTCTTGGTCCTGGTCATGGAGCAGATGCGGGTTGTCCTGCTCTATCCTTGGGTCCAGGTCCTGGCTTGTGGTGAAAACACCCCCAAACAGCCTGCTGTCCAGCCAGGTCTGGCAGCTCTTGCTGACGTCGCTCAGCAGGCGAGCCAGGGAGCCGCCCACTTTACGTCGCCGTCTACGGAACACCCTGACAGAAGCGAAGCAACAGTGGCGCTTTCGTGACAGCCGCAAGTCATTCGTCACACACCCAATGGGCGACAATCACCCCACGAACTCGACAAATGACCAAAGCGCCACCCCGACGCATGTGCCGATCGAGCAATTGACCCGCCCCCCCCCCACCTGAAAACGGTTTCCTTGTAGGACACGCTGGCAGCGCAGGGCGTCAACAACACCGTGCCATCCTCATCCCACAGAAAGCTGTCGTCGGTCACAGTGTAGTAGCCGTTGGTGAGGAGGCGGGGAGAGCGGCGGCAGCAGCGGGAATGGACGCCAGCCTCCGGCGTGGACCCCGCCGAGTAGCACACATACGAAGAGTCAGGAGACAACAGGGACACGTCCGGGCTGAGACAAACGTGGAAAGTGGATATGAGTCACATCAGCTTGAATCAATGCAAATCAATTCCAAATCAAGATGGCGCGCTTACCTCGGGTAGGTGGAGCTTGACCTGAGGCGTCGCTTTACTGGCGAACCTAAAGAGAAAACAAGCGTTAGCTCAAATTAGCATCGACCCGATGCTAACCACGAGGAAGAAGAGAAATCCATCGACATACTGGTGAACGGTCCGGAGAAGGAGAGCGACATCTCACGAGCGAGGTGACGAGACCAAAGGATGGATGATGAGAGCGTCTTCACTTGCCGCTGGCGGTCGCGGTACCCAAAAAGAAAAAGAAGCGTAAACTTCCCGGTGACTGGTTTTGCTAAAAGGCAAAGCAGAAGCGAGGTCATGTTCTTAACGTGGCAATTGTATGGCGACTGTCAAAGTTGCACCGGTTTCACTTCGATTTTTGTTTTTATTTGCGCGTGCTTGTGCTATTCCATCAAGCTGTCCAGATTAACATCATAGAATGTCAAAATAACATTTTCATGACATCAAAACGCTGCATCTTGGCGTTCTTTTCATTTCTGCTTGTCCGCCCACCGCCCGCCCGGCATCAGGAGTTTCCCAGCAAGCTTTGCGTCGAGGTGCTGATGTTGGAACTTAACGCGTCAAGGGAAGTGGGCAAAAAGTCACTCAAGGGAACGATAACCTTTTTAAAAATACATTTACGCCAAACGTCTTATTAAAAATGTTAAGATCAAGCGTTACACTTTAAAAATCTTGATATGACAGCTGCGTGCCTCACATATTTGCAAGATGAAGTCACGTTAGCTTCCGTTCGTGCACTTCTATAAAATAAAGTACTTGTTAAATAAAAGCCTCCATTGGAACATGATCGCATTTTATTTGATTACAGTCGATCATTTTAAGTTGCTTTAAGTACACATGGACCAAAAAGCCCTTTCCCATATTTTCGAATGTGTCCCGCAGCAACGCAATAAAGTGACTTTAGTCGACAGAGATACACCGTAAAACTCACGTGTCGACGATTGGCTGCCTTTCTAAATCCTGTTCCAGATTGCAAAGTCGTTTTGTGGAATCTTTTTGATATTTCAATGTAAAAACAGAAAACAAAAATGTGTTCCGTTCGACGTTCCTCTTCTGAGAAGATGTAACGGATACCAGAGGCTGACTTTCAAAGTAAAAGTATTTCCTGTCTACAGTTTCGAAGGAAAACAACAAAACGCAGGGGTGTCCAAACCTTTTGTAATGGAGCCAGATTTGGTTCGATGAAAATGTGTAGGGACCGACCATTTGGACAGACATTCCTCCAACCATTTACCATTGTAAATTAACTTGTAAAAATGCAACTATATCCTTTGTGTCTGTAGATAGGTTGATATTGCAAATGAGACTGTCATTGCATTACCAGTAAAGTTAATACAAATGAATGATTTAATTCAAGTTGAATGAATTTTTGATTTTCTTTATTTTATTATTATTATTGTTGAATTAATGAGAAGCGTGATTAGTGTTTCAACTGCAGTAAACAGGCCTGGTTGTATTATGTCAGATTTTTAATCCAAATTAAATAACTCGATGGCCCCTGTGGGAGCAACAGGTTGGATTTGCACGTTGAGCTCTCAGAAGATGACTTGCGGGCGGAAGTGTTTCTGCCTGGTGGCGTTGTGATTCATGCCCAACTTCAGCATCCACTTGGACTTCATCATCTGCACGTACTGCATGTCGCGAGGAGAACGACGCGCGCCGCTCAGGCCTAACGGATAACATGGGGGAGATTGGTCAAACATACTTAAGAGACAGGGAAGGTCTACCAAATCGCTGTTGTTTGAAAGTTGAAATTTCTGTTAGCCCATCAATAGCATTTCGCACGGTGCTGACACTAAGCTCTCAGAATTTAATTCATCCACAAAGTTCTGCCGATAGTTTTGTATAAAATATTTGCATAATTGCATGTTTTGACTGTAATTTGGAATGATAATGGTGTTGAGTTTGTGGCGTACCTGTGTCGCCGCCCCATCCGAGTGCTCTGTATTGGCGCAGCACGCGTCCCACCGCGTTTCTGTTGTGGCTCAGGGCCAGCACCCTTTCAGTTCCGAAACGTTGCTTGTAGTACCGCATGAGGGAACGGTGGCCGATCCTGGCACCTGCGTCGTGAATATAGTTATGAGATCGCTCAAGTATGACAGCTTTTATTGGGAGGACACAACCGCGTCCAGCACCTGACGGGAGCGCGAGTTCCATTGTCTCGTCATCGTATTGAATGTTCTTGTCATCCGGAAGCTCGTCATCCATTTGGTCCGTGCCATCGGGGTAGCTGTTCCTGTTCCCAAAACAACACAATTGGGGTTGCTTCTCTCATTTCCCGCTCCCAAAATGAAGCGACAGTGGGCGGGCGAGTGAGCAAGCGAGCCACGTGGGGCGGTCCAGCCCGTGTCGTTGACGCCAGTCCAAATTTTTATGTAGCGATGCATGGCAGAGCAGGGAAACAGCCAACGATTGCAAACCAACACAGCGTTCCTTCACTCACTAACCAGCGGCAATGTCCTTTACAATGGCCAATTTGGGAACTACCTGGGCCCGCCCGGTCTATAATGGGGCAGAGTTTGGGGAGTCCCGATTTGGATCATGCGTGACTTTTACCTGAAGTCATAAAAGTCGGCGAACTCCAGCGCAGCGTCCCCGTCAGTGAAGAGCTTGCAGTGACTTTTGTCCGTCATGTGATGCTGCACGGCTTCCGTGGAGTAGAATGAGCGCCCCTTCTCGTTGCACCACAGGCACACGTTGCCCGCGCCCACCTTCTCGCCTAAGTGTTGACAACAAAGCCAAAAGAAATGCTATCATTCAACTTTATCAAATGGCAAAAACTGCAATTTGCCCAAAACTGAGTTATTTCTGCTCTGATTGGTGTAGAGGTCTTAAGGACTTCTCGCTGTCTTACCCAGGTAGCGGACCAGACCCTTGAGGTTCACCAGGTACTGGAGGTCTGGGATGAAGAAGCTGTGAACCTGCGTCATGTGGGCGACGTTGCGCAGCAGTGATTTAGAATGATGTGAGCAAAACAGGCAGTCGGTGACAGGGATGGAACCGGCGAGTGCGATGGCGGCGGGGAGTTGCGGGTCGGATCGAGGAGTCACGTCTTCTTCCTGATCTCCCGTGGTCGCCTCCTCCTCCTCCTCCTCTTCCACATCTTCGTCATCATCATCATCATCATCATCTTCGTCCATGTCCTCCCACTCCTCTGTAGGTTCAGAACATCCATCCATTCATAAACCTTTGTCATGATAGAACATTGCTATTTCATTTGGAGGTTTTTTTATTCACTTGGGCAACACAAGAGCCGAGTCCTGTTTGAAGGGAAAGTCACGATACAGCATTTTCTTTTTAAAAAGGCTTACCTTCCTCTGCGGCGGGTCCTTCCTCCAACTCTCTCCGCTTGGCCTGCTCCTCCAGCCATACGAGTCGCGGAGGTTTTTCCGGCTTGCTCCTCGTCGCCGCCGCCTCCTCCTCCCGGACCGTCCCAGGGCGCTCGGCCCTCCGCTGCTCCTTGAGGGCCTGCTGCAGAGCCTCGTTCCTGGCATCTTGGTTGGCCTTGTCGTTGTCGCCAAGCCCTTTCTCTAAGTTCTTCTGGTTGAGCTTGTCCACCTGCAGGCGTGCGGCTTGCAGGGCGCGGCGCTCGGCCTGTCGGTGGCGCTGCGAGCGCAGGTGGTTGTCGAAGGCGTTGGTGGTGGAGAACTTTTTGTTGCAGACTGGGCAGGCCTCAGCGGTGTTGCTCTGCTGGCCCTCGGTGCCACGCTGCAACAGGACGCGCTCCTGAAAATTGTCAGCGCTGACGGGCGGCATGTCCGCAACCTTGCGCTTCAGGTTGTAGCGGTGCCAGTCGCTCTTGTAGTGAGCGCGCTGCATCTCGCCGTCGGGGAACGCCACGCGGCAGCTGATGCACGTGTACGACGACATGGTGGCCTGAACACATTAATGAACCACATTACGATGCGCTGCAGCGAAAGACTACTTAATAACGAGTTCATCTATTGATTTTATTTTTTCTAGAAACAGGAAAACAGTTTCCCATCCCTTTAATTTACAACAGAGGATAATTTCAAATGGTTTAATCTGCAACATCAGATTTTGGGATAAAATTTCAATATGAACCTACAGTGCACTTCGCCCTTTACAGGTCAACTTAATGTCAAGGGTTACGAAAAAAAACCCACATAGAAATGACTGTAAAGTTTATACTGACGAGAATTACAATTGTATACGACCAAACGTTAAGCCATTACTTGCAGTTTCATCAACTTACACCCAATTTAAATATATTTTTTAATATAATTGACTTTTAAAGCTCCTTTTGAATAGAGCAAGCGATTCACAAGGTTTCAGTTCAATTTCACAAAGTTAACATCTCGAATACAACTTACTATTTATTACAAGAAAATGACACTTTAGCCAGTTCAAATGACTTCTCAAGATCTGTGCCATAACGCTCGTTTCATAGCAATATTTGAAATTTTACACAATCGTTAACAAACGCTCCCTAAATTAGGGTTGATAAATAAAAGGTCAGCAGCTTTTAAAAACTCCAACACAAGCCATTTATAAAACAGTAGCATATTTCATAGCGGGTTTTAGTTTGTTCTGGTTCTGCCATTTAAAGGCTTGCATTCGTGTTTCGCTTGCCCGTTAGCTTAGCCTAGCTCGCTCGGACATCAACAAAACAACGATGGGCAATTATTTGTCTTATTTGACTGTCACGCGGCAGAAGACGTGTTTGGAGAAGGTTATACCTGATTCTTTGGCAGGCTAAATCGAGGCAACAAAACTACAAATAGTTTATGTTTTAAATCAAATCTTGAAAACGAAACGTGGTAGCCAAATGTCTGGCGAAGGCCACTTCCTGGAGAGGTTCGAGGATTTTCTTCTTCGTTGGTTTTATGTGTGTATGGCGCTGCCCCATCGCTCGGTGGGCAGACCCGGTATTGCAACACCATATAAGCTACAAATATACACGTAAAAGACGTAAAACGTTAAAAAAGTACGGAAGGTTAAATGAAATGAGGAAGTTGACGTTGGGTTTGTTGCAGCACATATAAATATCAGATTGGTTGCCACAGCAATCAATTTCCAGGCACAGATCGACTCGAGGAGGATTTTGTGTCTATAATTTGCTTTATTACTGTCACACTATATGGAGAGTGGGCTTAGTATTTAACATGCTTACATGGATGGACAACATTAATCCTTTCTTAGTTAATGTGTCTTTTTTTACGACTCGTGGTCCGCTCTTGTTGGTTTGACCGTGAACTAAAATGCAAAGAAATGCCATCCGGATTCCCGAGCATCTCAGCAGTGCGTGTGGGCCATGGCGTGCGGTCGGGCCATCTGGCAGCCGGGCGGCGGCGTGAAGACGTTGGGGTCGCTGATGCCAAGCTGCAGGTTGAAGAAACGCGTGGACGTGGTGACGCTGCTGTTTTTGATATACGTCTCCTGAACCGGATAGCAGTCGCGCAGCGTGTACACGCCTACCCAGGTCTCATCTGAAACACACGCACGTGCACCCACGTAAAAAGTCTTACAGTTTTTTAAGAAAAAGTATGCTATTTTCTAAGAGACAAACTTTTCCATTTAACAATATATTACCATAATGTGTTTTGGGGCAGTTTCAAACATATAAAAATGTGAGACAAATGTTCTTGACATGTTTTTTACGTTTGATACTAATTCAAAAGAAAAGTAGTATGCTATCTTGTCATGTTAAACGTTAGTTCCACGTGAAACTCGCAAGCATCTGTCCACATTTAAAATTTTGATAATGCTGAAAAAAGGCCCGGTAGACGTTGGCCTCACGTTTGCGGGCGGGCTTCCTGTCGGACCACTCCTGCACCTCCATGTTGTCGCCGGGGCCTCCAATAATGTACTGGTCCTCAAAAGTGGAATTGTCAGGAATGTCAAAGGGGTCCCAGGCTTCGGTCAGCTCCACCTTAGCGCAGTCGCCCGTCTTTTGATCAATCTGGAACATCAGGCTGCTCTCGTACAAGTAGATAAACTCAAAGTACCTGCAATGACACGACGACAAACACTTTTTTGGCCATCGCCACTCTGCACGACGGTTGTTCATAAAAACACAATGTCATGCCATCGTTCGAGAGTTTGCAAAGTTGCTGTTGTAACTTTCCACCAATTGTGGAAGTCGTCCTGCTCGCAGTACTCGTGGCGTGCATGCCTTTGCCACCTGGGGGCGGTATAATACAGACACACGATGTAGAGTTCATCCCTGCATCGTCACCGTTTTAGGGGATCTTTTTTTCAGAGCATTTCAATGGGTGTCAATTATACGCAAATCTTCACAATTGACTATTTAATTGAATCAAACTTTCTATAGGCAAACCTCCGTTGTTGTTGTTGTAAATGCGCAACACATTATTTTTTCTCATTTTGTGTTCCTTTTCCCAAGAATTGTCCACTCCGTCAAACCGCACCTTTAACAAACTCAAGTGGAAATCACACAATTTGCAGCAAATAATAGTAGCCCCCATTTGCATAAGCAGCTTGCGAATGAGGCCCAACGCAGGGGTAAAGATTCAACATGCGGGGGTGGGGGGTGTTGTTGCAAAAGTACTTGTCGGGTATCAGGAGAAATAAAACTTCCAAGAAGGGGGTGGGTGGGGTGAAATGCAATACTTCTTTTGAATAGTGTCATCGTCATCTTATTTTGTGAAAGAAAAAAAAAAGTCTTTGGTAAACAATCCAAAGTCAAACTGGCACAAAGTCAAGCAAGTTGAGTCTTGCCACATAGCTGCTGCAGAAAAATACGAATGCCTCAAAATAATGTTACGCGAGTCCTCTCTGGGATAAAATGCTTTTCCAAGCCAAAAATGCTGACTCGGTTGTTCTTCCGATAAACCTTTTAGTATGTGTGCGTGCGTTTCACCTCTGACACGGCGTGTGCTTCTTGTGCTGTTGCAGCACCCGCAGTCTGTGGTTCTGTCCGTCGTAGGACACCGCGGCTCGGCTGTTCCTGCCCGTGCCGTGGTCGTACACGACCCATCTTCCCTCCCACTGTAGTGGAGCCTGGCAGGGCGATGCTCCGGTCGCCAACACCTCAACCTCCGCCTGCTGGAGATGCATCAAGCCCAGCAGCAGCAGAAGCTGTACCATTAACTGCTGCATCGTGTTGTCCCTTTTTGTTGCTGATCTTAAATGAACAGCAAGATAGTTGGATAAAAAGAAAGGATACGCGCGACACTGCTTCCGGTTAGGATTCCAATTTAAAAGCTCAGGTGGCAGCCGACAATTGATGAAACAAGCGATTTAGAAAACATACTCTCTCTTCTTCCTTTCTTTCTCTTTCTTCTGTTGTATTGCCTTTCCGTGCATATGATAACATAATTCAATGTATATTACATTTTGTAACTTGATGTTTCAATAAAAAAAAAAAAAAGTATTTCTGTGTACCAAAAATAAGGAAATTACGTCAGAGCGACGCGTCTGAGGGACCGCCCCAACATGGCGACCAAATAACGAGGCGAGCAGCCAGTTGTACAAAACAGACAGAAGCGACGTGATAATGGATAGTTGGAATTTAGAATTAAGTTCCAGTGACGACGAGGCGCCCGAGGAGGTCACTTTTGAGGACTCCAAGGCCCAGGCGCTGCGGAGCGTGAGTCAGGCCCTGGAAAGTGCCAGAAGGTAGGCTAACTGGTAGCACGCTAGCCAACCAAGCTAAGCATGATTAAAACATTTCTCCCGTTGGAAACGCGCGTGCTTCCAGGGAGAAGGAGCTGCTGAAGGAGAAGAGGAAGAAGAGGCAAGAACTGTTCCAGGAGCAGAAGGTGCCTCGCATTTCATGACGATTACGTTGATTATTTTAACGTTTGCATTCTAAATCATTCTCCTTTCACTTTCTAGAAGAGAAAACCTCTTTCTGACACACTTCTGGAGGAAATCGACTCGTCCCAGTAAGTTTTCTCCACTTGTTCATCTTTCCTCACATTCCGATGATAATCTAATTTTTCTAACAGAAGGCAGAGCCAACAAGAAGCTGAAGCGACTCTTCAAGATGAAGATGAAACGGAAGAGACAAAGAAGCAAAAACGGAAACATTCCAAAAAGTATGAGGACAAAATAAAGTGCAAAAGTTATTTGCACAACCACCCTCTGGATACCCGAATGCACAAAAGGTGCCAAAATGGTTACAGACACAAACGATTGAGTGTTTACTTTTCAGGCTGATGGGGAACTACAAAGTAACGACGGTAAAGCCTCAAGCGCTGCCGTCTTTTCGGCAGAAAGCTGCCGAGGATTTTCTCCACTTGCGGTATTACAGCCTGGGAAGTCGTCGAGGCACAAGTAAGCCAAGTGTCATTTCCACACAGGCTCCACTTTGTTTAGTACCCTAAACAAATACAATTTGGAAAAATCTAAGTATGCTTTGTTTTGTCTTCCTGTCAGGTAACGAGCAGCTGTCCCTTCAAAATAAGACCGCAAAGAGGAAAGGAGCTGCTTTTTCCTTTGTCAACAGCCAATGGGGTGAGGAACAAGGGGAGGTGGTTTCTCGAGACTTGTGCTGATGCTTTTTTTTTTTTTGCTTTAGCTCCTGAGAAAAAAAGCAAGGCGGAGAAGCTGAAGCGGCGCTGGATTCAAAAGCGGGTTCCCTCCAGCTGATTGGATGTCCGCAACAAGTACATGCACCCTTGCCGTGACGATACGCCAAGCACTGTGCCCAATCGAGTCAATCCAGAGACTATTTTCTGTTTGCCTGTAGGGAAGAGAGTTCTTTTGGGTGGTGCCACAGCAATGTGGCAGCTCAAGTTCTGCCCATGTATCATGGGTTCAAGTGGCGGATGGCTAGGCATTGCGGGCAATCTGTTACGCGATCGTCAGGCAACCTTTTAGTTATGGAATTAAAATTGTTTTTCTGCCATCACGCTTGTTTTTATTTGGCTCGTGGCAGTGTCCAATCCCGACTGCCTTTGAATGCGCTGCGTACACGCCTACGTTTGTGTTCTTATCGAGTAGTCACATGTACACGGGCTGGCTTCTTTTATTAGCATCACAAGTGGCTGTAAAGTCAATGCAAGTAACAAGAATCAGAATAATCATTCATCATAGTCATTTGAACGGTGGCGTCTGCACCTCGTAAACCTGCATCAACTAAGAGCCAGAACCCAAGAGCCCCCCCACCCTTCCTTGACGCCAGAACTAAATGAACATAAAAAAAAATAAAATACAGAAAGGGGAGTGGGGGGGGTGCTGGGCTCACTGTTTCTCAGCGAGGGGTTGGGCAGGGGCAATTAAGATGGCTACACTGGGCCAATGTCACGCCATCAGTCAGTCAGGAGGGGTGTCAGGGGCTGGTTTCTATTTACCACATAAAGGGAGGTGGTGTATGTGTGTGTGTGTGTACACAGTGGTGTGCAAAAATTTTGTTCCACCGTTTTTTCCATAGCATAGCACTTCCATGATTTCTTTCGAATATCAAAAATTCCCAACTGATTTAAAAAAGAAAAAAAAAAAAGCTTGGAATTGCCTATTGATGCCACAAAGGTGGCAAAGGATGGAGTGAGAACCCCCGCAGTCGCACTGCTGTTTGCGATTTTATTTGCAGATTGGCTCGGGACCACCGCCACTCGCATAAAAATGCAACTTTGGCAAGATACAATGTTGGGAAAACAGGTCCCATTAATGTTTCAGGGAGGTTGAGGCATTTCATTCGACTAAAAAATGTTTCTCCGCCATCTGGCAGCATCGAGGAACTACGATGGAATGAGTTGCCGAGTTTCAATTAGATAAAAGCGGCGTTTTGCTGCCGTCTTGTCAAGTTGAGGGGTTCCAAATAGTGCAATTTTGTGGTGGCAAGAAGATGTGAGTTTCACTTGAACAAGTGCCAGCTTGCTGTAGAGGGAGCACCTTGGAGCAAGTTGCGCCGTTTCTGTTAACTAAAAAGAGAAATTTTAGCACCACTGTGGCGAATTTCTTAAAACACTTCTCTTTCCAAACCGTCCGGTGGTAAAATCGGTGGACAAAGACTTTTGCTCACTACTGTGTGAGTGGCTAGTGCAGGTAATTGTCCACAGAGGCAAAGGCGCAGGAGCCGCTGCCCGATCGCGCCATGATGGCGAGGCACTGGGCGGCCTGGCCCACCGCCTGGGCCAGTGGGGGCTGCTTGGGCAGGTTGTGAGTCTCTGGGGAGGCGAGCAGACACGAGCGGCAGAAGTCCATCATAATCAGGTCCCGTCTGGGCGGGCCGTTGCCGCGTCGACGCCACCTACCGAGTATTGCGCTGTTGAGCGTGGAGCACACGGGCTCCCTCTGGATGGCGTCCAGCTGGTAGCCCACCGGGCTGCTCCAGGGGTCTGAGTAGGCCAACAGGCTGAAGGCGTCCTGAAGGCACACGCCAAAGTTTATCAGCTCCGACGTTATGGGCAAGTCATTCGAACCGACGTCAAGCCAATGCACCTGATACGGCCTTCAGTTTTTGTTCCTGCCGCCATATTGAACTTTGCTCTTTCATTTTGATTTGTTTCAATTCTGATTCAAACTTGCGTTGGACTTTTTTTGCGTTGGTCTTTTCTTGGATTTGAGCATTCAAGACAACGCCGCTACAATCGGTTTTGCCCAAGCTGCAATTGGCTTGACCATGGTCATGGGCGGCCATACTTTCGCCTTTCTCCCACCTTCAGCATCTTCTTGTTGGCAGAGTTCTTGCCGCACTCCCTCCTGAGATGCTCGCTCATGCTCTGCAGGTCTCGGCCAAAGTGGATCATCCTCTCGATGGCCGCCTGGCTGCCGCCGCACAGCTGTCGCTTTGCCTGAGTAGACTCCACCTCTGCGCGCAACCGCATGTGTTACACGTAGGCGCGCGCACGCACGAATAGACACACATACCCATGTCGGCGTCACAGTCGTCAGGCTCGCTGGGGTGTTTGGCGGAACCGTTCAGGAAGCCGTTGGAGGACGACTCAGTCACACCGTTGGTGAAGTGTTCCACCTCCATCTCCACGTCGCTGATGCACACGCACACGTCTCAAACGAGTGCAAAGTGCACACGCCGCACGCAGACGCGACAAGCACCTGGTTGCGGCCGTCTGGCCGCGGTTTCCGTTCAAGCTGACATCTGACCCCGGAGGGCAGGGCTTATGACCGTGAGGGGCCGAGCCGTGGCTCTTATTGGACGTCACGCCGTTGCAGCAGTTGTCAGCACCTGCAAGTGCAGGGAGGCAGGTGCCTTTTTCAAAACAGCCAACTCGACAAAATAGCGCTCACGTCAATGGCATTGCGACAAAGCTGCTCCCCCCCCCCCCCCCTTGTATGTCCATTTCGGTTTGTTTTCTCTTTGGAATGTTTCACCAATACCCCCCCCCCCCCCCCCCCCAATCAACTTCTAAATGGTGCAGTCCAGCCAGGCTTTGTTTGGCGTCGCTGCAGCAGTTGGAAAAGCTCCAACAAGGTGGCAGTCATAAAGCCGGAGGCTGGGGCGAGGCGGCATACCTGCCAGGTAGGACGACTGCGAGCTGCCGGCTTTGTGAGCGGGGCTGCCAAAGGGCCGGGGGGAGCTGGGGTAACTGTCCTGAGATTTGGGGCTGCGACCACCCAGACAGCGCACCTCGCTGTCCGTTCCATTCACCATCTCGATGAACTGTCTCACCCTGAACGCAAACGGAGCCGTCAGAGTACCGCCGCATTTCAAATGGCGTGGTGGTGGAGGAGATAGAGTACTTGAGCATGAAGAGCAAGTCCGGGTTCCTCTCCAGGAGGGTCGGGTAGAGCTGCTGAGTGGTCTCGATGGCCTCGCCCATCCTGCCGGACAGCACCAGCTTCTGGATCTCTGCAAATGGCCCGCAAGAATCGCACCTTTTTACAATCCGGCATTCAATTGGCGGCATGGGAGTCTGCGAGCGAGAGCGGTGATGGACTCACTCTGACGATTCTTGATGGAGGCCAGCTCCTCGTGCACAGCCTGGTCGGTGGTCTTGGCGAAGGCCTCGGCAGTGGCGCAGTAGCTGTGGTGCACCAGGTAGGACGCCACCATCCTGCAGGAGAGACGCCACACCGTTAAACAAGCGCTACCACCGCTCAACAGTCGACTGCATCTGCTAATTTCAAGAGGCCTTGTTTGCTTTTGGGTTTGTTTTCTTGACAACCATCAAACCAGAGGTTCTGCTGTCAGACATTGCCCATTTCTTGACATTGAGAATGAGAACAGAAGAGACGCTATTCTATAAAGTGTGGAGGAGGGTTGGACTGCGTCACATTCGGAGACAGCAACGCGGCCAAGCAACATAGGCATTGACAACTTCCCGCTTTTAATCCGGCGACGAGACGAGACAACGGCAGGCTCGATGAGTGTGGATTAAATCCAGGCAGGGCGAGTAATCATAGCGACGCAAACATTTAATCCCATCAGGACCATGAGTGAGACAGACACACACACGAGGCAAAACAGTGACACGGTCAAAGTGCCGCCCGGAAAATGTCGATACGCGATGGGCACAGATTGTGAAACGAAGGCGAGCGTTTCAAGGTGGAGGCTCGGAGGCTCTTACTTCTGGATCATGGACTGCCACTCGCCCTCACGCTCGCCGACAGGAAAGCGGTCGATCTGCGCCTGGATCTTGGTCCTCCACTCGCGCATGTAGTCCTCAATGTCAAAGACAAACGGATGCTGGCCAAAGTTGGCGTCCACCACCTCGCCGGGCGTCTGCAGGCCCACCGTCGGGTACAAGTTGGGCTGCGGGAGCAAACGCCCCAGTGCCACTCAGACTTCCACCGCAACTTCTACGAATGGAACTTTTTTCTGCATGTGTATAGTTTGTGTATCATGGGTCGAAGCTTTTACTGCTATTGTATTGAATCGCTAGCCACAACGCACATAGTGTGACGCCTGTTTCCACCGAATGACTAATATCATTTCTAAAGTTAGCAACACAGAGTATCTTCTGGCATCACTGAGTCAACATTCAGCAAGTGTGCAAATCATTTAAATGGTGGCAGAGCATCCGCAAAGCATTTTTGCGATGCCACCACCCAATGAACTTCTGATGCGTTTGGACGAGCCGACGCGAGTACTTACTGGAAGGTCTGTGAAGGCGATGCCTGCACGGGAACAAAGAGAGAGTCAGCTCGAGAAATATGTCGGCAAACTTACTTTAAAACCAAAACAAAAAAACTGCATGCGGCTGGCTGACCGAGGCTGTGTCCGTTCTTGGTGTAGAAGCAGGTGTTGTTGATGAGGTTGACGCAGCAGCCGATCACGTCGCCCGTGGTGAAGGTGGGCCCGTACGGCTGCCCGGTGCCAGATGAGCAAAAGGAGTGGCCGTCATCGCCGTGGTAACCGTATGAGTGCTTATCCCAACCTGGCGGACGAAGAGTCTCATTATCTTTTGGTTTAAAGGGCGGGCCTGCCTCACTCCACCTCCAAACTAGAAGTCGTCAAGTCGTGTTGTCCACGAGTAGAGGCAAAGCACAACTTTTGCGGTTCATCCATCACCGTAATGAGGAGTTTGCACCGCGTCGAGCAGAACCAGTTTGTGACGCTCGAATGTAGGTTAGGAATCCGAGGGAAGAGCAACACGCCCAAGAGAGCCGCCCTCTGAAAGCTCTTCAAAGCATTCTCTGCGTTGTGCTCTGACTACGTGAGACTTTTTGTGGCGGCTCCCCGTGCTAAACCTAAGCTAACGAGGGGGGTCCCGCCAAAAGCTTTGTCGTCTTACCAGGCAGCCGGTTCATGTTGACGCCCTGCGCAGAGAGGCCGATGCCCATGTATCTGAGAGCACACACGCACACACACACATTGTGATTCGTGGCAGCCGTGCGCTGAGGTGACGTGGCGAGCGGGCCTGCAAACAGAGCGTATGCGTTTTCGCTTTTCGTACCCGTCTCGCCCTTTGCTGATGATCTTGACCTCAAAGTAGTAGACGCCGCACGCCGCCGGGATGGGGTGGGTGGCCCGCACCGACGCCGCGTCCTTCGGGGTCTTGCCGTGCCCTTGGGGAAACACGACAAAGGCGTGAGAAGGCACGTTTGCGACTGTCTGGGCTGTATTCCCTTAGGCACAGTGCTTCTCACAAAGTTAGACGGTGGAGACACGAGTTGAATTCAACAATACAATGACCTCGAACACGGAAGCTGTCTATTGATCAAAGAGGGATGAATCAAAGAAGACAGCAGGCATTGACATAGTCGCCATTCACATTTGTTTTTGTCCAATATTAATTACGGAGCGCATTGTAAACAGGATCCCCAAACCACTGGTCAGTTAGCGCAAGGCCTGGTCACCACTTGCTAATCACGCATGCGCGGCGAATCGGAGAATCTTGAAATATCATGTTGTGTTGGTTTGATTGTATTGGATTGGCACGTATTCAGTTTAGGTGTGTGCTTTTGCTAACAGTGGTGACACTGACAGCCATGATGTGTTTGTGGTCTGATGGAAATCAGAGCATGCAGTTCAACCGGAGAACCTGGATTGTTCATTTTTTCCTTACACTGTCTAAAACCTTTTTTTTTAATTTTTAAACTATCACTTTTATTTAAAACTCGACTCTCCCTACATATACAGGAATAGGACTTTATTTATATAGCACTTTCACAACATATTTTGTTGTAATACAGAAAATGGATGGATGGATGAATAACTCATTTCAATATAGAAGCTGGTGTAAAATTTAACAGATTTTTGTTGGTGGTGTACCTTGGGATTTTCTTTCCAATTAAAGGTGTGCCGTGGATGAAAATGGATTGGGGAAACACTGTCTTAAATGGATGCATATGTAAACCCAGGCCTAATAGTGGCCACATGAGATGACACGCGGACAAAAGGTTTATGGTTGACCTTCCTTTCTTCAGGAAGCTTCGAGAAAGCATTTCAGTATTCTTTATTCTGAATGCATTTCCTGCTACAGTTAGCCCCTCATGCTACCCAATTAGCCCAACAAGGGGAAGAGTGCAGCGTTAGGTTTTGGACTTTTTAAAAAGCTTTGTCTCACGGAAAGACAGACGATTATTTCCCCCAACGGCTTGCAAAGGGCTGAGTGGAGTGTTTATGTTCCCCCCTGCGCTTGAGGAGCGAACCAGCTCGTGAGTGACTGAGAAAAGCAAGCAGCAAGATGTCCTCTCGGGCTAAGCTAGCCTAGCCACTTTGTTTTTAGCCTCATCGTCTCGACGGCCAGGGATCTGGCTTTCGTCATCCCGAGTGGGGTTCCGCCAGCCGGCCAGCCTGCCGACGAGGAGACCTTACCTTTGTAGTGCACCCGAAGGTTGTTCTGCGACAGCCCGATGTAGCTGAACTTGTCCTTGGGGCTCCAGGAGCGAGGCAGCGGCGTCTCGCTCTCGTTAACAGCTGGGTAGAGGCGTCGCAGCCGCTGGCTGAGCTCCTTCTCCTGCTCGTTGAGAGTCGAGTCTCCATGGACCACCACCGACATGAGGAAGCCGCAGCCTGACGGCTGCCCCGACATGCTGGCTGCTGCGCTCGAATGGCTTGTCAGTGACAAGCTCAAGGCGCCGCTGTCCGTCAGTGTCGAGATGAGCGAGACGCGGCCGAGCTCAAGCTTGCTAACGGGCTAAAGTGGCCCACAAGGAGCCGCTGCTCGGCTTTAGCCGAGCGGCTAGCGCCCTTAGCTCGACCGCCGCCACCGAAAAGGCAAAGCGAGCGTTGCAAAGGGGGACACAGGACGACCGCAAAGCAGACAAGACGGAAACACGACGTCGCCAGGTCAGGTTTGACCTGTCACGCTGGTGGTCGGCCGGGGCGATAAGCGATTGAAATAGCAAACAAGAGATCAACAGTATCGGAAGGCTCCGTCGAGCGAGGCCAGCAGAAAAGTCTCCAATCAGGGAGCTCGCACAGCCCAGATCTTTTGTTTGTTGTTGGAGCCCGATCCGCGCTTGTGATTGGCCGACGCAGCCTGAGCCTCGCTCGTCATTGGTTAACGGATGATCCGCTCACTTCCGGGGTTGGCAAACCAGGTAAACACAGAAGTCAAGCACACTCACGCGCGTATAAACACAACACACATGAAACTAACTCATTCGTCATGATCTCAGTCGTCATGATCTTTATGACATAAGTGAAAAACCCGAACCACGGCGTGACCCTCTCCGTTTTTTTGTTTTGAGAAGCTCTTCATTCTCAGCACTTGAGTTTTCTGCCCCAAGCAACTGGAACACTAACGGGCTAGCTGACATGTTGCACAGAAACATTTTATTAACACAGATTCAAGTTACACAAATACTACATTGATGCATGTCAAACAAATGCCATGCAAGCAAAAGGCAACCGAGTAAGGTAAAGCTTGACCAAGTTTGGATCAACAGTCATTGGACAAAAGCAGCAGATTTTTAGGCACTCTTGAACTTGGACAGTTAATACTAGTCATCCCGTCGTAGAAAACTCACATGATCGCTCACTGATTGTAATTGAAGTATAAAACAAAGTGCATTGGAGTTTTCCCCCCAGTTCATTAAGGTGCGTGAATATTTGTTAAGCGTTTGTAGTTGCTGATTTCACTGAAGCACGAGATAATTGGAACAAATGAAAAAGTTATAAAAGATTTCAAAAGTACAGCATAATATAAACAAAATCCAACCAGCAGAATGAGACTTGAAAAAAATTACATTGAAGCAATTTTCAGCAACACAATGTCAAATTCAAATTGCCTGGCACCCTTTTTACTGGGCATTTCACATTCCTTCAATCTTCATTCCATTTGAAACACGAGTCAGGTGGTTTCATTTTGTGGGGAATGGCCACTAAACCGAGCAAACAAGCTCCCAGACTAAATTGTGGTCATCGGATCAAGCAATCTTTTTCAGCTTTGTGAGACCTTTTGAGGGTTCTGCTCATGATAAATGTGACGACCACATTTCACATCATTAAATCAAAGTGAACTTGGGGGTATTGAACGATTTAGCAACATGTGGGTGTGGCCAACATGACCTTTGGCTACTTAGAAGCAAAACAGCAGAATGGCTGTCTTGGCGTGGCTTCTTCAGACTTTTGTTCTTGGCGAGTCTACCCTGAATAAACACCTCTCTACCAAATTTACCATCCCAAAGTAGTGGAGCAACAGATTGTTTTTTTGTCTGTGATTAAGGGCTATATAAATAAACTTGGCTTGACCAAGATAAATTGACGATCGCTCCTTACTCGAAAAACTCATAAATTGTGACAGCAACTCAAGGTACCGCTGTACAAGCAAAATGAGTTGGGAGCTTGGTCACGGAACAAATTCAACTAAGTCACAACTGTCCGGCGGCGAATCAGTGGCGTCTCAGAAGTTTGGCGAAGAACCCCGGCGGAGCTTTTCCACCGCTTTCTTCAGCGGCAGTCTTGGCTCCGTCCCCTGCCGCAAGATCCAGTTCCGCCCCCAGCTGGTCCAGCTCCGCCTGGTCCAGCAGCTCAAAGTCGTCAACCTCGCTGTCCGACTCCTCGGTCACCTTGGGGAGTCTGAAGCCCACAGCTGTCTCCTGGATGGCGGCCACAATAGTGGCCCGCATCACGGTCTGGACCAGGTCTAGGCTGGCGCCGTCATCGGGAGGCGGAACGGTGCGCTTGTTCCCGATTGGCAGAGGAAGGCCGAAGTCCTCTTCTTCGTCGTCCTCGCCATTGGTGGTAGTGCCATTGTCCACAGAGGGGAAGTCATGGAGACCCCCAGAGAACACCTCCTCTCTGTCCAGGTCTGGAGGGGGCATCAAAGGTCAAAGTGTGATCTTGTAATGGCGCTTGATGAGATCATCATCATAAATTCGTCCGGCCCACCAAGCAGTTATGTGAGGCTCGGAAAACCTATGGTTTTTTTTTTAATTCGCATTTTGAAAGAACTGAAAAGTTCCTTCAATTATTCTACTGACGTGAAGCTCAAAAGTCACCTTCAGAGTTCTCCGTCTGCGGCGTGTTCTCCTCCGACAGGGTCAAGTTGTCCGTCCAAGTCACGTCCGACACCGACGTGTCCGACACCGACAGTTCCTTACATGCCGCCGAATCCAGCTGACGAGCACGGAACAAAATGGAACCTCGCATCATTTCATGCAAACAACACATTGGCTCAAATAAGCAGCTCTTCAATTCATGATGTTCATCAAAGAAAATAGATATCGGTATGGAACGCTTTCTAAAGACAAGATGGCAATTATGGCAGGCACATATTCTTCATCTTCTGCAAGAAACAAGAGCAGTGGCAACTCAGCGACAGGAGCAGCTCGATGAATTGAATTGAATTCTACAATTATGATGCAAAAGCTTCCATTCTTGACAATGTGACGTCAACTATCGGACGATGTGCCCACCTTGGCAAACATGGACGAGCGCTCCGACTCCACGGACTCCTCAATCCGAGCCTTGAGGATTCTTCTCTCTGTGGTACGGCACAAGACCACAACAGTTTGAACACAAGAAGGAACAGCACAATGTCCTAGCTAACTAGCATGCATGCTATTTGTTTTAACCGTTACCGTGATCCTCTTTTATCTTTTGCAGCAATGTTGCCAAGCCAAAGTGCAGTTTTTGCAGAAGCGGCTTCAGCCACGAGGACGCCTCCGGAGAAGACAGCACCGGCCACAGGAACGCCCACAACACTGAAACACAGCTCGTGAGGGTGAACCGTATGAGGGCAACATGCTGACTGACCCTAGTGGCAAAGGAATGGAATTGAAGCGTGACATCATGATGCACAAATTGGCAGTTTTTGCCCTCTGGCTCATTATAAGATTCTTTTTTAAAATAAAAAACAAAGCACGCTCCATTGTAATTGTTTTGGGGCCACTCACCGAGAAGGTAGGAGATGACGATCCCAGGAATGTAGCGTCCGAGGACCGCAAAGAAAGTGCAGAAGCTGCACACCAGCAAACAGAACTGCAGAAGGAGACCAAGAGCCTGTAGTCATCATCATCATGGCGGTCGGTCATCAAGACACCTCACCTTGCCGGGGTTCTGCTGCTTGAAGGCTGATGCCTCCTGCAGGAGCAGCCGCAGAGAGTCACTCAGGTGCAGGTCTGAGCCCGACTTCTGGGCCGAGTCCGGCTCCATCGTCTCCCAGCTGAAAGACAAGCCACGGCGTGGTCGCCAAGTCTTGAGTTGACATGCAAAGTCAGTGTATTTTCCCCAAGCGTGAAAGATTTTCACATTTTGAAATGATCACACGAAACCATGCTAACTTGACTCATTTGGACTCATTTGAAACCAAGCGATTCCTTCCGGTCCAGCCTCGGTCAGAGCCGCGGCACAAATTTGCAATATGGAGCGAAATAGAAAATAGAGACATTTTGCGACAATTAACGACACGCAATCAACGTAAACCACAACACGATATTACCCCGACCCATTTGGCCAGCAGTACGAATGGCCTCACGCTATGAGCATTTGCCACGATACTCTGTGCCAAGAAACATCAGCATAACTCACAAAACAACATTTTAGCAAGTCTCCGGTTACCTCTGTTCCGCGCCACGATCTCGAGGTGACACTCTGGCGACAGGTCCAAAGCAAAGGAAAAAAAATTACAAATCCAATAGCAAACTCCCAGCGTTGGGGTGTCGCGACTGTGGCGCTCGGTGGGGACACCTGTTTACGCTGAACGGAGTCCGGCTCGCCTATTTGAAGGCTGGCGCGCTAAAAATAACCAGAGTCACGCTGCTCGGTGACGAAGGCCGACAGACAGCGGGACGGCACGACCCTGCCCCGCCTTTGATTTCCCCACAAAAACTTTCACGCACACGTCAGAATAAGACACACGAGTACAGGCACGTATTTCTACAAACACACACAGGCCGGTAACACGCGCGTGTCTGTCTTTCATAAATTTGAAACCTATAATTGAATCCCTCTCATTGGTGCTGACTGACAGCTCCTTGATTTTTTTTAAACATCACATTCACATGGATGAAATTGTTTGCTCGCCAGCTCTCGTCCAATCAGAGAGCTCGCCGAGGAACACACCCGCTCCCTGGCCGACCGCCCGATTGGTTGGACCTGTGTCGCAGACGTTGCAGATGCGAGGAAACAGCTGAGTCACGCGGGGGGACACAAGTGTTGGGACACTCGAGCTTTTGTTGTGGGGACACTCGGCGCATCTTTCCTCGAAGACAGTGACATCGAGCTCTGGTCGCATGATGTTTGTACCCTCCGTCACTACTTGCGCACGCACGCGGGCGGATTCACGTGTTGCCGGAGCAACGTGCCTTGATTGACAGCTACGAGAAGGTCGCATGATGTTTGTACACTTGTGCTTGTGCATACACACAAATTCTCACACGCACAGACTCACACACGTACATTCAAATACACACATTCTTACACCCCACACAATTAAGTAGGTGACATTTGCGTGTGCGTGTGTGGATGTGTTTGTGTGTGTGTGTGTGTAAAGGCAGCAGCTGTCAGCAGCTCTAATCTCCCACAATTCTTTGCATGCGAGCACATGACGCTGGATGGACAGACACAGGTGACAAACACCAATAACATGACAACAACATGACTGACTGGCACGTGGAGGACGGATGGAGGGAGTGATGCCTTGAGATACATTCTTGAGATAATCTCCTGGATTTTTCCTGTATGAAATATATGTAACAAAAAAAGAAGAAGAAGAAACCTCCCAGTTGTATAGTTTTTGTCCTCTGTAAAGACCAACAACTCAAGAGCATCTGCATGGATGGACAGTATGGGCGTATGGCTGCATTATAGCGCCCCCAGGTGGTCACACGTGTGAACACCAGAACGAACAGCACAATGTCCATTGAACTGAAGCAAAAAATGTGGCCAAAACGTTAAACATATTTACGTGGTGTTTAATGGCATCACGACCATATCCTTCATTTCTTTGCGTGGATTTCTTTCGGGTGGGCTGGAACGCCTTCATCCCTTTTCCATCCATTTCAATGGTGAAA
Source organism: Syngnathus typhle (assembly GCF_033458585.1). Lineage (NCBI taxonomy): Eukaryota > Metazoa > Chordata > Actinopteri > Syngnathiformes > Syngnathidae > Syngnathus > Syngnathus typhle. The sequence continues at coordinate 6,843,451 of NC_083750.1, read as the reverse complement.
GAACTTTTTAAGATAGCCGTCTTTGGACTTTTTGAACCACACTCACATCTCGAGGCAGCAATGTACTCTGCGTTTACACGAGGCAGAACCGACATTCCTAAAGAGACTGTGACGAGGAGATGAGCGTACCCTGCATGACCGTAGCTGGCATCCTTTTGGATTTTTACCCAAATCAACGTTTGCAATTGTAAAATAAAATGTTTTGGGCCGTGTGCGTGGTGTTTCTTACCATACGTACCGGCTGCACCACGTGGCTCCTCCTGAAAAGAGCACAGAGCAGGAATTCAGCACCTGACTTTGGAAAGCAGCCGACTTGAGCAAAGTGATTCAATTTGAAGTCTGGCAACGCCAAGGCGTGGGTTCGTCACCTTTGCTTCGGGAGCCGATGGCATCCTTGACGGTCGCCAAGAGAACCATCAGAACCAGCAAGACGGCGACCAGGCAGTACATTCGCATCCAGATGCGAGCCAACAACCTGCATGAGTGCAGATACAAGTGGAGTCGAATTCGTTTGCCACTCAAATCTCAAGAATGTAAAAAAGATTTAATGCTTAATTGTGCTGTTTGTTGTGATGTATCCGCCTTGGTCACCGGGAGCAGTACAATGTTTTTTTTCTTTTCTGTCCATTAAAGGTCTGAAACTACTTGTTTTAAGCAAGCACTATCAAAAGTGAACGGAGTAAATACGACATCCTCGTCAATTATGTTTCCAATTGTTCGGTTTTTCACAAATGCGAGCTCCGGCCCTCATATTCCATGACTTCGTATTTACAACATTAAAAACAAGATTTCATGTATTGTAGGGTAAATAACGACATTTTTGCAGGTGGCAGCACGACCAATTTGTCAATTCCTTGATTTGAGCGTGTTGACATGCGACGTGTTGACAGAATACTGAGTGACTGGGGTACAAAACATCGCAAACACTGCCTTATTTTGACACATCTTCCATTCGCTACACGGTGGCAATCTTTATTGGGGGGGCACAGAATGATGAAGCGTTGATGGAATGACAAAACATGACTAATTAAACTCGTGTCGAGATTGCCGAATGTCTGCGTCATGCCACCGGCTTACCAGATGCCCGCGTTGGCTGCAGCGAACAAGGCAAAAGTTCTGCACGTTCTGCGCTTCCAGTCCACCAGGCCGGACGGGAGACCCCCAGCGGACCAGCCGAAGGGTGCCTCTTCCCTGGCGGGAGGGCCCAGGGCTGCCTCCTCCGCGCCGTCGGCCGGGCTTGGTGCTACCGGGTTTGCCAGCATCGCAACTCCGCCGCGGCCACCGCCCAATCAGCCGGAATTCTCCGTTTCAGGACTGCGTCAAGCCGGGATAATCACCACTCTACTTCCGGTGGTGGCTTTTCAAGACATACCTCACTTGTTCAGGACCGAAATTTAAAAAATAAAAAGTCATAATTGACACTGATGACATTTTTTCCCCACTTTATTTAGCAATTCTCGTACTGCATACAGGTGTTCTCCTATGTCCAAAACTAATTGGACAAAATTTGACTGAGCAAGAAAAGAGCCGGCTCGAAAATCCCAGGCGGGCGAGCGGATTGCTTGGGAGGGAAAGTACCCGTTTTGAACTTGAAGCATCAAGCGGTGTCGTCAGGCGGGTTTGCATCCGCTTCAGTGACGTCTGCGTCAAACGCCATTGCAAAGCCTCGTCCTGCCAATAGTTCCTCCTGAATGGCTCCTCCGGGGACGTGAAATAATGCAAGCGTGGTGTGCATCCTTTAGTCTATGACTGTGGTTTTGTATGATTGCTCTTATTGACAGTTGACTCAGGCAGACTTTTATTTTGAAAGGCATCACTTTTCATGGACATTTGGTTCCCATTTTGTCTGAGAACCGCAAATACATTGTCCTACTGGCCGCGAATACGTTTTCACTACCTCGTGTGAAAGCCCAGAAGGAAAATCATGAGTCTATGTGCGTGCGCGTGTATGTGCAAGTATAAGGCAAAGTTTTCCCTTCAAAGCTGGTGCACAAAACTTCCTGTTCGGACAAGCAAAAAAAAAATTAAAAGCAAATAAAACCAATCACTGCGCCTCCGCTCCACTCCCGCGGGCATGCATTGGCGTTACCCGAGATGTCACAAAAGTCAGCGCTTGTCCTCCAGGTCCTCATCCGTGTCTGCCCAAGAAAAGAGAGAAAAACCAAAGTTGAGCGGTAAGTTTGTGGTTGCAACCAGTCACACTCGGGGGCGCTCACCTGCCACCGAATCGGGCGGCGAGTAGAACTGGCCGTCTGACATGGGGCCGGGAGCGAAGAGAGGAGCTCGCTCTGCGGCGGTGGCATCCGGCGGGCACCGGTAGCCTGAGCAAGACCACGCAGAGACATGCAAGGTGGGGGGGACGCGCGCACGCGCACACACACACACACACACACAGAAACACACACACACACGAGCTAAGCGAGGAAGACGAAGAGGAGTGGGAGGAACACAGCTTGCTCACGGTTTTGGTCATCGGCTTCTTGAGGAAGAACCTTGAAGTCCAGCAACCAGGTTTCGATCCAGGCCAGTACAAAGGAGATGATGGGCAACAGGTATCCGAAAGCACCCTGGGACAGCAGCTGACGGAAAAACCCGGACGCACGGACAAAGAAAGACTCCGGCTGAAATGCATGGACGGACAGACAACCTCCTATGCTAATGAGCTTCTTGAAGACTTACCTTTGAAAAAATCACTTTGCCGATGAGGAAAGCGCAGCTGACGGCAGTGGTGATCTGAACACAACACAACCAGCAAGACGCTCACCACAAAGTCTGCCCGCCTGCCCGTGTGTGTTCTTTTTCCGTGAGCATGCTGACGTGTGTGTGGGTGTGCGTGTATGCGGCAAATGTGTGTGCATTTTGCATGGTGTGGGCATGTTCATTTTTTTGTTTTGTTGTTGTGCGTGCATTTTTTTGGGTGTTTTTTTGTGAGAGCGTTTGTCAACATGTGGGTGCCTTTAGTGTGTGTGCAATTGTTTTGAGCGTGTGCATCTTGCATGTGCTTGAGCGCGTGTACTCACAGCCACCGCCCACCAATGACTCAGCCTGCAGACGGCGTAGGCCAAGATGAGGACAGCAAATCGGAAGACTGCCAGAAGCTGAGGGGGCGGAGCCCAGGCAGGAAGCCGAGGGGACAAAGTCGAAGAGGCATTTTTGAGCAAGTCCACCCAAAAGGTGCATCCCAAATAATCGTGTTTTCTTACAAAGATGTCAAAGAAGGAGGCGTGGTAGTCGTAGTGGACCACTTCTCGGTTCAGCTGTTCGGGAAGGCCACCGTTCACCTGGCACACACGTAGTACACACTCAATACCGCCCCACGGAACCTTTGGAAAATAAATTAGACCCCGACACCAGTTTGACCGATCAACACAAAACAGAAAAGTCACAAGGACTTGTGTTGGAATTTAAAGGGGAAGTCGGCCATCTTGATTTGTTGTATGGGTGAATTAGCGATAGGAAGCAAAGCGTCCTCGATTGCAGTAATCTGCATCAGCGGCGTGAGGGCGCACAGAATCGGGATCGATACGGCAGGTGTAAGAAAAACACGGGCGGGTCGTGACAAAGCTCTTACGTTGAGCTCGATGATCCACAGCAAGGTGACAAACAAAAGATCGAAGGTAACAAAGAGGCAGAAGGTCCGCCTGACGTCCGAGATGCAATTTGTCTTCTCCTCCTTGTACGAGTCCATGTGGGCCTGGAGGGACGTGGAGCTCCTGGCCCCGTATCCCCCCGTCACACGAGAGTCAGTGCTGCTGCTGCATCGGCTGTCCATGGCAGCGTATGGGCCGCCACCGACCGGGACCGGGCTGCTGGGTGGTCAACCTTGGTCAATGCACACGCTTGCTTCGCTGGCTGTCACATGACTCCATCTGCGTGACACACATTTAGCTCGGTTAGCACGTACGTGCTACAAGCGACGCCACCTGAGGAGCGTCAGTCTCATCCGCTACTGTTGTGAAAACGGCGCTGAAGTTCAGAAATGCCCAAATCCCAAAGCTTGGTGATGTCACAAGTTCTGTTTGGGAGTAATTCTACTAGACATGCTGAGGTGCATCCATTATCTTCAACCCATTTGTGACAACACTGAACTAAGAGGATGCAGATCATGTTGACAAGAACTGCAGATGAAGAAAGAGTTTTAGAACGACAGCAAAGGATAAGAATGAGTAGAAGAATGCAAGATTTTCAGCTATACTTGACAGGAGCAAACAATTACGGTCATGTTAGCTCTCCTTGCGTCAAGTGAGAAAGCTTGAGTAGAAGCTTCTTTGGCTCGAAACGAAACAGAAACGAGTCAGCACACCAAACGCGTCGTCATCGTCACGCTCACATTTAAGCTAAAACACAAAACAAATAAAAAATGAACACCCTCAGGCCACACCTTCACTCACGGCTTACCTTTCTCTTGGTCCCGTTTGAAGTTGTGATGGGTGCCGTTGCTTTCGGAGCGTGTATCGAGTAATCCAGGAAGTGTTTAGTGGAGCGCAACCGGAAGTTGATGGCGCGCTGCATTCTAGGAGGTCGAATTAACTTACCGGAAGAAGTTGAATCAACTTGACGTCACACCGAGCAACGCGGGCACAAACATGCACAGAAGAAAAAAGTAAACATAGAATACACACAAAACATACACGTTTACACAAGCAAAAACATACATACATGCACAATCGCTAAGAAACACGGAGACACACAAACTCACAAAAGTCCGTGCACACGCAACCCTTAACTCACTCACGCAGAATACACACGCACACCACAAAAAATACCAAAATGCACACACATTCAGGCACAAAAATATTAGACTTAGACGGACACTGGACAAACAAAAACTGAAATTCACGTGCATGCGCAAACAGCCGCACAAAAAGCCCAAAATAAACATTTCCCCCTTTACAACTTGATTGGTTGAGCCCTGGAGGTATATTTTGTTATGAGAGCGCCCTCTGAAGGCAACAACACGAACTGACAAAACATTACTTTTTATTACTATTATTTCATCTTTTGTTCACATTTTTGACAGAAAGAGCAACCCAGTGAAGCGACCTCGTAAAACAAACAAAAATACTGAGATTTTTTTTATATTCAACCTGGTGGTCACATGAAGATCACATTGAGTTCAATGATGAAATCATTTTGGTTATTACGTGCAGGTCCACAAGTCACCAGCGAGTGTCGCTTAAAACCAATCAGAAGAGGAGGTGTGGTCACGTGGATGACAGGCTGAAATGGAGTGTTCCTTTAAAAAAAAAAAACATCCACCAAACGATGATCCAAACGGTTTTATTCTCACAAGGGTCAACTAACTGGCAGGGCCTATGATTCTAATCGCTTTAGCTTCTCCCGCAATGCATTGCGCCCAGCCGTCATGTCACCCAGTGATGGTGTATGCGTGTCCCAGAGTAACTTGCCATCAAAGACCAGGAGGTGACCAAAAAAAAAAACATGAACAATTTCACATTTGTTTTCTATGGAACCTCAAGGATGGCATGTACCCCTTTGATCTGTGTCGTGTGCGTGAATTACAACTCCTCATTAAGCGAACGGCATGATCTGAGTCGCTTGCGCTCCTACCATTGTTGCAACAAATTGCGCCAGTTTAAATTGCCATCTAGCAGGGAATATAATTCCTCATCATCTCAGTGGCTTTCGGATTTTGTTTGGCTGGATGAACTTTGTGACGCTTGCAACGCTAGATCGATACGTCAAAGTTTCATCAACTGGACCTCTCGTGCTACGCGATTGGTCCAATCAAGCAGCAGAGTTGCTGAGGGTCTGAGTCGCTCCCGTTTAAGAAGGCAGGTCATGGTTGCTTCCTTTGCATTGTTGGGTTGTACGGATATTGAAGCCAAGTCAACTGTCTTGCAATGTTTGCCATCACAGCTTGTTGAGCGCCACAGCCAAAATTTGGAATGTCATTTGGTTACATTTCCAAAAGGGAACCAAAGCCAGCCAAACTCTTTTGAGGCAGCATTCTTTTGACAACTGATTTGTTTTTAAATGTCATGCCAGTGAGGTAGGGTGCCAAAAAGTGTCTAGAAAGCCTTCCCAAATGTTGAGTGCGGAAATTCAACCAAGTTGGACTCAGTGGTACGGTAAAGTGTTGTGGTGATTTTGGTGCCTCGTTCTTCACCCGTTCACTATGGCGGCGTTATATAGCACAGCACGGCTCATCTGCACAATGAGCGCACCGAGGTGGGCCGAGTCCAGTTTGAGGGGGGCAATGGGGCCAGAGGTTGTCTTTTTTTTTTTTTTTTTCCTCCCCCCCGGCAGTGTGTTTGCAAAGAAAGTCAGCCGAGACGTCGGATCCACAAACTGCAGTCGGCATCTGATCGGCCTGCCAGCCGACAGTCAGACGCGCACGGCCACCTGCTCCAGGGAGTGCGCCGGCGCGGCGGGCGGCGTGGCCGCTTTCAACTCGTTGCCCGGACAACTCTGCGTGCTGACCCCGCGGTTGAGGACCCCGGCACGCGGGAGCACGCAGGCGGGTGGCGGCACGGTGTGCTCGCTGCGCGGGATGTTGACGGGGCAGGAGCGGGTGCGCGCGTGGCCCTTGCGGCCCCCCGGGTGGCATACCAGGCCGCCCACCGTGTCGGTGGGCGACAGGTGGCGCTTGAGCCAGCGCTCTACACGCTCCTCCTTGTACTTGATGGAGTACCACGTGAGGAAGATGAAGAGGAAGCCCAGGAACTTGAGACTGGCGGCCAGGCCAAAATAGACGAAGCGCAGGGACGTGACATCGTACTCCCAGCACGAGCCGTGCACGCCGCAGTCCTGTTGCCACAGCATGCAGGTGGTGTCGATGACAGCGCCAAAGTAAATGGGCGTTGGAATGTAGGCTGAGAGACAGACAAAAAAAAAACCCGGGTCAAACCATTGTGACGCGACGTCCCGCCAAAGCATCCACACGAATTTACTGCCAAACAAACGCAATCACAAGACTTGTGCCATTTTCTACAGTGGCACCACAGGAGCAGCACAATGTCCACCCAGGAAGCCATAGGTGAGACAAAATAAAGAAATCATGTTATCACTGCAGATCCATCCATCTTCTATACTGCTTGTCCGCACTGGGGTCTTGCTGGAGCCTATCCCAGCAATCATTGGGCAGTAGGCGGGGGACACCCTGAACCGGTTGCCAGCCAATCACAGGGCACACAGAGAAGAACAACCATTCGCACTCACACTCACGGGCAATTTGGAGTGCTCAATCGGCCTGCTAAGCATGTTTTTGGGATGTGCCCGGAGAATACCCAAGTGGGCACGGGGAGATCATGCAAACTCCACACAGGGAAGGCCGGAAGTGGAATGGCACTCACACCCTTCTAGCTGTGTGGCGGAATTGCTAATCAGTGCGACCACCCTATCACTTCAGATTGGTTTTCTTAATCCAAGATGCTTTTGTACTCACCAAGCGTCCTGAGCAGAACAAACTGCATTCCCAACGCAAATGGTCGCTCCTGCTCGGCCACCGACCTGCACAAACGTATCCGTTAGCACGCTGGCTAGCGGCTCAGATTTGCAAACTTCATTTGAAGGGGGGGGGGGGGGGGGGGGGAGAAGTATTTTGAGGAAAATACATTTTTTAAGCATCAACATTTTTAAGCAAAAAAAAAGAAAAGATACATCTACTAACTCTCACTTAAAATAAAGTAGTAGATTTCCAGTAATCTATTGTTGAAAAACATTTTTACTTCATTTGTCAAGCCATAATCTTTCCATTGTTGACAAACATTTCACTTCAAATATTTCCACGTTCGTTCTGTTAATGGGTGGTCCGTACCTGAGCGTCACGATGATGGCGGAGGGCTGAGCGCAGGCGGTGATGAGCGTTACGATGAAGAGGAAGACCAAGAAGGGGATCAGGGTGCCGCAGGTGCGGTCGCACTTCCCCGCCACGGCGTATCCGTTCTCGTTCAGGTAGGTCTTGACGATGACCAGCTGCAACTGGTTGCCGCCCGTCCCCCCCGACGACGGCGTGATGACCTGGCGGCTCTGCACGCACGCGCACTCCGAGTAGTTGCGCATCTGCAAGGTCACACCGTTAGTCCGGCCGCTGTAAACGACGGCAAAGGAAGCCATCCGATTGGCCGACTTACGCCGCTGCTGTCGTTGGCGACGGCACTGCAGCCAGCCAGGCAGGGGTTGAAGTAAGTGATGCCGTCGGAGCCGCACACAGGGGCGTACTCGTGGATTTTGCAGCCGCAGTTGACGTTGCAGCCGCCCGTCAGGTTCCTCTGGGTCATGGTCAGTGTCGGGCTGAAACACCAAAGGTAAGGTGGCAAAATCCTCGCCGCTGCTGCCAATTGGACACTTTTTGTTTGGCGGACCCACCCGGTGGTGTAGGGGATGTTGATGCCACCCAGGTTGATGGTCTCGCAGCCCACGATGAAGAGCGTGGAGAAGCAGAGCAGCGAGACGCCGCTGCAGATCATGGCCAGCTTGGCCGACTCGCGGGCGCCCAGCTTTAGCTTCTTGATGATGTAGCCACCCAGCACGATGCCCACGCCGGCGCTGGGCACGATGATCACGCCTGGTGAAACGGCGGAAGGAATGTTCAGAAGAGACGGTGGGCACGCCGCAAACCAATTATGCCGGCGTTCACCTGTGTAGATGCTGGCGCTGGATGCCGGGATGCCAAACTGCGACTCGATAAACTTGGGGATGAAGGTGATGAAGGCCGTGACGATGGCGCTCTCGGCCGTGTAGGACAAGCTGACGAAAAGGAAGGTCACGTTGCTCAGGATCCTCACGGCGGCCTTGGGAAGGTCTGCGGGGAAAAAGCGCAGATACTGCAGAGGGCTCAAGGAAACTGACAAGAGTGTCCAATTCAAGAGCCTTGAGCCGTCTCTCTTCTCATTCCAAAAGTAGAAACAAAGACCTTCGTCGACCACCATTAAGTAAATGGACAGCGTACCTTTAATGTCCTTGCCGAAACCCATGGAGGAGGTGACAGCTTTGGCGCCGCCGCTCTTCTCCTTGAGGACTTCGTCGTCGCTGGACATGTCGTCCAAGCTCAACTTTTTCCTCTTCTTCTTCTTCTTGTGCCGCGGCGGCAGCTTCTTGGGGAAGGTGAACATGGGGAAGATGACCAGCAGCATGGCCACGGCGCACAGCAGGAAGCCGCTCCACCTGCGCAGCACATTGTTTAGCCATTTTGCCCGCCTGCTCACGTGCGCCTTTGTCAACAGTTACCAGTTTCCGATGAAACGGGGATCGCTCTGGTCGATGTTGACCGCCGTCTTGGGATCCACGTAGAAGCCGATGAGGACGCCACCCAGCAGGTAGCCCGCCGCCGGGCCCAAAGCGCCCATCACGTACATGACGGCTGGACAGAGCAAATCAGCCGAAATGGGATTTGGGAGTCGAGGAACAGTAGAGCTGCTAGCAAGCTGGGAAGAGCAACGCACAAAATTTGAAAACCACCTGCCAGGTCACGACACAAATTAAATCAGACATTGGGAGGATATGTCAGTTCACATCTTAACATTCTTCAAGCAGGAGCGAACAAGTGGGCCTCTGTGCGCGCGGGTGGTCACATGAAAAGGAGATTTTGCCAATTAGGGGGAATTAGCAGCGTACATTCCTCAGCTGCCTTGGCGCCACACACCAAGCGTGCAGTGAATAGGATGCAAATTGTCTCTCGCGTCCGAGCCCCGTTTCCCTTCTTTGCTTGCTGGTCACTTGATTGGATCTGTCTCAAGCACGTGCACGTAAGACGGTACAAAATGGTCCCGTTGCGGAGGCCATGATGCGGAGGTGAACGCTCAAAGCTGCGAGTCTTTTTCTGCTGAGCGAGCAACCAACCGGTCGTCACGTGCGCGAGTGTCCCGAGACAGTCAGACGGACACCAAGGGGGCCAGACACAATGGAATGCTGGGCGTTGTCACGGCAACACGCTGACACAGCACTCATCTCCTTAACGCTTTCCGGCACGGTGAACGCTTGCGGACGACCGCCGTATTGGAGCAAGGACAAGACAGCAGCTCTCAGGTCAACGTTTCTCACACACACGTTTCACTGCTGAAGGAACGCTTTAAGCTGGATCATAGCCAGCCAATTCCCCGCTTGCTTTTGCCCAAAGCATTGCGTGAGCGCAGGGATGAATGAACTTGGCGCCAATCTATCTTTCACAACAAATATCTCGTTGAGTTCGAACATTGACAACATCGTAATGAGCCAAGTGGCACAGAATGTTTTGAATCAAAACGTCCAAGAGGACTCGCATTGATGTTTAGTGGGCCAAAGCTTGGTACAGCTTTACCCCGGTACTCACTTCAGAGCCAGAATTTTGTCTCTTTATTCCGAATTGGGACAGCATTCCGGCATCCCGCCGACGGAATGTTGACATTGCCCAGCTGAGCTAAACGTTCTCAGGTGACCGAGTCCAAGAAGACATCTATTGTTTGTTTGGTCACATTCATTCACTGCCTCAGTCCTACAAACATTGACACACTGGATTCATACTAAATCAGGAAGACTGAACAATAGGGGAGCCAGGATGGACGCTTGGGGAACCCCACAGTTCATTTGCACAACATGCTTCTTTCTTCTACATCATTTGCTAATGAGAATTTCCCTATCACTCATGACTGCGTTCTGCATTGTTCTTTTGTGAAAGTAATCACGTGACTCCAAGTAGAGGAGACCAATTATTTGTGCACTGATGCTGATTCTAATTGCCACAACACATTGCAAAACAAACGGTGGCCCTTCTCATTTCTTGTGCAGGAATACAACCCCCAGCTTACCCAGGTAGAGCGAGGCGTTCTCCTTCTTGACATTGTCATCCAGGTAGGTGGGCCCCAGCGTGTAGATGGGTGTGGAGCCCATGCCCACCAGGATCTGCGCTATGATGAAGAGCGCCACGTAGAGGTTGTGCTCATTGCCCTCCTGGTCCCGCGGACAGGACGTCACGTCCACGCCGTCCCTGCGGCTGCTGGCGTTGGCGCTCTGGCACAGACCCTCGTGTGCCGCTGACGAGTTGACCTCCTGGATCTGGTAGGCGGGCGAGATGAAGTGCGGCAGCGAGAAAAGGGCGGCGCCCAGCGCGATGAAGACGCCGCCCACCGCCAGCCAGCGCGGCCGCTGCCCCCTGCCCCCAAAGTAGCTAATGAAGACCACCACCAGGAGGCTGCCGATGTCGAAGCAGCTGACCAGCAGGCCCGACTCGGAGCTGCGAAGGCTGTAGCGCTTCTCGATGGTCGTGATCACGCTGCTCAGGTAGCCAGACACCATCAGGGACTGGATGAACGTCAGGTAGCACATGCAGAACAGGAAGCAGCGAGAGTCCTGCAGGATGAGCGCCAGGTACTTCCGAGTGGGCACGCCCAGTCGCGGCAGGAAGCCGGGCGGCGAGCTCCGGCGGGCCAGCTTTTTACCGCACCGCCCGGCGGCCACTGACGGGGAGGAGGTGGAGTTCTCCACGGGCCGGTTTAACGCCGATTTGCCTGTTTTGGGGAGGAAGTCGCTTGGCGGGGAGGCATCGGCACGGCCAAGCCGGATGAACTCGGTGCTCTCCTCTGCCGTGACCGAAGCAGACAGTGAGGCTTCCTCTTGGGCCCGGAGACACGGATGGGTCGTACCTGGATCTTCCGCCTCGCTGGAGCCGGCATCCTCCTTGCGAAGGGACACAGACAACTCAGACAAGTCGGCCTCCATGACCGCCTGCCGCGTCTGGTCCGGCTGATGACGCTGCCAGTGAGTGGACACCTCACTGGGTCATGGCGGCGGCAGCTTGAAAAAAAAAAAAAAATCAAGTGGGAAGGTTGTTATTCCACCGATCCTGAGCATGATAGCATCAGTGGCTAATCAGTAGCCTTTATTGCCCTGCGACGGTGAACAGATCATTTTTGGTCAGAGAACAAAATGCAATAATTTTTGTTTTTCCACACAAGATAAAAAATAGATGTCTGTGATTATTGAGACATTGTGTGTTCATATGGCTCCGAGGCTACCCAGCGAGCCTGTCAATGGCCTTTTCCAATATGTGTTAGCATTAAGCTAGCGGGAGGATAGGTAAGGGAAATTTGCTTGATTGTTTTAAGTACACAAAATGACATTTTCTCAACTTTGTATAGTTTGACTGTAAACCAACTGGGAGTGTGAGAAGAAAACCCCCCAACAACAACTCAAAAGGTCTGTTTTGAAGAATTGTTGACTATTTCCAATCCCCCGCCCTGTGCCTAACTGCTGATTGTTGTGAAGTGAGTAGAGGTGAATTTACCGTCACCAGAATGAGAAAATCTCACATATTGGCCTGCAAATGGAAGCAATAAAATGGGCCCAACGACAACTGGGCAAAGTCATACGTCGTCGGGTCTCCTAGATCTCATGGCTGGGCTGTGCAATCGCTTGATGGAATAAATTTTGTGGGTTTGGCCAATCCAACTGGAAGAATATTAAAGTGGCCGCGGCATTGGTCGAGATGTGCCCTCCGAGAAAAACATTTGGACAACCCTGCTGTGACTGTCCCTCTTCTTGAGCAGAATCTGCCTTGTCTTTCCTGCCTGCCCCCCACCCTGCCTGCATGGATCACGCGGTTGTTCCACCCCACCACCCTCTTCCGTCAAGGGCATATATCTCCCACATCATTGACGCTTAGTTTCACCGGGATATTTGTTGTGGTAGAAGATAACGGCAACAACAAAACGATGATGAGCATCGGTGGGGGAGGGAGAAGCTGCGGATGCTGCTTGACTGACGACAAACACCGCAGTGCTTCTTTAAAAACGCGTCCGAATTTGACGCAAAAGACGGAAGAGGACTGACGCTTCAAAGTAAAATACCAATAATAATAATCAAAACAACAACAACGCCCATATTTGGCCCATATTTCACTCCAATGAGAGCATGGACCATTTAAAAAGTTCCTATAGGCCGTCGAAGAACTACGGCGACAATTAATCATGTTTCAAACGTTGCCTCACAAAAATGGCATAAAATGTAACATTTGATGACTTTTGCTACATCATGTACACTGCTCGTCGTCTATTAATAAATTCGGCCACGGTAAAAGGACCTTCACGGTCGGTTATTTCCTTCCGTCATCCCAAAGCATCAAGCGAGTGCAAAACCAGGCGCAGCATGTGTCCGAGCTGCGAGTCGACTGACTCAAAACGACAAATTAACGACGCGTGATTCAAATGATTCCAACGCAGCGACGCTTACAATAAAAGGCAGCCAACGCGCCTTGTGGAGCGTTCTCCTTTCATTTTATTGAGGATAATTCCGACAAAAAGGACAATGCGTCGAGATTTTATTATGAAAAGTATTCCCAGGATGACACGGCTAGCCTGCAGTTAGCCGGACAAGTCGATCACCGCAGTGATGCTCATTCCAACACATTTTAATGAACAGCTGAACAAGAACAAGTGAGACTTACTTGACGCTTCGACGGAAAGAGACGACGAATCGTCACGCAGCCATGTCCGAGTCCCTTGCGTGGGGGCCAGTGGCGGCGAGTGAGGAAAAGAAAAGATTGTCGGTCTTTTGTGGAGGCGCTGATCGAAGCCAACTACATCGCATCCGGCCTGTTGGAAACACGGCGGAAGTAGCGTGTGATGGCTTTCAAAGTAAAAGCAGCTCTTCTGAAACGCGTTCAGAATTATTGCGGAGACGCTACGAAAACATCCTGTACCATGTACATACGTACCCTATGTTTGATATTTGAAAATATTTGCTTTTATTTGTTTGTGAGGAAATACGTATTCGAATTACGACTTAAAATATCTAAACTGATGAATATGTGTATGAAGATATGTGAATATATGAATAATGTAGCTAGAGAAATATTTTGCCAGTCCTGACCTCTCGTGGACAACTAAGCATTTGCACGTAAGTCACCACACCCCGCCCCCATCCACGCAGCGTAAACATGAAATAAAATAAATATAACAGAGGCTGGGAATGTATTCACTTCATGAAAGCGAGTGGATTTTAGGCATTTCAGTTCAATCATCAACAATGTATATATATTGTATATATTTCCAATTTAGCCAGAAGCGTGAATTGCAAATGCCACCGTGAAAAATGAATTTGCTTTGAATTTACTCGTTAGCGCGTGCCTTGATTGAACCTGACGTATGTGCAGCGACGACCTCTGGGCGTGGGAGCACTGCGCCGGCCGCACCCTGCTCCTATCGCTTGTCTTGAAGGGGCGGGACCGAGCCCATCTAACTTTGTACCAGTCACACTTATAATGAGCTTTATAATGTCATAAAACATTTGACAATTCTTCAGAGAAGCAAAATGGCCCAGTTGCTCCATCTGGTTTATGAATATAATTTGGTGATGATGCTCATTTTTAGTCTGATACGTGATCAATTAAGATTGCAATCGTCAGACAATTAAAAATGGTGTTCCGAGACAAAAGAAGGCGCGCAATCACAATCCCCCATCGATCTTGAGATTCGCTCGGCTTGGTCCTGGCAACGCGCGTTGCTCCTTGCTGTCAGTCATTCTCTAGCGTTGCATGGGACCAAGCGCCGAAACAAGTCTAAGAGGAAGATGATGATGACGGTGAGGATGAAGACGAGAATGATATCATCTTGCAAGATGAGGACGAAAATGTCGATGACGACAATGAAGGTTATGATGACGATGACATTACAATGACAACAATGCGGATGAAAATGATCACGATGATAAGTATAATGAGGAAAATGATCACAATATTCCGTCTTTGACTGAAATGGAAAATGAAAGCAAGCAAAGCATTTATTTGTGTTTTGGTTGAGGGACAAATAGACAAAACTTGAGGTGCAAACGTGAAGTTGTCGCCAAATCCTCAACGAATAAAGTGTTCCCCCATTCAAGTTTTGTTACCGAACCAAACTTGTCACTGTCAATCAAGGCGGAGGGGGCGTGGCCCGTGCGTGCGTGTGCGTGGCCACACAGCTGCTTCCTCTCGCTCCGCAAACATGATCCTTCATATTCATCATATGAGGCACACGTTATGAACACGTATGAAGTTAGCGATATGGGGAGGAAGAGCAGGAGGAAGAGGAAGAGGAGGAGCAGAGTCAAAGGTGAGTACATCATTTTAACCTATTTCATGACAAGTTTGTCTCCCAAATTATTTCTGAATGTGGCGTTGCGCTCAGCGAGGTCAGTGCTTTGCTTTGTTGTCCTGAACATCATCATCGTCATCATCACGACTGTTGAGTGCATTGGAGTCAGCCTTTTGCAAAAAAAAAAAAAAAAAGTCCTCGTTAGGATTCACGTACACAGGCCATGCTGTCCTGCACCGTGAAGGTCCAGTTTCACGTCAACAAGCGCGCTCAACCTTTGGATTTTTAAAAAAAAAAATTGAGATCGATGCAAGTTAACTTTTCTCAATGATTTTTTTTTTGTAGATTCCAAAACTGCCTTCGTTTCTTTTCTTGCAAATCTTGTTCTAACAATAAGTACCGCTACAAATAACTTGTAGAGTTACGTCATGATTAAAGAATCCATCATTTAGAGCAAAGACGTATTAGAAAGAAATACCCTCGTTGTTTTTGTTCAGAAGTATTCGTACAATGTCGGCATACAACGCATTATTAGGATTATTATTACGAGAAGAAGTTATTGCGCAAATCTCACATTCTAGAAAACGAACGACGTGCAGTAAATTGGTGTGGAAAAGTTGAGAGCGGCGTTTCCGATTGCGGGAGGCAGATGGCCGCCCGTTGCCGTAATTACACCATCAACAGGTCAGGCGCTTTAGCGCGTGGCGGGATTATCGTGCCATTGTGCCTCATCGTTGTTTGTTTACTAATCCCGACAAAAGGCGGCAGATTACCGTTTGATGGCCTTTTTTTCTCTTTTAAATCCCGAGTTTTTATTCAAAGTATTTTCCCTCCACTAATCCAACTTCCATTTTCATTAACACGCACACACACGCACGCACGCACGCACGCACACTTTCAGAAAATCAAACAAGTTTCTTGAACTATCAGAAAAAACGAAAAAGCGAAGAGTCAAGTGACAATTGACAAATTGTCACCGTAAAAACGGGTCGTATTGATCCTACAATGCGATTGTTGGTTGACATTGATTCTCCTTTAAAAGCAAAACAGAAATATAAAGCAGATCTCTCTTTCTCGTGACAGTCCATCAACTTTCCTCGTATGAAGAAAAAGTTATTAAATTGAAACACAAAAGAGGAGATTATTGTTTTTTCAGCACCATATGTCACTTGAGTAATTCCTCCTCTGCCGTTTGCTCATTTCACAAATGGACGCTAGGATTTTCGGTTCCATTTGCATCACCTTGCATGACTGAGCTTGCTTCCTTCTTTACATCCTTCCTTGCTTTCTTCCATTGCCTTTGATGGTTTTTATCCAAGGCCACTGCAATGACAAGACATTTTTCAAAACCTAACGAATGTCCGCCTCGCTCTGAACGTCTGTCAAATTCAATCTCTTTACCGTGTCGTCAGTTACGGGCGGCGAGGAGGCGGAGAGGATTGGCGAGCGAGTGGGCCAGCCGCCGAGCATGGGCGGCCTGCCCGCAGCCTCCGAGAGGAAGCGTCCCCAATCAGGGCACCACCCGGCACGGGAGAGGAAGACCAACCTTTTGCGACCCGGTTTGCGCTACGACGCCATATCCGAGACGGGCCCCCTGTTTGCCGTGGCGGTGGACGTCAACGGCCTCCGCTTGGAGGGCAGGGGACCCAGCAAGAAACGGGCCAAAATGAGGGCAGCTGAGCTGGCTCTCAGCTCTTTGGTCCAGTTCCCCCATGAGGGGTCGGAGAGCATCGGGAGCGCCGCAAATGATTTCACGGAGGATCAATTGGATGGCTGGCAAATGTTCGACACAGATGGCACAGGTAGGCAAAGTACTCACGCGTAAAGAATTGATGCCGCTCTCTTTAAGAGGTTTCATAACAAATAGCTGGCATGAGGTGACAGTGAGGATCATCAAGCATCAACGCGTCTTTCGAACGTACCCAATCAGCATGAGTTCCCTCATTCCGGTCGATTGTGGCTGAGAAAAATCTCACTTAGCTTGTGTCAGGCGAGGGTTGGAAGGTAGATTGGGCAATCGGTGCAAGACAGGCTTACCTGTTGAGTTGAACTGTTGTAGATTCCGCATCACACCCTCACCATTTCAGCGGTACCTCCTTCCTTGACTCCTACTTGGTCTCTGGGCCAGTGAGACGGAGGGTCTGCTATCGGCCAAGTGGGAGGTCCTGCTCCACTATCTCAGTAACATTGAATTCAATCATTTTCTGGTGGTGGATTTTCAGCCACAGTTTCAGGAAAGCTCCTGGAGCGCAAGACCTATCTGTTTTTTCTCGGGCAGAGAGGAAGGAGGTCTTCCCCCAACCTGGCAGCCAATCCAGCCCAAGAGAAGTGGTCAGTACCCGGCTCTTGGGTGGTCTCGGTCCGACGGGGCTGCTCGGTCAACTGCGACCGGGCCTGCGCTACTTCTGCCTGACTGAGCGACTTCCCGGCCGGCTGGAGAAACGTTTCATTGCGGCGGTGCGGGTGGACGGGCGGATATTCGAAGGCTGTGGCCACAGTCAAAGAGCCGCCAAGGCCCGTGCGGCGGCCGCCGCTCTGCGCTCCCTCCGTGACGTTAGCCTCGAGAGCAAAGTGAATGGTCTCTGTGGGGACCGGCAGCAACTTCCTCAGGTGAGCGTAACACTCGTTCAAAGGAGCTGTCGAGTATGAGCAGATTGGAGCTCGTCCCCAAACCTGGACCTCAAGTAGAGTAACAAACAAGTCTGACTCCATTGCTGGTTTCTTCTCCCGTGCCTTTAATCCTTTCGCTCTTGAGGCGTCCATCCTTGTCGTTCTTTTGCCTCCTATCCCCTTTCCTTCACTTGTCTTCCCGCTGTTTATTCCTTCCCCAATCCCTCCACATTTCTTCAACTGTTGTCATTTTCAGTTTTTTGCAGAAGCCATCTTCCAGCTAGCAAGACAAAAATACCAGCAACTAATGGACCAAAGCCCTGCCACACCCAATATGGCCGCCATTGTCATGACGACAGGTTGTCATGGTTCAGAAGGGCAAGATGTTGCTATTGTTATTTCAGATCAATAACTGCAATCATTTTTTGCTTCTAGGGTTAGAGTTGAGCACAGCTGAGGTTGTGTCCATGGCAACTGGAACCAAGTGTTTGGACTGGGATGGAGGTCGTTGCGATGACAATGCGCTGCACGACTGTCATGCTGAGGTTGTGTGCAGGAGGGCACTGTTGCGTTTCTTGTACGCTCAGTTGGAGACGCTCCTGATACGGTAAAGTCTAAGAGTAGTTGAATCAAGTCAAGTCTACATCCAAGACCAGAGTAGGCCTGAAACCAGTCAAAATCCAAGAGTAAATCTAACAGTAAGTCTTTTGTAAAGTTCTGTAGACCAGACTGACGTTGGACCGGCGTCCATCTTTGAACCGGTGACTGGTCGCCAAAGGGTCTTCAGGCTGCGAGACCACATTGGACTCCACATGTTTGTCACCTCGTCACCATGTGGAGATGCCAGACTTAACTGTCCGTATGAAAACGACACTTCACGTGAGACTCTTCGCCAGTCTTGACTAGCTCTGATTAAGACTAAATCTACATCCAAGTCAAGTCCAAAGTTTAAAGCTTCGTCTCAAGCAAGTCTAGGACTACAGTAGATGAAGTCTGAGAGTAGTTCAAATAAGTCTAAGATTAGGGCTAAGAACTAAATCGATAACTAGGCCTCAGAGTAATCTCAGCGAGTCTATGAATACAGTAGGATGACAATAGTCCGCGCTCAAAAGTAGTCTTAAGTAAGCCTAAAATAAATAAGACCAAGACTTGAGACAACAGAATCTAACACATCTAAATCCAAAACATCGGAGTCAAAACCCATTCAATAAAGTCTGTGACAACGTCTTGAAGTTTAAGTCAATAGAGAGAAGTCTAAGTCCAAGACAAGTAGAATCACATGTGCTGCAAGTGTTCTATAGAGAAGACCCAGAGAGAGCGACCACAAGTGACCGTGTGTGTGTTTGCGTTTGTGTGTCATTAGCGTCCATGAAGTCCAACATGTTGCGCTGCGGCCTGAGGACTAAGGTGGTGGGTGGCCAGGGAACGTTGCCCATCACAGCTCGGTCGGCCAATCCCATGGGGCCAAGCCTGTCACCAAGTAAACCTCAAGTCAGCATGTCCTGCACGGACAAAATAGCCAAGTGAGTGGCAAATAGACCAGACCATGGGTGCCCAAGTCTGGTCCATAAGAGCCACGATCCAGCCTATTTTAGGTTGATTCTGACTCCAACACACCCGATTTAAATGATCAGCAACGTTTGCAAAAGCCTGAAAATGCTCCTGATGGTTTGACTCAAGTGTGTTGCAGTAGGGATACATGTACATCTAAAACAGGTTGGATAGCGGCTTTCGAGGACCAAACCTAGGCTCTTCTACACTCTTCGTTGGGCTTTCAAAATTCGACCAACGTCAGTCTGAGACGACTTGGAAGTTTGACGGGTGTAATACGAGACTTCCTGCAATGACTTTTCTGTCATGGACTGAGTTGAAGGACTCTTAAACGTCACTTAAGCTGGACTTGGACTCCCCTCAAACTTAGGTGGACTACTCTTGGACTTTGATGATGTCTACCACTGGACTGCATGGACTTGATATCACTCTAGGATTTTAACTACTCTCAAAGTTAGTGTCAGACATAGACTAGTCTTGGACGTATTTGATAAATTGTATTCCTCATCGATTGTTTTGTGTGTGTGTGTGTGTAACAATAGGTGGTGTACGGTGGGCTTGCAGGGAGCGCTGTTGTCTCACCTGGTTGAACCCGTGTACCTTCGGAGCCTGACGGTGGCCACGTTGAGCCACACGGGGCACCTGCACCGCGTTCTGGCTCGCCGCCTTGCCCCCAATAAACGCCACGCTGCGCTCTACCGACGGAAACTCCCGCTGCTCGCGTGTACATGTGCACTTTAACCCGTCCCTCTCTGCGTGGCCGCGAGTGTGAACAGAAATGTTTGTTGCAGGTCTGAGAAGAGTCGAGCGGCGTGCATGCGGAAATCAGTCGCGCATCAGCGTAAACTGGAGTGGCGGCGACGGTGACACCGAGGAGCTCAGTACCACGTCGGGGTTGCGCAACCGCTGCGGGACGCCATCCAGACTCAGCAGCTGTCGTTTTTTCGTCCGCTGGCAACATCTGCACAGACGAGTAAGTGCACGCGGTCGACGCCACAGGTGTTTGGGTGTGGTTTACAAATTGCTTGCACTACTGTGGAGTAATCGAGTTAACATTTTGCAATCGGCTATATTTTGAAAACGTGTCTGCGAATGCCTCGTGGTCACGAGTCTCAAAGCAGGCGCTTAGTTGGCCAATGCCTCGTCCCTCAGCTCAACAAGTGGACGTCAGAGGACAGGTTGAGGACGTACGCCGCCTGGAAGGAGGCGGCCAGTCCGTACCAGAAGGCCGTGCGGCAGTTCGGCGTCGCCGTGCGGGACGCCGGACTCGGAACGTGGAGCAGGAAACTTATGCCGAGGGCTCCGGGCGCCGAGGAGGGTCGATAGTTTATGCCGCTCTGAAAACAAGCGCAATCTGACTTGCAGTTGGAGGTTCTGGCTTGGAATTTGGGGAATGCGGCTCCCTTCCTGCGTCACCCCCCAATCTAAAAAAAAAACTGTTCACACTTTGTCATAAAAATGGTATATATTTTTTCCCTCAAAGGCTTCTGAGTTGCATTTGAATGAATAGCAATAATCTGAGTTGAACCTTAAATTTATTTTATGCTAGTTCAGTAAAATGTTTCATAATATTGTCATGGCTCTTTATAAGGTAAAAAAGATTATAAGGTAAAAAAGATGATTTGTACAAGTGTGAGTGTCCAGCAGGGGGAGAAAGATGAGAGAGGCTGCGTCGGTCAGCGACAGTCATTTTATTTTGATGGATGTGTACCAAAGTGACTTTGTTACAAGGCCAACGTTCAAAATTACGAGTCAGCATTTGACTGCTTCGAATGTGTTTGGCTCACTTTCAAATACGACCAGGTTGAAAAAGAGCTTTGTTTTCTTTCTTTCTTACCTACATTCCATAAAAGACGGCTAAACGACAAAAGTCTGCAACGTGACAATGTGGACATCAAATCTGATTGGATGAACTGATAGCTTGCACATTAAACATACTCTCTTTGTATGTGTGTGCGCGCGCTAATAAACACAAAATATTTTTTATAGATTACCCTTTATATGATACAAAGAGTGTGGAGGACTAAAAAGTGCTAACACAGCAAAGCTAAATCGTTCATTGTGTGAAAGTGAAGGCCTTCACACGTTATTCCTATACTTGAATATTTCTCTACGCTTAACTACTTCCACATACTTTAACCGATTGACTTCGTTCCACTTTTAACTTGTTTCAAATACTCATGACAACATTGCTTCAATTTTTTTCCCCCACCATTCCAAACATTTTCCATTTTTCCAAAATTCCGGCAAATTGTTCCCTATTCATTCTTAATGGCACAGTCAACATTTCACATTGACATCGTTCCAGTTTGAAATTCACATCATTCAAGTCGCATTGGGGGAGATTTTCAACATTCCCACAATTGCCATTCAACCTATTTGTTTCATGCAAGAAATGTACAAAATACAATTATTTCACAATTCAGTTGATTATTTCATGGGCTAATTTCCATTTTATATTTTAAAATAGTTTTAATCTATGTTCACCACATGAAACAAATTGGATGAAACAATGAGGCATTTCATAGCACGTTTAATTCCTCTTACAAGGAATTCATGACAATTAGTTACTTCAAGGTGAATTTGTTGATTGATTTGATTTTTGACTTTTTGTACACTTCTTGTAGGGGAGTTCCCCGCACAAGGCAATAGGTGTGTGATGTGAAACGCACACGTACATACGCGCACAGTGCTCAGTGCCATTTCCCGCTGTCACGTTGATGCCACTTTTGATGGACGCACAAAAACTTACGTGGACAAGCAAAGGCAAAGTGGAGGGGCTGGCTCACTTCTCCAGCAGTAAGGCGGGGATGTTGATGTTCCAGCCGATGGCCTGCCGGTCGAAGCCGCAGGTGAACAAGTTGCACGAGGCGTTGTCCTCGCACCAAGCCGAACAACACACCATCCGTCGGTGGCCCTGGAAAAATTCGGCCGTAGTCCCACTTAAAGACCATATCCGAACTCAAAGGATCCGGCAATACGTGTAGACAGAGCGAGCACGTGCTCGGAGGAATGACGGATAGCGCATCTGCCAATCATTCTGACCTGTCTGTTGCTGCGCGGCAGTCTGGCCAAGCGCACGCCGGACATGTCGAAGAGTCGCACTTGCCGATTGTCGTGAGGCAGCGCGATGATCCTCTGACTCACCGACACGCTGATCCTACACGCGTAGACACACACAAGCTGCACATAATTCCACAAATCGATTGGAGGGAAAGGGTAAACAGAGAGGCTCGCTCGGTACCTGTTGACAGCCGAGTCCGTGCGGATGGTGGCGATGGGTGAGCGCATGTTCTTCAGGTCCCACACCTTGACGGTGCGGTCGTCGCTGCCCGACACCACGTTGTCGCCCACCGTGAACACAGCCGACGTCACCGTGCTGCGGCGAGGAGGAGGGATGATGGGGAGTCAAATAACATCCAAGCTACGGATGACAAGGACCGTACAAGATTCCGGAGGGCCTTCCGCAAAGAAATCTGTCATTAATAACAGTAAATGTTGCACGGCTATCCAGACTTTGGATTGAAAACAGAAATATGGGCAGATTCATGTTTTTCCCCACCAATTGATACTGGTGGTCAGTGACCATGTGGTATGTGATTTTTATTATGCGTCATTATGATTACCATGACATCCACGCTTATTTGATTGACCTGTCTTAGGGAGTTCACATGATACTGTATGTAAGACACAAAGAAACATGAGTGAATAGTGAAAGGCAGTCCGACAAAATGAGAAAAAAAGCGTGTACGAGTGTGTGTCTTAGAGGACATACTCCGTGTGGCCTTGGAAGACGTTGACAGAGTGGATGGACGGGTCTCGGAAGTCCCACAGCCTGAAGGTGGTGTCCCTGGACGACGTGACAACCAGTCGCTGGCTTGGGTGGGTGCAGCAGTGCGTCAGCTCCTGGTCGTGACCTGTGTAGAGACACATGTTGACACGCGGCGTCGCCTAAACGACGTCATTCATGGAGCCGCAGGGTGGGTCGCGGCGTACCGGTGAGTGAATGCACCAGCTCCGAGGTCTCCACGTCGTAGAGGTTGGCGGCGCGATCCCATGATGCCGTCACCGCCTGCTTCCCGCCCACCAGCCAGTCGGCGGCGATCACCACGCCCTGGTGGCTGCGCAGCACGGTGCTGGGCAGGCGTGCCGACGGGCACTCGCTGGGCCCATCCGCCTCTGTTTCTGCGTCATCCTTGTCGGAGACATCCACATCGTCCTCGCAGGGCGGCTGCTGAAATGTCGGACATCGGGGTGGGGCCATGAGGACACGAGCTTGTCGTCAAGTCCGACATTTTCTGACCATATACAATGTTGCTCGTGCCCCCGATCAAAACAGTGGATTTTGACCGTTTCGCTCATATTCCGCAAAGCAAACAACATATTATTCCAAAGAAAATGTGGGGGTGGACTTTCCCCTTGATTCTTACGCTGACGTCGGCAACGGGCTGCGGCATAGGCAGCTGCACCAGGAACCTCCACACGTGAGCCGTCTGGTCGCCGGAGGCTGAGGGGAATCAAACGGCACTTGGTGAAGGAATTGGAGATTAAATGTGTCTCTTCTTCCCGCAACTTTTGTGTTGAAGGCACATTTGTGCTCGCGCGGCCAGAATATTTCTAACACGGTCCCTGTCTGCTTGTTGCCATTGACAAGAGGTCGGGAATAGCGGTTACCCGTCAGTGCCATCTGCTCAGTGGGATGGAACTTGATGGAGTTGACTGAGGACAAGCAGACATGGCACAGTCAACACATTTGGCATCTCCTCAAAGTGCACGTTTGGCGTCACCTGATCCCTGGTGGCCTAGATACTTCAAGAGACATTTGCCTGTCTCAATGCTCCACAACATGGCCGTGTGGTCTGAGGAAAAACAAACACCAACAATACTTATTGAAAATGGCATCCCTTCCATTCAGATTTACAGCAGAAAAAAACAAAGCCGCGCTAATATGTACGAAGCATCTCAGTTGAACTTTTGTTCACTCATTCAGACTAGCACCAAAAATAGGCAAAATGCCCTTTTATTGAAACCGTGCCCAAAAGATAGCATGATCCAAAAATACTTCATTTCAAAGTCATCTTGCAGGTTCAAATGCAACCGAGAGATAACATGGAAAAAAAAACACTTGAAAATGCCACTGTCCACCAATTACTCGGGAATCCCGGGGATGGACCAAGAAGGCGAAAAGAGCGTGCCTGTTACCTGCAGACGCCGTTCCGAGCACGATGGGCTGGATGCGGGTCACGCTCAGGTCCCAGATGCCGTCTCGGTGGCCCGCGTACTCTCTGAGCAGCTGGCATACGGCTCGGGAAGTGGTGGCTTTAAAACTGGACACGATCTGGAAGACACACAGACTGTTTGAGACCAGCCCTCTGCAGGGTGAAAAACATTTTGCACTTTGCACCATTTGAGATCAGAAAATCCCACACCAATTGTTGAAAACCAGATGGAAATTGACTATCCTGTACTCAGTGGTCGGTACCTTGCTGGTGGAGGCCTTGTAGGTGGTCTTTAGCTTCTGGGACAGCTGACTGGTGCTGTGGCTGGCTGCATTGAGCATAGAGCAACGTTTCAAACCAAACTAAAGCAAGCCATGCGAGACTTTTGGTGGAGACTCACTCTTTGCTTTTAGCGTCCCTTTGTTCAAGTCAGCACCTTCCGGCACCTGTCCGTCTACGGCCAAGCGCTCGTTCAACGTGTCGATCTCTCTGCGAACTGTGCGTCAGCGAAAAAAAGAAGCAACATTTCTATACTCCAAAGGGCACAAAACCGTTTTTCAGCAGATAACGGAGGACAGGCTCAAGCCCTATGGAAAGCAGCGGACGCAGGTCTACGATGACTTACGTTCGAGGTTCTCAATGTAAAGGTGCTCAAACTCCCTCTCGATTTGACTGAACAGGTCCACTAGGTTGCTCCTCAGAGAGAGCGGAAGCTTGGAGTCCTGTGCGATAACACGTAAACAAAAGAACATCACACACAGCTGAAAATATACTGTTGTACCTCGATTTCACCGATTTCCATGAAACGGTGTGGGACTACTTTGAAAAACGTACATTAATACATACAATAAAACTACAGGGGGCAGAGGATGGAACCCTGGGGAACACCCTCATAAGTCTTTGATGCTATTTTGTGCCAAATTATGTAGGCTAAAGATAAACTAAAGAGAGTGGATTTTGCTTCAGTGTTTGGTGCTTTTTGCTGTTTTAATGTCATGAATTGTCATGTCCTTTGATAGTCAATCGAGCTTTGGTGTATTGTTACAGGTTTCAGGTGCCGAGAGATTTTTAGCCCGCGGGTGCTACATGACTGCCACATGTGAACAGTGGTGGGCGGCCAAGAGTACAAATGAGGACAAGTGTGCATGTGAACACAACAAACACCTCTCCTCCACCCATGGATGTGTGCACAGTGCACTGGACAAGACACTACCACATCTACGCTATGCCTAACTTCATTAGCACAATTCATAATAGTCACCATCATGATAAAACAAACACACACACAGAGACAGGGATCTTAAAGTAGATCCTTAAACTCACCTCAGTCCTGGCCAAACATTCCAGATTATCACACGACTGGAACCAAAGTCAAAAGTCAAGATATAGTCGATGGAGGTGTGTGTGATGGAACGTTTGAAATATGCCCTGAACCAGCTTAACATTTTCAAGAGCAAATGAAGTGCTGCCCACCTGCGTGTCCAGCTGCACGTCCCTCTGCAGGAATCCAGACCGTTCCTGTTCTGTGCTGTTGGTTCTGCGTATGGACAGACTGTGGGACTTCCTCTTCTGCTTGGCCTGCCGGACCGCACCGCCGCCGATGCCGGCACCGCCTGTTCCGCTCTCCACTGGCATGCTTCCCACTTGCCGAAGGCCTCGGTGGCGCAGTCTGAAAGGCGGAGACAACATGCAAACGACATGCTTTTCTCCCAAATCAGATCTCATTCATCTGTTCCAGCTGTCCCCGATTCATTAAAAACTAATCCATCCGCCTGTCCGTCCATCTTTAGATTTGAGATTGAAACAAGCATTACTTTGGTGGCATTTCAGTGTTAATAAGGAATTAAGACTATGGGAATGAAGGGGGAGAGGGAGTGTCCAGACAAAAGCGGTGATTTGCCGCCATCTTGCGGTATCTTCAAGCAATTACAAATCTGTGACAGCTTCAATTACTCGTGGATTTTCTTTATTTGCGACAAGGCTCGGGCTCTCCCACGCCAACAGCGGGGTACACTGTACCACGACTGCAGTTGAAAATAACCTAGTAATACCTAATAAGTGCAAAATGTGTTGACGACGTTGGGTCAAATGAGTAGACATTTGTTTTCCTGAAACTTGACTTGTGTGTAAAATATAACCGCTGTCAATCACCTCGCTCGGCACGACAACCAAAAGTTTGTGACGGAATGGGAAATGGACAGCAAAATAGTTTGTGGCAACGTTTAATCGCCAATCTCGCGACGAAATTAGGAGGGTAAGCTAATGTTGACGCCGTTAGCTACACCAACAGGCTAGCTAACGGAGGTGTCAAGGCTACAAAGGGCGACTGGGAACTTACCTCAAAGTCTACAGGTGAGGCGACGGCCTGCAGAACATGGCCAGGAATTAAGTCGAGCCAGTAAATAGATTGAGGAAAAAAATCAAAACATAAAAACAGACGCCCTGACACTTGACTAGCGCAGCTACCTGACGGACAAGGAACGACTTCCGGTGCAACGCAGCGGATTTTCACAATAAAATCTCTAAAACGTTCCATCCATTTAATGAGATACATATTCTTGCCAATTCAGCATTTGGAGCCAAACCTGAAGAACACAAAACAAGGAAGGAGCCAACGTGTTCTATGTGCTAACTTAAAATGATCAGTCATACAACAGTTGTTGTTATAAAATATATGTTAACATTAATCCTAGAATAAGAGCATTAAAAAAATAAAATAAAGGTCAAACAACACTTGAGCAAAGTGCTCTTCCACAGTCACTCATACATCTTTGCATTAAAGTAAAAACATTGATATTAAAGTCTGAAAGACTTTGATTTGGTTTTGCCAAACGTTTTTGCATAAGAACGGAGTGGGAAAAAATTCAGAATCAAATCTTTCCACCATCAGACTGCAAAAGTTCTTTCTGATTCTCAAAGATGTCTGTCAGCTGAATGCAAAGGTAAAATAAATTAAACCACTTTTTTGTACATAATTACACATATATAACCAAAAGTAGTTGGGATTTCACAGAGAAAGGACTCGTATCAAAAAGATAAGAAAATGTCATTTATTTGGTGTGCATTTACAAACAAACTGAAAGGGCAAAACGTTTCGAACTTGCACGACTGCCCGCGTTGTGGCCGCTCTGAACCCATCATGACTATATCTAGGTCAGTAGTTCTTAACCTGATCTATCATGTAAATTTGTGATGACGCATATCTGAACGGGTCTCCCAAAAGGCAACAGAAGTCTCACTGATTTGCAGGTGTGTAATTTGTTGTGAGTTCATGCATTGTGTTGCTTTTGTTCTTTGAACAAGGTGATGTTCATGCACGGCTCATTTTGTGCACCACTAAAAGACATCTGTCTTGAATTTGAAAAAAAGAATTTTATTTTTCACTAAATAGGGGTTCGGTGGATGCGCATATGAAACTGGCGGGGTTCCGTACCTCCAACAAGGTTAAGAAACACTGACCTAGGTCTTCTGGTGTTCCTCGGCCAGATAGTGCTTTGTTCTCCCTGAGCCCACAAGAAGGCGCGTTGCTTTGTTTGGGAAGCGGAGAAGGCCCCCAGGAATCTTTGCAGAGAGGAGGACATCTGCCTGCCTTTAAGGACGCCTTGGTGGCTACATGTTGTAGGCTACGTAGACGGGGTCCAGCTGGTCGGCAAGGAAACCGTCGCGCAGGTGCATGCGTTGCTTTTCGCCCCGCGAGTTGATTGGGACCACGCCCACGTCAGCGACCACCACCACGCCTACGATCAGGTAGTGCTCCTCCAGGACGGCGTTGGTCACCAGCGGCACCAGGTCCAGCGCCTCCTGCTCCGACGCTGCCAGCTCCACCACCGCCACCAGCAGGTTGCTCCACGTGAACACTGCGCTGGTAAAAACAATAGGACAGGCAAGAATGGACTTAAGTTGGATTTCTTTGGTCCCCACTAAGTAAAAAAAAAAAGGCAAAAAAACTATGATTCAATTAAAAAATTCAATCTTTTTAACCATCAACTTAGCAATATCAAGTCTTGTTTTTCGTAATTTGAGTTGATAAAAGTAAAATGTTTTTGAAAGAAGAAAACGTCATCTCATGGGAAAAACCCCGTCAAATTTCAGAAAAATAAACCCGAATTTGCTGCTGACCACTGTGCGATGCTCTTGTGCGTCCTGACGACGGAGGTCTCGATGTCGACGGGATGGTAGCGCATGCCCCGCAGCTCCATGGCCTCCTCCAAGGCGCCCACCACGTAGAGCGCGTCGTGGCGCTCTGCGGGAGGGTGGCTCAACCGTCATGTGTTTTTGGAAGTGGTCCAAAAGACGACCGCTGGCGCCACTGACCTCCGTTGGCGTCGGTCAGTTGCGTCCTGCGCAGGAAGCCCAAGTATCCCGTCCGCGACCACTGGCTGTGTGTGTCTCCGAAGCTCAGTCTGGACGCAAAGTGATCGGACGGCGGCGCCTCGTCCCCGTACACGCTCATGTAGCCGCTTGCGTTGTGGCTGCTCTGAACCCAAATCTAAAGAAAACAACCAGAGTTGCCGCAGCATTAATCTCCTCTCCCCGTTTCTATTCAGCAAATGACGACGGAATCAAAAAAGGACCTCGCCCAGGTGAGACTCTCCCATGGGTCCTTTGGTCTCCGGATTGGCGATGATAATGCGAACGCCA
This sequence comes from Syngnathus typhle, assembly GCF_033458585.1. Taxonomy (NCBI): domain Eukaryota; kingdom Metazoa; phylum Chordata; class Actinopteri; order Syngnathiformes; family Syngnathidae; genus Syngnathus; species Syngnathus typhle. The sequence goes on along the minus strand of NC_083750.1, from coordinate 6,814,422 downwards.
GGAAGGATCTGAGAGCCAGCGAGGAATGCAAAATATAATTGGCACAAAACGGCGGCGCAAAAACTTCACGGCTTAGGAGCACAAAAATATTCATGGCATGGGAACCCAAAAATGTTCACGGCTTGTGTCGCGATTTTCAATATTGAACAACGATGACAAAAGGAAGAAAAGGCCCGGTTCTGGTCCCACTCACCTTGCCAGACTCCATCAAGGGCAAGCTGTGAGGCGATCCCTTCTCGACCAGTCGCACCCTGGAGCACCGCAAAGCAAGCATTGTTAGCGCCTGCGCGTTAGCCTTGAGCTGTTAGCGTACCTGTCGTGACGCAGCGCCCTCATGTCCACGAAGACGGTGGTCGGGTCGGGACCGGACGTTCCCTGAGGAGACGTTACATTTATTTCTTTTTCTGCTCACCTGGTTGTTTGTTTTGATGAGACAGAATTGACCTCAAACTCACCTGAAGGCAGACAGCCATGTTGACCCGGCATCCGAAGGCGGTGCTGACGGCTCGGGACTGAAGGCCGAGGTCCTTGAAGAGCTTGGAGAAGGACCGCGTCAGCGAGGTCCGAGGCCGCTCCTCAGCCACCACCACGCACGTCCTCACGCGGGACAAGTCCACGCCGCGACTCTGTCAAAAGTGGGTGCGGTGTCAGCAGGGGCGGCGCCTGCGAGGGTGGCCTTTGCCATGGCTTACCTTGAGCGCGTCCGTCTGCATAGCGAGCCCTCTGGTGCTGGTGTCCACCACGCCGTACGAGCAGAACGTGTCTCGCACCTTGTGCTGGCTGACGGCCCAAAGCCACAAGGAGGCGTTGCTCTCCAGCTCGCACGGCGGGATCAGTATAGAGCGGTGGCCCGAGTACACGCTGCAACGTCAGCGCACCACACGTCAGCGCGCCATGACCGACAAAGACATTTGCTTTGCTTCCCCCACCTGCAGAGGCACCAGAGGACTAAGCCCAGGCCGCAGTACGGGTCCAGGCAGATGGCCACCTCTCTGGACGGGTACAGCTCGCACTGCAGCTTGATGGAGCGGCACAGGGCGCTGGTGGCCGCGTGAGACATCTGAACACACGTGTGCGTGCACGCGTGTGTGTTAGCGCCGCGCAAATCTTGTGCAACTTGTCATGTGTGTACCTTGACTCCAGCGAGCATGCCGGTGGTGGACACGCTGAAGTCCAGGTAGGCCAGCGTGTCGGGGTTGGAGGGTTTGTACAGTAGAGGAGCTTTCTTCTTTGGTAAATCATCTAAGCACACATAAAGCGTCATGAAGTTACTCTCCCATCCAAGCGCAGATATGCGTCAGCGTGTACCTGTGTCCAGGATGGGCGGCCACGTGCGGGAGTCCACGGCAGCCGAGGCCTCCTTGGACCTGAGCAGCTTGGAGATGACCTGAGTGGTCAGCACGCACACCGAACAACTCACCTGCAACACGATATACACAATTCACGTGGAGCGCTTACCTTGAAAATGTATTTTGCGTTCTGTGTGCCGTTTACCTCGACGATCATCTTGACGGTGGGCAGCGTGGTGGTGACGTCGCGGGGGTGAGGCGGGCGTACGGTGACGGGCACGCAGCCGGCATACAAGCAGCCGTAAAACGACACGATCAGCTCCATGCCTGGAGATAGATGCACGCGGTCGTCAAGTTGTAACTGGCTACTTGCCGGAAAGCGTCACCATAAAGCGTCTCCGGAAACGCAAACACACTCAAGCGGCTCCAACGCGGCCCTTTGGTGGCATCACCTGGAGGGTAGAGCAGCGCCACGTGATCTCCGTCTCGAAGGTGGCTGCGTTCGGCCAGCATGGCCGCCACCTTCTCGGCCTTCTTGTGGAGCTGTGAGCACGTCACTGAGCTGGCCGTCGCCCCCTGGGGGAGGTCGCGTGCAAGTCCTATCGGGTGATTCCCTTTGTGCGCGTGTGTGCGCGCTTGGGTGTACGTGTGTACTCACTCACCCGTGAGTTGAGCAGCGTGTAGAGCACATGTTCCGGTGTGCTCTGTGCTCGCCACTGTAACACCTCAGACAGGAAGAGGAACTGAAACGTATTGGAGGATGTAGCCGTCCGTCTGCCTCGTGCACGCATGCACACACACATAGTGTCAACCCACCTGGTGACTGTCCTCGGCCTGAGTCAGGTCTCTCCCGCTGGCCTGAGCGATCCTCTTCCCAGACACCAGATTCCCCAGCATCACCGACGCGGGGCCGATTTCTGCCAAGAGCCAGAAGATCCTCAGGCCACGTGACGCCCGACCGAGTGTGCGCACGTGTGTGCGTCTCCCACCTGGTTGCTTCTGTCGTGGTTTGGGCAGGTTGGTGACGCAGGTGTGCGGGCACATGAGGACGTTGGAGGGGTGCAGCGCCCCCTCCAGGAAGAGCTGCTTGGTTTCGCACAGGTGGATGCCCCCTAGAGGACTCTTGGGGAGCGTGTTGGGTGAGACCAGAACCAGGCAGTACACACCCACCCGGTGGATCCCGTCGATCGCCTTCACAGGGCAACCGCAGCCTTTAGGTACAGCTGCGCGTGCATACGTGTGCACGCGGGTGTACCTGCAGCACGCGGCTCATCCATTGGAAGCTGTCCTCCTCGGTGGAGTCGGGCCGCTGCTCAGCGACCACTACGATCCTCTCATCGTGCAGGACTTCGATGGAGAACACGGCTATCCTGTCGCACCCACGCACGCAGACGCAACTTTGAAGGTGTTCAAAGCGGACATTTGACTCAAGGCCATTCGCTGCTCACCGGCCCCTGTAGACAAACTTCATGGGCTCCACGGCAAGCGCCGTGGCCACGATGTCGTCGGCGTTGTGGTGGCGCCCGCCTACTGCCATCAGACCATCGATCTTGCCCGCCACGTACACCAGACCCGACGCAGCCACGAAGCCCAGCAGTCCCGTCCTGGTGAAGGGAGAATCGTCGACGACAGTGCCAGCGCTGGTGACAGGGACCACCTGCAGACAATTTAGGAACCATCCGGCTCCACCTCCCAAAAACAGGCAAAGACCAAGCAAAGAGGTCCTTTTCCAACCTCAAAGGTGTTCTTGGTCCTTCCACTGAGGCCGTAGTAGGACGAGCCCGTGGCCACCGTGCGCACGCACAACTCGCCCACCTCGTCGCTTTTACATAGCTGGGGGACGGCGTCCATCTTCACCGCGCACATCACCGCTGTGGATGTTAACACGCTGAGCAAAACTTCCTCTCCCACACTTTGGCCAAACTCAAATTGTGTGTGTGTATGTGTGTGCGTGCACAGTCACCTCCAGGCATGACTCTTCCGACATCCTGCACAGCGAGCACGGCGAGCTTGTCGTCCGAGTCGAGTCTGATGACTCCGTGGCTGAGACTGTACATGGACAAAACACCGCGAGGGGGCGGCTCGCTTGTGTCCTTGGCGGGCCTGTGCACAAAAGTTGTCACCCAATCAGAAGGTGACACGTCATCACCCGCCTACTGTTCCAGCTCCAGCTCTCGTGTTTCGTAAAATGTTTTTCGGAAAGCATTTGGGAGGGTAATGTCCTCAAAATTTGCATGAATGCGGACCTCCTGATGGCCACGGAGAGCGCCTCGGGCGAGCCGGCGCAGGGACAAATGATGCCCGACTTCAAGCCTTTGGTGCGGAAGACGTTGAGGAAGGCGTCACATGACGAGACGGACCCTAGGAGAGAGGACGCAGAGTAAGCGCTCGAGTCCGGAGGTACGCTTTGCACGTGTTGCACGCTTACAGGGGTTGGCGCCGTCGGCGACCAGCAGCATTCTGAGCGAGGCCAAGTTGATGTCGCGCTGATCGCGATGCGCCACCAGAGCCCAGTGCATGTCGCGCGACTTGACGCACGCCACCTTGGCTGAACCACACGCACAACTTTCAGAGAAAATGGCGACGGGGTGCCGCTTTCGCCTGCCCCGCCCGCCGTTGGTCACCTTTGAACTGACACACTTTCTGGATCCACGCGAGCGGGTTGACCTTCATCAGGGCATACGGGATGCTCACCACGTGCAGCATATTCATCACGCTCTAACACGTACACACACATGTGGGCGTTTACGACACCTTTTGTCGGGGGGGAAAGAGGACTTGCTCCAACGGCTGGCATCGACATTGAGCCGGGTTGAGCAGACCTTTGCTAGCCATTGCATGTGTGCGGATGTTTGTGCATGTTTCTCACAGTGAGGACGGCATGCCAAAGTCCGACGTCCTTCTTGAAGTCCAGAACGTTAACGATGGTCTCGGCTGCACACAAAAAACATGTGAGCGCCACCTGAAGGAGGATGACGAGGATGATGATGACATCACCTTCGGTGTAGGTGCAGGCCTGCGTGAGGGCCCGACAATGAGTCAACATGGCGGCGCGTGACACCGTCACACCCAGGACGCCGCCATCTTTGCACGTCTTGTACTGACACACACACAGAATTATTTTAAAGTTTATATTCTATCAATATTTTACATGGATCTAAAGTGAAATGCCATTAATCCATTCCAGAATCATGACAAATAGGTAAATAAGTTCCTTAAACATCATGCAAAGCCACTTTTGTTTTCAGGATTTGTCCGTTGCAAAAGTCTGACCAGAAGTAAACGGGAAGCGGCGATCCAGAAATTACGAGACTCGGATTCTGAAATCTGATTATTTGGACACTTAATACAAAAGTGAAGTACTCGTTCACCATCCCTCAATGACTCCCCTCCCTTCACCGTTGCGTATGAGTCACCTCAATGTATGCCGTGTCGGCTCCGGGGCCCCTGATGCGGGGTAACCAGTCTCGAGGTGTCTTGGACAAGTGATTGGATTCCGTCACCATCCACAGCAGCTTGGGCCAGCCTGAGCATGCGAATCGACACACGTCGTTGCCGATGTTTGTTTTACGCTTGAGTTGAGCATGTGCAGGTGAGGCGCGCAACCGCCTGTCATGTCTTTTTATCACCTTTAAAGTGCAGAATGTCGCCAGTGGGACTCTTGGGAAGTCCTTTGTGGCAGAGGTCGCTGGTGAGAGCCACGCTGACGCCGCAGCTGCCCAAAAGGAAGCCAATCTGCTGACCGCCCGCGTCCTGATGGGACAAAGCAAAAGGGGACGGCCGCGTTAGCGCGCCGCCTGCTGTCAACCACGCTACCCGACGCGCCAGACTGGCCTTCCGCGTGAGAGGCACTTCGACAGGCACGGGCACCACGTCGGCCAGCAGGCAGCCGTAGAAGGCCGTCATGAATGAGCCGGGGTCGTTGTTGGGGAACACCAGCGCCACCTGTGGGGAAAATGGGATTGTGCTTGTTTGGAACCTCAAAGTATTTTTAACACGGATTTCATTTCTACCACCCCCACAATCCAGAATGAAAAGACGGCAGATGGCACAGATGTCAAGTATGAGCGTGGCTTTTGCCGAAACGTGGACTGACTCTGTCTCCGGCTCTGACGAGAGGTTCCTGTTTGGTTCCCAGCTTGTGCGACAGGTTGTAGGCCACCTTCACACTCCTGGACCAAAGTTTACCTGCAAACACGGCACGGCCAAAAAAGAAAAGCTCAGTGAGTGTTGAACGGGACCGCAGGAAGATGTGGGCATTCCCCACCGTAGGTGAGCTGGCAGAACGGCTTCCCGTTGGCGTCCACGCTGGTGAGGCAGGGGGCCTTGGGGGAGACGGAGGCCCACCGCTGCAGGGCGGCCTCCAGGCAGAGCGACTCGGCACCCAGTTCCTCCCCCTGGGCCGGCTCCGTCTGGGCCCCCTCTGCTTTGGGCAGGTCGGGGTCCGGTTGCTGCGCTGTTGGCATCAAAGGATGGCAAAATGCCCAGGTTTGGACATATACATTTGTTTTTCTGCCCAAGATGAGAAACGGCATTCGGCCGGTTGACTCTTGGGAAAGCGCTTTACCCTCCAGCAGCTCCTCAAAGTCGTCCACAAAGAACTCCCGAAGCGGCGGTCTCTTGGGTCTCTTCAGCGTGTTGACCAGCTGCTGAATCTTGGCTGAAACTCTGCTGCTGACCGGAACACCTGCCACAAACAAGAAACAGCATCCATTTTGAAGCCTCACGTTTTTTATTCTTCACCTTTGGCAAGGTGGTTCACAAAAGTCTTTTGTGTGGCACGTCTGAATGATTTTTATTTCGATCTTTTCTCCAATTTGCACGGCTCACCGTCTCCAGTCTCCATCAGCTCAGCGTTGCCGTATTTGCACGTTTGTCTGTGGCCGCCACCAGACTTTTTCTCCTCTTGGATCTCGTCGGCGGTGGCGGCATTGTTGGTGGAACTCGTCACGTCCGGAGGGGCAGAGGGCATCTCTAGCAAAAGGGGGAGCAAATGGTAGTGTAGTGTTAAAAAGAGTAGAACTCCAGCGACCTACATCACACGTTGGCACTTTTTCTTCAACTTGCCCATGTGTCACTTTCAAATCTCAACTTCTGGCCTTCATCTAATTTGGGGTCAGGTCCAGACGTTCCGACATCCACGTCAATTTCAAATATCAAGTGGATACATACGGGTGGTTCTCCGGCCCACGAGTGTGCCACGACAGCCCCAAGATAAAAACTCAGTCGAACTGATAATATGCTTGACATCAAACCTTCCTGCTCAGACCTTTGCTGAGAATCAGTTTTGATCCACCTGGACTTCATCTGACGTCTTACCGGGCTTTCGGTGCTGCTGGTGCAGGCGCAGCCGGTGTGCAGAGACACGGACGTGCTGGGCCAGACCTTTGGCTTGGCGCCCGCGGCCCGTCACCCCACTGCTGGCGGACGAGGACGAGGAGGTGGTGGTGGACGAGTCGGCATCGGGGGCGGACGAGCCGGGGCGCAGCGACAACGCGCCCGCCACGGCCGCGTGGCCTCCTTCGTCCTCCTCTTGCACGCCGTGGTCCTCCTCAGAGTCCTCCCCCTCGGAACCCGAGGACGTATCTGCGTGGCACAAAGACGAAGCTTTGGAAACGGACGTGTGGTCGCGATCCGTCCGCGTTAAAATGCGAGGTCCGATCATCAGCGGCTCGAAATGTGCCGAATTGTCCAAATGTGTTGGTACCTGGCGGCGTATAGGCGGAGTTGCGCGCCACCAGGGAGCGTCGCTTGGACGGCATGGGCACGGCCATCTTCCTCTGGCCGTGCTTGGCCAAGGCCGCCTGCACTGCCTCGCTGTGGACGTCTGAGCACACACAACGACGCCGTTGGCCGACTGACGATGGATCCGGATTAGAAACTGAACTCACCTGAGCGGTAGCGTTCATCCCGGGAACCCGACAAGCGTCGGCGGCGTAACGCCAAGGACGGTCTCCTCTCCTGCGCCGCGTCCGCAGCTGCAGAGTAGACACAACGGCACAACTTGGAACAGACCGATTCATCATTTCAGAATGGGACCAAGATTTTGATGGGGAGTTCCAGGCCAAACACAATTTTCAATTCCTTGTCTTTTCATAGGAAACTTGAACTGGGCAAAGCTTGAAGCTAGCACACTTGACCGCTTTGGAGCTTGGCCTCAACTGTGCTCAGAAGTTTCCTCGTGTGTTTCATACGTTGGAATGAGTTGAAAGCGAGTCAAAGAGCTTGCCTGGAATTTGTGGTAAAAAGGCTCCAATCAGTTGACATCGTTTCTTCTCGTAACCTTTCTGCGTGATGTCACCTGGCAAAAGAAGAACGCAAAACAAGACTTTGGTCATCTACAGCTGCTGTTTTATTTTCAATATGGACAAAGTGTGCGTCTTGTTTGGACAGTTGTCTTCTTTGACACAAGTGTCCACGAGATGGCGCTGCCCTCAAAAAGTTTAGGACTTTTTCCAGCCACCCCAGCTGCATGACCATATAGAGTCGGCTGCCAGACTGCGGGGAGTCGTGGCAAAGCTCACAAGGGAATCCAGAAGGAAAGGATGCGTGACCATGTGGGAAAAAAAGAGCAAGATGAAGAAGATCAGGAGGAGGCCCAGCATTGTCTTCCTCCCTCCATCCAGCCGCTGGGATGGAAACAGTTAAATTTCTTGTTTGCACGCCGATGGGAATCCCAGTACGGAAGGTCAGGGATAGACGGTCATTAAAAAAAATCAAATAAAGGTTACAAAATACTAAAAAAAAAAAAGCGAGAAAGCAACGGCTCACCCTTTAGGAGCAGGAAAACCAGTTTGTCATTCCCTTCCTGGAAAAACGTGCAAGCTCCTGAAGTGCAAAGACTGGTTTTTTTTTTTTTGTTCAACACATCCGCAGTGGCTGGCGATGAGTAGTTTTGCGGTTGGATCAACGCTTGCGTTAGCTTGGTAGCATTAGCCGCGAGGGCCAAAAGCAGACACGTGCAAGATGGCCACTCAATGTTGACCTTTTTGTGCCATATGAAGTGATTCTGTTGATCGTGCAGCAAAACACGCACGCTCAGCGCTATTTTGCATCATTTGTAGAAATAAGTCCAACATTGAAAGAATAAGTCATAGAACAAACACCCCCAGCATGAATATTCATCTTTGGAGTTCTCGCCGATAGCAAGGACCGATTGTCCCTCAAGCTCTTGTCATTTTTGCTCCTTGATGACGAGCAAGAGGAGAAAGAGGAGGAGGGGGCTGAAAGAGGAGGCGGACCTGGCGTAGTTTGCTTTCGTGACATGCACCACATGAATAAAACGCCACTCCGTCTGTCCATGTGTGAGATCTTGCCTGTTTCCAAAGTGGACTTGTCCTGAGGGGATTTCTCCCCTCAAGTCCCAAAATAGACATTGAGAGCTAAATTGCGTTTAGGCTGGTGATTCAATTTCTTTTTTCCATTCACTTCATGTCATCAATGTGATGCTAAAATGCAGCCGGCGAGCTCGCTAGCCAGCGGGTTTCCTAAAACTAACCGAAGCAAGAAACCACCCACGCCCATGGGGATGTCACGACGTACACATGCAAAGATTTCTAAATACAAACATGAAAACAAAGAAGGAGGTGAAGGTGTGTTGCTAGATTGACTGTCATGCCACCCTGTCGTTCATATTTTGGCTAACGGGGTAGCTTGGACTCGCCAGGGTAGACCGTGCACGACCGGACCAAACAATAATGCCACAGACACCCGATTGAGGAAAACCGTCACATGAGATCAATGTGACACCATCACACTTCTATTCATAGCAACACGCACGTGTGTGTGTGTGTGTCAGCTGGGAGAGGCTTCAGTGCAACCGTGTGAGGAAGGAAGGAGGCAAGCTTCAGAGGGGAAAAAAAAAAAACAACAAGAAAAGAAAGCAAAGCAGAAAAGGTAGCCAAGTTGCCAGCGCACGTGAGCAAAGCGACGAGGGTGCTCACTGCTAATTAGCGCCGTATTTCTGACAACTCAAACAAAGACAAAAGAGCAACGCCAGTGCTCGTGGAAACGTCTTGGTCAAGCACGAGGAAAACTCGCCGCTCATCCAACTTCTTCCTTGATGACATCATAAGCCCCACAAAAGGCTCAAACGCGAAGTTGACATCGCGTGGATCTGATTGGATGTGATGATGTCAGAACATGCTGACCTGGCTCACAGCTCAGTGGATGAACCCGCGTGTGCGCTCCCACCTATGCAGGACTGCACACACGCACACACCATAACGTGCGTGCGTGCGCATAATAAGCATACTTAGAGATGTCGTTTGCAGACTTTTATTCCATTTGATTTTAGCTGAGAGTTTGGAAAAACTTCAACTTGTGAAAAAGACACCTTTGGGATTGTGTGCGTGTGTGTGTCTGTGGAGTTGAAAGTGACATACAATGGCTACTGTGTGTGTTGTCATAGATACCAGCACACACACTCTCTCACACACACACACACACACACTCGTTGGCGGCGCCTGAAGCAAGGCATCTGTCGCTGGTTGTCAGTGAGCACATTCCAGCTTGACAAACACACACACACACAGTTGCCATAGAGAGAAAGCAGTCGTCTCCGTATGAAAGCGTGTGCGTCCAATCAAGCGTCCTTTGTTGCTAATCAAACAGCGGCAGCAGGCCGAGAGGCGCTCATGCGGCTGACGACAAACATACAAACTTCACTTTGCACTTTGTGACGTGCGGATGCGCGTGCGCTAACTTTAGCATGTGATAGCCTCAAGGAAGCAGAGCTCAAGCTTGACATGATTGGTCGCCCAACTTGTGAAAATGTTTCACTTAATTCATCCTTTTCTCACTCATCTAATTCATCCTTTTCTCACTCATCACACACACACAGACACACACCTTCACCTCATTTGTTTTCATGTTTGTATTTATAAATCTTTGTACGTGTACATCGTGACATCCCAAAACTGTTTCTCATCCAGCCATGTGACTTGTTTTTCTGCTCGACTTCCATCAGCCGCGGGGAACGTCGAGCCGTTAAATATGAAAAATAACGACGAGGACAGCAAGACGAGATGAGGCGCCGCAAATTAATAACAAAGAGCGCATTGATTGCAAAAGTCAGGCGGCCTTCTCACTTGGCCACCGGCTTGCGGCAACGCCCGCCACGCTCATCTGCTGTCCACACTGGATGTTGACGCGGCCCGCTAAGCAAAGATGAGAAGGCCAGGAAAACGGGACACCATCCCCGCCGACTTCTCGGCCCCGTCGGATGACTCGGCACTTTGTGGCAAGAGGCGGAGATTCGATCAAGCGAAGCCATTCAAGAGGACCCAAGACACAAAAAGCCCACTTGAGCGAGCCTAACTGGCGCTCGGCTCGGCAGCGGGTCCGTCAAAAACAAACCTCAAACAAACATACAAACAAACAAAACCAGAGCCCCAACCCCCCCACACCACGCACACCCTCCCATGGTACCTGCTCCAAAGATGACATCAGCTCCCGTTAGCACGAGGATATTGCGAAGCCTTTGGGCAGTTTGCCCGCCATGAGGTGCGGCTACGTTCATTTGGAGTTCAACTTCAGCCGGACTTAAAGTTGCATTGGGGGTCAACAGTGCACTTTTACAGTTCTTTGAAGACTTTGCAAGTGAAAATCTTTGGGCTGGGTTCGGGCTACCAAAAATGGACTGACTCGCTATACTTGGGTGAATTTGACCTCATTTTCAGCCCATTTTGGGGGTCATATTGACCCCTGCAGGTAGAGGGGACATTTTTTAGTCCAAACGCAGAACCACTCAAAAATATTGTTGGATGATTATTTAATTATTGACCCCCCCCCCCCCACACACACACACACACACAACCATTTAATGTACGTAACTTTAGTATGCAAAAACGATCACCATAAAACCCCCAAAATAAACCCGATATGTTGGTTACAAAGTCAATGATAGAGTAAGGCGCAAAACATTTGAAGGCGTCTTTGAGGCGCAAATGTTGGCTGTTGTTGTTTTGAATCGCTGTGCTGTGCTGACAGTGAATCGGTTTAATTGCGGTTGGACACTTCATAGAACGCACGCACGCACGCACGCACGCAAACTTGCAACTTCTCCCCGCTTCAACTTCGGGCCAGTCCGCCAGACACTTCAGAACCCAGCAAAGAGCAAAGAGCAGAGCCGAGCCAGGGAAGGCCGAGCGGAACCAGCAAACGATGCCACTCACCTTCGGATAACTCCAACTCCAGTTCGGCCAGTTTGGCCCGAATCTCCACGGGTATCGGCACCAGCGGGTCCCTGCCCGCCATTCCGCCGTCGTCAGGCGCCTTCACTCTCTTATATTTGGCGCGTCGTCTTTTTCCTCTTGCTTCTTCGACAAATCCTCTCGAAAAGATAAAAAAAAAAAAAAGTCAGAGCCTCGCCGTCCGTCAGTCGCTGCGGATTTGTTCCGAGGCGTCAATTTCGCGCACATGTGGGCTTGCTGCTTCCGGTAATGTGTCTGTCAAATATATTGGAGCGTTAAAGACAGCAGTTGAACAATCAGTGCTTTAATTTTGAAAGAGAGCTTCTACATTTTCCGGGTTTATCTCCTACTCACCGGTGTGTTTACACTTCAAAACCACGCATTTTCTGCCTAAAAATACTTTATTGTGTATGCAGCTACTTCACCAGCCTTAGTTACACTAAAGGCCTAAAATATTACAAAAACATTTTTGTCAAAGTAATGAAGCCTTGTTCCAAAAGTCAATGAACCAGACGCTGAGAAACGTTTTGTTCAGTCTCAGGCGCCATCTACTGGCTGGCTGCCTGCCTGGAAGGCGAAACTAAAGACGCCATACTATATGTATATTGGTGTGGCCAAGAGTTTCGCCCGCGGCCCATCCTGCTTCTACATTTGCGAGAGTCCTGGAGATATTTGCGGCGTCAATTTTGTCGTACTTCCTTACAATTTGTGTATTTGAAAGTATTATATTACACTGCATTCAATTATTGTTTCATTGATTTTAACATGACATTCGTCTTTATGAAATTGGCCAATCATGTAATGTATCGTACACAAATTCACTTACTGATGAATTAAAAATATTGTTTTCCCAAAGAAAATGTTTACATATTTACATTTTAATATTCAATTAAATTTTTTTTAAAATGTGCATTAAATTGGCAATCAATAACTTCTGAAGACTGTAAAAGTAAATAAAAGACAAAGAGCCCCAGCGCTCCTCAACAGTGCCTAAATGTTTATTTTTCCAGTAAGCTACATTTATTTTCCAAACAAGACAAGTTGAACATCCTGTCACAAGAGTAACTTAAATTATCTCAAAACCAACCAAGCACTTGATTCCAGTCTCACAATGAACGAAAAAAAATCTGCAAAAAAATAAACAAACTCAGATCAAATGGCAACAAAAACAGAGGAAAGAATAAAAATGGTTAAATGGGTCTCTAGGCATGCAAGCCTTTACGCAGAGTCCACGATTGTCCACAGCTGTTAGCGTAGTCAATAGAACTCGAGTCTTGTGCATTCCTCAGAAACAAACTAATTCAGCTATTTTTCCTCAGTTGTGGACCATCAGGGGGAGATTGACGCAGTGAAGGGGGTGGGGTTATCAATCGAGATGATGGTAGCCATCTTTGTGGAAGGATGCCTAAGTGTTCACAGTTGAGAGTCCGAAGTCACGACGATGGGAAACCACCAAACTGAAGGCCCTTACACCCGAGTCACGCACCAGCTACACGCTAGGCACACACTCGCACTGTCTTGTGGTCAAAGCGTTTTTCTTCTTTGTGACACATGTAAAGGTTTAAACTGACCAAAAAAAAAAAAGTGTTGATGTTCCTGCATGGAGCAACATTGAGGCAGGATCAATATCCCAGGAGCCAAACCTTATTGTGAGCTAACAAGCGGGTGGCTAATGCAAAATTTGCACCAGTTAGCCTGTGCTTCAAATGTGCGTTACACCTCACAACGTCAGCAAAACACACAACAAAAGAAAATAAAAGACAGGATGACAATTACAGTAGGCAAACATAACATTACAGAACTCAAATGGTTTTGTGGATATGTGTAGCTTAGCCCAGCTTACAAGTGAGATCGCTCGTCAAAATAAATTGTTAGTCAGTGTTGGTAAATGGGCATCCAACTAGCTGGTCTCTAAGATAGGCCACGCTAAACACAGCCAGAAGAGTTTGGTAGGAATCTCTCACCCTCAAGTTTCTCAAAAACAACAAACAATATAAGTGAGGAAGTTTACATTTTTTTGTGTTGATGAGTGTCTCTTTGTTAATTTTTTTTTTTTTAGTGGCATGTAAACAACAAAAAAACGCCCACGTGTCAATGGAATGAAACTAAAGCAAACAAAAATGTTTGTCAAAGTCCACACTCAAAACAAATTGAATTATCAAAGAAAAAGTTCCAAAAAGCACAACAAAAGACGTTAAGTCTTTTTTTTGTCATTTGAATCCAACATCCAGCTCATTAGTGACATTAATAGAATTTAGTTTTGTAGGTACCTTATATTTTTTATAATCTGAGTATTTACAATTGTACAAGCAAAGCACACACCTCAAAGTGCATAATATTTAATACAGTATCGACTCGGGTTTGCATTTACACCATTTTTTACTTTTGCCTGCCAAAAAGAACCTGAATCCAAACTTTTTTTCTTTTTGTACATGATACAAAAAGAAAAAACAGAAAACAAAAGACGCTGATACTTATTTGCACGCTGCCTTAGGTCACTAAATATTATCTCTTTAGTAGTGCAGGGGGGGGGGCGCAAACACTACCCTCTATGCTCGTTCGGTATAAAAGTTAAGGCAAAGTCACTTTTCAAGTTCAAATAAAATTCAAGTTTCTCAAACACTGGATGGAAATCTTTTGCGTGGAGACGACGCCTGCCTGCTGATGCTTTTCCTCTCGCAAAAAAATAATACGAGAAGAAAACAGGGAATAAATGGCACAGCTCTAGAAATGAGCGTCTTCGCTCAGCAACTGCAAAGAGAGACCAAAAAAAAAAAATCAGTGTGCATTTCAGTCCCAAAAAATAAAAGTCAAAATAAATAAGAGAAAAGTTCCGCTGTTTCCCTTTGATTGCTGGGAGTAACAAAAATGCTTCAGGGGGAAAGAAAGATTCATTTGTGAAGTTTGGACCTGCTAATTATTTACACTTGAAGCAAACGTGTTGCTAGGGGGACATGCTGTGTCGGCGCCTCTTTTGTCCTTCCGCTGCAAAACACAAGAAACCTGTGTCACCAGCTTAGTTGCTCCTCCTCTTTTCTTCATTTACTCCTAGCCAAACACTTGCATTCTGCCATCCTGGCCCATCAATCAAAAAGGGCAAGTCAAGCGAACAAAATGCTGGCCAGTGTTCACTTTCACAAACAAAACATGGAGACTCTGTACCCCGTGCTTCCGTGAGCTCGCATGGGGCTAATGATGGCCCCACATTACTGTGGGTGAATGCCGATGAGCGTCGGGCGTCTGCCAGTGACAGTATGGGCAAAAGAAGGCCTATCCGCATGACCCCCCCCCCTCCCCCAAAATGGCGCCGCCATTAGAGTTGCTTGTGCAAAATGGGGGCGGGGAGGGGGGGGGGGGTATTTTTAAATTTGCTCAGCGCTCTCAGAAATCTACAATTGGGAGGTTGGCTCTCCACAGGGAACTTCAACTATGGTTCAACAAAATTCATATTTTGGGGCATTTCACATTTGAACCAAATTTTGTTTGCATTTCATTGTGAGCGAGGCAAAACCATGAGTGCAAAAGAAGAGCAATCTATTTTGGTCGCAACCCGGACAAAACAAACTTCAGTGACAAGTTTCCAATCGGGTCGCCGTTCCAATGTGCCACAAAAACAAAATGGACAGACAACTAAAATTGATGACTAAAAAGGAGCTGAACCCAAACAAATGTGGGGGTGCTTTACGTGCACACTAAAGTGCTTTTTGTCTGAAAGCCCTGATCCGGAGAAGGAGGCGTCATCTTCTTTGCTCGCCTTCAACGTTTGGAGAGAAGAACAATGGCGTAGCCCTGACGTGGTTCCTGTCTTTTTTTGGGGGGTGGGGGTGGGGGCAATCAGTGGACTTGGGCGGAAGGGGAGGCCCTACAGGGGGGACTTGGGCGGGGTTTGGTGGGAATCCTTCTTGCCCGAGTGCGGCGGGGAGGCCCAGTGGCCAGCCAGTCTGCGCGTGTCCCGCGGGGGTCTTCCCGTCTCTCTGGCCTTGGCGGCCTCCCGCGTCAGGCTCGGGCCGTCGGGGCACTTCCTCTCCTCGCCTGTGGGCTTGGCTTCCTTGGGGGCGAGCGGCTGTGATGGGGTGGGGGTCTCCTTCGCTCGCTGGCAGATTTCGGCGTAGGAAGGCTTCCGCTGCTCCTGCAAGCAGACGGCAGCTGTTTTTACAGGCTGGCAATGATATTAACGCTCGACATCGATGAGTCGTCCGTCTAAATGTTAATTGCGGCACGTTCCTCCCCGATGCAGAGGGGGACTAATATCAGTGCAGCTTGAATTTACTCATAAAAAAAAAAAACACGTAAAATTTTGGCCATCCATTTGAACGAGGGAGTTGATTTGAGAAACACCTGCGGCTTTCCTAAAAGGGTCCATGTGGTCGGATTTGTTTGGAGCTGCAAAATTGCTGATGTTTTGGCAAAACCCATCCTCCATCATTGGATGACAAACTCCCTCAATTTGCGGCTCTCGTCGCTCTTCATTTCAAAGAATGACGTCGAGACAAAGGGAGGTGCTACTATTAGTCGGGCCGCGGCCTCGTCTCAGGGGAAAAATGCTCGTTTCTCATGCGCACTGACCGTTGCGGCGCCGTTGACTTGCACCGACTTGTTGGTGGTGGACAGCGTGCCGGGAACCCGCTCCACGGACAGCTGCCCCTCCTTGGCCCGCTTCACCTCCGACAACCTCGCTTCCCTGAAAGCAAGGTCGCGTCGCGTCAATGCGTTTTTGCTATCTCCAAATTCCAACGTGCTGCCAAAGCAGTCCAAGAGTCTCCGCCTTTCATAAAAGCAGTTGGGGAGCCCAGTGCGGTGTGCTTACGTTGCTGGGATGGAGGGAGGAGGTGGCGGGCACACCGGGGGTGACCGGGTGGGGCCCGCGATGGAGGCAGCCGGAGTGGGCGAAGCTACGAAGCTCACGGCCACTAGGGGGGAGGAGGGAGAGGAGGAGGAAGGGGGCATCGACTTCGGAGGCTCTTTTGGGGCTCCTCCGGGACTGGAGTCGACACTGACATTCTGCGGAACACACAAAGCCCAAACTGCTGCAGCAAGATTGAAAAAGGCTGCAAAAGGACCGTTCTACTTCATGCTTTCCATTTGCTGAACAAAAGGGCGGCGGCGGCGTACTCTGTCCTTGGCGGGTGCCAGTCGGCCGTCAAAGGTGCCCTCCGCCTTGAGGTGCCCGGCGGCTCCGGGCAAAGGAGGGAAACTGGACAAGCCCAACTCGAAGCTCGGCGACGGCGGTTTGGGCGGCGGCGACTGTGGCGACTGCGGCGTCGCTCGCTTGTCGCACACAAAATGGCTTTGCCTTAAACAACAGCAAAGGGAAAAGACAGACGTGGCTCCAATAGGGCAAAAGGACTTACTGTAAACTTGTCATCTCTCTTTTTCCTACAAGAAAAAGAAGACGAAAGACTATGAAGGATTTTGAGGGCGGCGTACGAGACACAAATTCTAGCGGTTGCTTTCGATTCACGAGGACGCGTGCGGTACCTTCCTCGGCCCATTCCCGGGGAACCATAGTCCACCGCGGCGGTGAAGTCGGATGTGCGGCCCGTCTCCCGGCGGGGAAAGACGGCGACGGAGCTTCGAGGATAGCCGGCAGGGAAGCGCGCGGGAGGGCTGCTGCGGACGCCGTTGGTTCTGTCGCCAGGGAAGCTGGCAAAGAGAGCTGAGCCTTCCGGGAGCCCCGTGCGCTCTGCCCCCGCGAGGCTCGGACGTGGGTGGGGCTTGCCGTGGTTCCTGCCGGGAGCCGACAAAGACGTGTAAGCCTTCGTCCAGGTCGTGCCGAGCGGTCAAAGACTAACCTGGCCCGGGGGGAGTGCTGTCTGACACCGAGAAGAGCCGTCGCTGGCTTGAAACTGGCCGATGTGAACCCATTGATGAACTGGTTGTTGTGGAATGGGGCAACCTGAGGAGGGGGAAAAAAAAAACATCAGTAATGAGCACACAAGAATCTCCTCCGAACGCCGCCTTACCAGTGCGGGGTCGATGAAGCCGTGAGTGGCTGACCAGGCCTGGGGTGCGATGAGGCTGTAGAGGGGGAACTGCTGCTGGGGGCTGTACACCGGCGGGATGTAGTAGGACGCCGCCGTGTAGCGCTGCGGCTGAGGCGGCTGTTGCGGTGGCTGCTGCTGAGCGTACAGGTTGGCCTCCACGAGCCGGTAGCCATTCTTGGGCATGAACGTGTTGAGAGCGATGGCCTTGGCCTTTATTCGCGCCTGCGCCAGGGCACGGCACATTTGTTGACATCTTTGGCATTTGTTCAATGCACCTTCGAAAGAAAGGACTCACCTTGATGGGCTTCCCTTGGAAGGTTCTCACCTCCTCCCGGAGGTACTGAAATGCCTTGAAACGGAAGAACATCTTTTTGTCACTTGCAAAAAATGATACAAGTTTCACTCTTCCCCCAAAAACCACAACAACCGTCATTGGGCAAGGCGAGAGTTGAAGAAAGCAAAAAAACACCGAGTCAATGCGCAGCGACGACAATCTGACTCCATTCAAGAAAAGCGCTACGGCGTCGCACTCTGATTGGTCGGCTCATGAGGAAAGGCTTTTTACCAGCTGCGCATCCGCTTCTGACTCAAAGGTGATGAACCAGTTGTCGTTGTAGGCAAATTCACAGTTGACAAACTTGGGCAGGCAGTCTCCTTTAAAAAGGGCCTCCACCTCCTGTCAAAGAAAAGCAACAAACACACCTCTGCGTTACTAAATCTCTGTTTCCCACATTCGTCTGCCTGCCTACGCAATATTTCCTTTTGTGAGTCAACGACGGCTCGAGAGGGTTTGTGTGCTAAATAGTGAGCGAACAAGCGTCATCATGGGTTGAAGGAACGTCTGACACAACGGGCGGGTCGAGTCCACTCACGTCGACCGGCGTGCTCTCGGGAACCTCTCGGAGGATCACGATGCAACGGTTCTGATTGGGTCGCACCTTCTCCCCCTTCTCATCCACCTGGACCAATGGCAGAGCTGGGGGACAAAGCGGATGACCATGTCTATGCAAACAAGTCATGCGATGATGGCAAAGCGCGGCAACGCGACGTTACATGCGGGCTGGCCGTGGCTAAGGAATTCTTTTGGAAAATATGTTTCTCAGGGAAGCTACTGACTCCGCGTTTGTTCAGA
Organism: Syngnathus typhle; assembly: GCF_033458585.1. Classification (NCBI taxonomy): domain Eukaryota; kingdom Metazoa; phylum Chordata; class Actinopteri; order Syngnathiformes; family Syngnathidae; genus Syngnathus; species Syngnathus typhle. The sequence goes on along the minus strand of NC_083750.1, from coordinate 6,795,824 downwards.
AAAGCGATTGGTTGCGCGCGGCGCAATTTGCTCAGGCTATCCGATCACGTTTGCGCCATTGTGTTGGCTCGTCCGAGTGGAGTCGCGCCGACGCCAATTCAAAGTCAACCGAGCGCCGCCTCCCACTCACAGCGTAAAATGTCCACGATGAGCTCGACATCTGTGCTGAGCTTTTTGATGTGATCCAGGTTGGCCACCGTCACGATTGGCACGTACTGGTCGCTGTCCATTTGGGAGATGAGGTAAATGTCACTGGCCAGGTTCTCGCTGAGGGACAAAGACCAGGCAGGCTGGCTGAGTTAGACTTTGCACCGGGAGGACAACAAACAGTGGCGGACAAGAGTAACAAAACTAAGTATTTACGGCATGAGGGTCACAAATGATGAGTAGGAGGAATATGTGCAATTGAGCAAAGCGCTGCTCACCGGGAAAGACAGAATTCAAGAGCTGTCTTCAGGTGTTCCCGCAAAGCTTCCTGAGGATCCCTGGGCTGGGGGTCATCGACTGTTCCCGCACAAAGAAACAAAACGCTCACAGACAGGCACAGCGGCACGTCAAAGCATCACCCGATTACAAATTTAGCATAGTAGCAGCCGGCCAGTCCGCCTACCTGCGGGCGCAGGCGGCCTTGGCTCCGGGACGTCCGGCTCCGGGGTGACGGGCGAGGCAGGGGGCCGGCCCGACGTCAGCGTCACCGGCGGGGGCTCATCGGGCTCCCGGAAAGCCTCGTCGTCTTCACCCGCGCCATAACCTCCTGTGCGACAAAGACACAAAGGTCAACTGTCGGAAGCTGTCCGGTGATTGGGCAAAAAGGGGTTGCGGTCAGACGGCAAAAAGGGACAAAGGCGGCTGAGCTTGAAGACTGTGCCATTTGCAAGCTTGTCTGGCATGGCTAGCTCACGCAAGCGACTGACTGCGCAGCTATTCGGTCGCCGGGGACTTCGGGTTTTGGCACAAATGTCATGAGTAACTTGCTATCAAGTCATCTTGCTTGATCGCAGGCAAACAAACAATGGCGTTTGGAAAAATTAGATGAGCTAGAATATGATGTTTTACAAATATTGATATTTGTCTATGTTTGTGTGTCAAGACAAAAGAAATACATGGGGTATTTGCAATGGCTCTGCAGGGCTTCCCTTCTTTGTTGCAAGTGTCGGAAAAAGGTGGGCGGGCCAACCTGGTGAGCCGGGCTGGGCCGAGCTCCTGCGGGAGTCCTTCCGTGGTGGCGGAGCCGCGGCGCACTTGTCGGCGCCACCGCTGGGCTCCAGGCTAAACACGTGGTTGGCCCATGCTTTTGCATTGGGATTGAGGTCCGAAACCTTGGCAGATTCCTGCGGAGGCAACGCCAGATGAGGTTCAGCAAGCGCAGTCGAGCACCAATAGTCACGCTTTGCGCAGGGAAGATGAGCTACGTATGCCGACACATTTTCGGTACGTTCAAGTGGACGGAAAATAAACTTGGGCTTGATGGAGTCAAAGGAAACGAATGTGGTTATAGGGCAGCTGGGGGGGAACAAAAAACACCACAGACATGGAGCGGGTTGTTCAGGTAACATGAAAGCAGGGGCTATGCCTTAAGCTAATGGCGGCTACCTTACTAGCTTGTAGCACAGCAGCAACTCTGCTTTCAGTCGATCGCAAATTTAGTTGGAGCGGGCCGAAGCGTGAGGTCATCTGGCAGCCGCCAGCAAACGGCGTGGGACCAAAGTCGAAACCCAATTGGATGACAATTCATGTCATCAAATGATGTGTGCTCAAGTCTGCCTGTTTAATTTACTTCAGAGCCAACGCCATTTGGTTCTTGGGCGATGTTTGAAGTGTCCGGACCAAAAGGTGTGGGACATGCATATTGCTTGCAAAATATGAATTTGTGTCTCAGCTTTCAAATCATAAAAGCAGGGTCGTTCCTTTGGGTATGGCATTGCTCTGCCATAAACAAGGGCCCACTGCACACTTGGCGTTCACTCACAAGAACTTCCACGGGCAGCGTGAAAGGCGCTTTTTTTTTTACTATTGAGTCCTTTCCGCAATCCAGTTTTTGATCCTGGGCTAAAACGTGATAGCGCCTGGTGTCACTTCCAACAGCGCCATCTTAAGGCCATTTTACGCTGGCGCTCAAAGTAGCCGTACGGACTCGCTTTGAAGTCAGCCAGTGAATTTTCCAGCTGGGTAGCGAGGCAACGGGTCACGTCAGACGCGTAATGGCACCCGTGTCAAAGTCGGCCGTGCTTTGCTTGCGAGGAGACGGTCATTGATCCGCCAACCGTTTTCCCTCCACATCACACGGCGGCGTGACCGGTGACGCGGCGACATTGATGAATGAAAAAGTCGCTTTCTTCTGCGGCCGTGACGTACCAAATAAGCGTTGTCCTTGGCCTCTTGCACCGGCTGCACCTGCGGTTCAGCGACAACCTTGGTGTCCTGGTCAGAAGTCATGAGCCGTCTGCTTCTTGGCTCCTCGGGGAGAAGTGTGCGTGCGCGGCACTCGGCGGCCTATGCAAAACCGGCACACAAACAATCAGTCAAGCCCGCTGCTGCATCACAAGACCACAAAACAAGCATGTGCTGTCAGGAAAAAGTGAAACCCTTACAGCCATCACCTCTGCACTATGAAACAGAACCAAAAAAAAAAAACATTTGATCATTGCTCAATCAATCAATACAATCCCCGTGAGTCAGCTTTTGCGCTTGCATCGATTTGAATGAAAGGAATTTGTCACGCGGCCGACCTGACGGCAGGGCTTCCAAACAGACGATTGTCAGAGCGCATCAAGCAACTATTTTAGCCTCTTTGAGCAGCTAACAATCCGCCATGTTAGCCCACTACCTATCATTCATGATCTGTCTGCGGGGTGGCCGCAGCTCAGCGGTCGTCCAGTAGGCGCAGGGTGCGTCGTTCGAGTCCTGCTCTGCCCGAGTCATGGGTGGTCATGTCTTCGAGCCTGCTTCCCTCCAGTGCCAGCGTATGAACTTTAGGTGGTAGTCGCAAGGGCCCTCGGCGCGCACCGGCGGCTCCTCACGTTGTTTACCGCCACCGGACTGCGAACGTGCGAAAGCGTTCGCCTCAAAGGTGCTGCTTTGCGTCACAGGTTCAAATAGCGATGTGTACCTGTCGTTTTTAATTTTTTTACTACATTTCAGATTTCTTGCAGCCGGTCGGGATTTGTAAACAAGTCCTGCTGTTTCACTTGTTTCTTGAAGGAGTGAACAGATGCACAGTTTTGACAAATCTGCAGACAAGAAAGCTCAAAGTACTGGACTGAGATTGCCATGATAAACAGCCGTGGTTTATCTGGAAGCCAGTTGAAATTCTTGGCCGCTACTTTAAGAACAGTGTGCGACTTGATGTGCTACTTGATGTCAAAGGTAAGCAGCACAGTAAGACACCTAGTGCGTTTCCTCACTTTTACAGAAGCAGAACCGTCTAACACGCGCGCACACGCACACGTCTGGCAACTAAATACCGGTCTTTTGTGAATCAATTCCCCGCATCCGCGATAAACGGGGGTTTCCCAGGGAGTGTCTGCACTAGCGGTGGCAGTGCAGAAACGTCAAGTGTTTGTTTGGATGACCCGAGGAGCATCGTATGCGACATGGGGACGGACGGTGAGTTCATTCATCAAAACGCCACCAAAAACGAGCCGTGCAATCAATTCCGGTGCACGTTCAAGTTGACAGAGCAGGCCCAGCTGGTGGGCTGTCGTGCCCAATGGAAGATGGCGACCCTCCGGCGTGATTTCGCCCCGTTTCCCCCCAACCCCCATCGAGCTCAGATTTAGCTAGCCCCACTGCTAACTTCCCGGACCCGATTTTTCCACAACAAAGCTTTTCTACGAGCAGACTTTGTTTCCTTTGAAACGAGTTCACTTGCACAAGTCCAATCGAGAATGTGCCACTCACCTGTCAACTCTCGCTGGTCCGGCAGGCCGAAAAGAAAGCACAGAAGACAAAAATAGAGAAGGGAGAGGGGGGCGGGGAGAGGCAGGCAGGAGACGTCGGGGTTTGGACTGAGGCCTAGGCAGGGCGTCCGGTGCTAAATGCGCAGGGGTTTAAGCAGCGGGGTGCCTCGACGAAATGGCCCTCAAAGCTCAGCCAGGCAGCCACCCGAGATCCTTCTCGGAGCGTCGGGCGAGAGTTAACAAGCAGTCTCACCCCCAGCCCCCTGCCCCGACCCCCAATAAGAAGCGAGATACCCAAGAGCTAGTAGCAGGGGGAGCTAGGTGGCTAACTACCTTAGCTGGCTTTGCTTTCACCAACTTGAACAAACGTGGTGGCGCGTGGACAATTCCACGCCACAAAAAGGCTCGGCAGTGGCCTCACCTCAACAGTTCTAAAGAAGAGGAACCAACGGAACCAAAGAGAAGCGAAGCGGCGAAATTAATCCGGACGCGTCAAAATTGGCGACGTTCTTCCCGAGCATACACAAGATTGCCGAATGGACGCTAGTGTTGCCTCATAAGTGAACGATCCGTTCAAAAGAACGACTCTTTTCAGTGAACGATCTTTTTTCAGTTCATTGCGAGAACGGATCAGAGTGGACGAGTGCTGACTTTCCCGTTCGCGAACAAGACAGTGAACTGCCAACGGATTAGTCAGTGAACGTGAACTATGTAACCCAGAATGTTGATTTACGATTTTCCAAGAAAGAAAGAACCACTCATTGAAACGTCACTTCTTTCGTGCTCATTTTCTCCAAGCTAACAGCTAACTTTATAATTTCCCGTTCACGAACGAGTCAGTGACGCAATTTCTCGTTCACGACGTACTCATTCAACAACGGATCAGTGTGTGGGGAGTGGGGGAGCGAACGATTTGGTGAACGATTCTTTTGAACGGATCTTTTGAGTGACCCGATTCTAAAGATTCAGTTCACTTAAAAGAACAGGAATGCACATCACGATAGTGAACTGGCGTGCCTACGGTAAACGAGAAAGCTCAATTCAAATAGAAACAAGCGCGTCCTTGCCAAGGTTCCTTGTTTTGATTTGTCACTGACACAGCAGATATTGAGTTTCAAACTTGAATATTTTAAACAACTTTGCCCACATTTACAAATGCAATGGCCTGTTATTAGGAGTGGCCAGTTATGGTGTACCTAATGAAGTGTCCAGGAGTACGTCACAAACAAAACAGCCAATCAGGAAGTGGGGGTGAGGGGGTCGCTTTTTCAGTTTCAGTTAAGCTTTAACCATGATATTTCCCTAATGAAGTGGCCTGTTATTAGGTACACCTGAAAATGGCGGTGTACCGAATGCAGTGTCGAGGAGCTTGTGTCGTAATGATGCTCCTGCATTTTTACATGTAGACGGAATCTAGAGAGCTTAAAATTGTTTGCAGTACTCACTCAAATTACTTAGTGGTCACCGGTAGAGCTTACTGCACAGTGAACTGGCGCGCCTACGGTAACCGAGAAAGCTCAATCCAAATTGAACCAAGCGCGTTCTAGAACGAGTGTAGATTCGAACACGATCCCAGTGACGTCATTTAAATGTGGGCCAGCATGCTGCCGGGCCCCACATTCCGGGCCTCCGTGTTTACACGGGAAAAGTCCTGAGTCACACCACGGTGATGGGAAAACTGCCACCTCAGCCAAATGTTATGTTCCAGCCAAAGATAGACGACGCCATGCATGCGCCGTTACCCCCCTGCCAAATGCCGCTACATGTTTTCACAATAAGCCTGTCCATGTATGGGTCCGGTCGGGGGGGGAATTAGGCCCTCAATGGGGGCTGACTAAGCCAACGCATGCCATGCGTCCTCACGGTTTGTTTTGATCCCAGGCATTGTTTACTTTAGAACGTCCACGTGACACATCCATCTTACTCACAATCGTTGATCGAGAAGGTAAAATAGAACTTGCCGCTTGGGCTTTTGTTTCTTGCAAAATGACTTTGGCTCCAAAATGTGTCACTTTGCTTAAATTGACTAAATGTTTGTATGTTAGCATTTGTTCCATTCTCATTCATAATAATGCAAACATCATCCTGACAACAAAATGTCATTTTATCATCACAAAAAATCTCTTTTTGATTGGACAAGCAAATGTTTTATTTACAGTTATAATCAAGCAGTAATAATAGCCTTCAGTCTGTTCTTAGCTACCGATAATTTTGCCAGCAACAATCAAATGTGGTGAAATAATCTTAAATATCCCCAGAAAACTGAATGACAAATACATCTTAGCTCTTCCTATGATTTTTTATTTTAACTTCTTGCTGGAGAGGGCTTATGATGAGACATCAAATCATTAACATGCCAAATCAAGTGAATATTTATTAGAAGCCCTCTGAAACATTTGTTTTAAAGAAAGCCCCTGACACCAATTGACATGGAGTTCAGTGGATGTTCCAAAAAAAGTGACACTCACCCAAATGGACAGCAACTGGACGCTTGTATGCACCCTAACCCTTCCTTCTCTGGCAACCAAAAACGAGCACCTTAACAACCATAGAGCACCTTAAGGTGCTAGCAAAACACTCTAACATAGAGCAGGTGAAGATTACACACTGGTCAAAGTGATCGGAATAGCACAATGGAATGGAAGAGAAGACAAACAATGTTTCCTCATGCATAGAACTAAGAAAAAAATTCCAACTATAAGCTGCGTAAATATCTTGTAATACTCCGGAAAAAGTGCACTTTTTTTTTTAAGACAATCGCCAAACCGCAAGCAAGCAAATGCAAAGCAGTTTGATGATTAAAAGAAATGTGAAAGGAGAGGATCCAGTTCACAACCCCAAAAAAGTTTTTAAAATAAGTCTAAAATGTACAAAATGGTGGCGGGGGAAATAAAGAAAAGAAGAAAAAAAAGAAAAAGAGACCCAGGTTCTGCAACAGTAGCGTGAATAGAAGAAAACGGGGCTGCCCGCCGCCGCCACCGCTATGAAGTCTGCAGTAGGCGTCTGTAGTGCGGCATGACCTCATGCTCGGGGAGATGCAGGTTGAACTCCAGCGCCACCAGCACGGGGAACTCAAAGGCGATCAGCTCGCGACGGTTCACGCGGAACCTCTCCTCCAGTTTCTGCAAGATAGTTTTGAAAGCCAACGTTCCGGCAAATACGAGTTGTACCCTAGACTGGCTAATGAAATATGTCCAAAATATGTTCTAGCATCAAAGGTTCCTCCATGGTGCCAGAAGCACATTTAACCACGCGCAACTTACGTCAATAAGAAGCTTGACTTGGTGCTTCTTGAGATCGCCGCCTATCTTAGCCGCCAGCAGGACGCAGGCCCCTGTACAAAGTTTGCGGTTCTGCTTGTTGAGCTTGCCCTGCAGCACCAGCTTCTCAAAGTAGACAAAGGCCATGGCCACCGTGGGCTCTTCGTAGCCGCACTCATCCTGGGCCAGCTTCTTCATCTCCCGCTTCAGGCTAAGATGACGGGATAAGGGCGTTTAACGGGGCTCGGGGGATGTTGCGGACGGACGGGAAGTCCTACCTTCTGATCTTGCTGAGCGTGAGGCGGATGTGAGGGAACTTCTCCTTGAAGGTTTCGTTCATGTCCTTCTTCAGGTCGGAGGGTTTCACATACTCGATGACCGTCGTCTAACAAATATGGCAAATAAAGTTAGCTCTTTTTTTTTTTTTTGGGACAGCTGCACTGCATCATACTATTTGTTTTTTTACACTGATACCAGTACTCAGTTCTTGAATGGTCCCTGAAGCAGATATCAAGCAGCGATACCACTTGAACTTTGGATACATAACATTTCCAATTTGCTATTGCCGACAACATTCAAAACAAAACCAGGAAGGAGCGTTCAAATATGCTCGTGTAATTCAACATCTGTTCTTCCTGCTCAGCGTTGGGACGTTTGTTTTAATCAAGCGTGTCATTCTTTAGCCAGAGTTTGCCCATGACTGATTAAAACAACTTCCCTCCCGCTCGCTGCCTTTCATACAAACAAACGCGCCTTGTGAACCTTATCGTCCTCTGTGGGAAAATGAGCAGTGCCTAAATGTAACTTCTGATAGCGTCAACAAAACATGTTAGAACAATACATATTCGTCAGTCACGTGGTATTTGCGTTGCATTCACTGACTCACCATGTATGACGGGAAGATGAGCACTCGCTTGTGTTTCCCGCAAGGCCACTGAGGGTCGTCCAGAAGGTTGGGGTCGTACTCGCGGAACTCACTCAGGTCGTTGCCTAATAAAAAAAAAAGCCATACTCTTGGTCATTTTATTTACTTAAGAAAAGCCTTACCATACATAATCGTTTTTTTGTTTTGTTTTTAACTAAAGAAAGCCTCAGTATATATACGTGGTCGTTTTTTTTTTTTTTTTACTTCAGAAAAGCCTTAATCTTTTTTTTTTTACCCAAACAAAAAAGAAAAAAGCTTTACTATACATGATCATTGTTTTACAAAAAAAAGCCTTCCTATACATGGTCATTTTGTTTGGGCTAGGGTCAAAGATCAGGTGAGGTATTGACCGACCGGTGTCCAAGCTGCTTTGGTTGCTGTTGGCACGGGCCAGGCTGAGGCTGCGATGGCTGGCGTTGCGAGACTGCGAAAAGGACGACGTGGAGTCGATGGTGTTCCTCCGCCCGCCCAGCACGTTGGTCGGATACAAGAACTGAGTGTACGACACCGTCTGCACGAGTTCCCAAAAAAATGATAATTCAAATAAGTGCTCAGTCTTCTGAAGGATCCAATGACTTTTTTTTCATTCAAATTCTCACCTTTCCATCCGCCCCGAGCTCGACGCCCTCGAGGCCGATGACCATCTCTTTGGCGCTGACGCCCCCCGATGGGTGGCGCTGCCGCCCCGACGCCTCCATCTTCACGTCCCTGATGATGAGCACAAAACATTTATGGCCACTATTTATTTATTTATTTAACTGCCAGTCTTTGTTGGTGGCGTTCTCTTTACAGGTGGCTAAAGTGTCCCTCGGGATGCCAAGGACTGAAATTTCAGACGGCTGCAGGAGGTCAATGGAAAGAAGGAAAACAACCACCAGCTCTCCGCTATTAGACATAATTAAGACAAAAGGGTTAAAAATACCTTTCGGGACAAGCATGGATGAAAACTTCTGAGGACTCCACTGCAGTGTTTGCATGAACATGGCTGCGTCCCACTTATCTTTTGCCTCCCTTTCGGCTTGGGCTCATGTTTTTAAAAGATACAAGTGGCCTCATGTGATACTAGACTAAGGCGGAGGAGCAGGAGGAGGAGGGGTTAGAGTCCAAAAAGCATTATGCGTCTATGAAGCGTCGACTATCACAATGCAGTTAAAAGAAGATCGAGAACAAACAAGGAAAAGAGAGAGAGAAAGAGAGAGAGAGAGAGAGAGAGATGGACGTTGCTTATAACATGCTCCACATGGCGCCCGCTCCATGCAACATGCTTGCATCTGTTGCACAACCGAGATGGAGAATAATAATAAAAAACAACAACACATTCTGACCGCCTCAAATGCTTTCTGATAACCATCGTCAACTTCACATGCGTGAAAAGCGGCCCAAAAAAAAAAAAACAAGGCCAGAAGCAGGATCGACAAGTTTTTGCACGCGGCGTTCGTATTGCTCCGGAGATCAAATGGCCTTCTCAATGACTTAACTGAAAGATGACAAATATACACAACAAATAATAATTGAATGTTTTCCACAATCTAGCTCATAAAGAAAGAGACACTTGAAGCATCTCCCTTTGACACAGAAATGTTTCTCGGGAAGACTTTTGTGGAATCAAAGCAGGAATCATCCAAAGTGCTCATGACTTCCGAAAAACTCCAGCCTGCATTAAAAGCTTTTCATAATCAAAGCAGTCTTTGTATCAGATCAACCTTTTGGTCCATCTCTGTCACTTTGACCTCGTGACCGACGATCCAACTACACTCCATCGGGGTGGAAGAAATGACCCGGGCGGGGGGGCGAGCTCACAAGTGTAAAGCGTCAATTAGCAGTCAACATGCACACAACGTCCCCGGTTGAAAATTGAAAGAGAGCACATCCACAAAAGAGAAGAAGCCACGACGATGAGGAGGAGGAGCACAGACGGGAGAAGGAGGTCATGCTGGAGGATACGTACCCCGCTTGGCTACAATCTCGATAGGGCAGCACTGAAAATACACTATAGAAGGATCTTCTGCCACTGATTAGGACTATCCTACAAAAACAAAACAAGCTCATCAGGTTGAGGCTTTGGCTGCCTTTCAACTGCTGCTGCCCATCTTTTAACGGGGTGGATGCGTTAAACGCCACTAAAAATTCAAAAAACAAAAAGACTGAAATTATAGATTTTTTTTCAAGTCAACACTTGGGGCGTGGGGGCAGTAGTAACATTAGACAAAGGCTTAAAAAATCATTTAAACAGAGAATAAAAAAAAAAAAAAAGATTAAAGAGGCAGCCATTGTGATTAATATTGCGTCTCGGTCCATTGTTGTTTTTTTTCAAAACCAAATTAATCGACTAGAGGGGAAGGGTGCCAACTTCATCTATTCAATATGCGCACTCAAATGCACAAACGCTTGCAAACAAGCGAGCCACTTGTCTAACTGCTTTCCAAGAATCCAAAATCAAACAAAAGAAGAAAATGCTTCTTAGCAGCTTTTGCACACACACACACACACACACACACACACACACACACACACACACATGCACACTGGCAATTGTCACCCATTTTGGGAAAAAAAAAAAAGACAAATCAAAGCAAGAGTAGGGACGAGAGTTCACTTGAGTTACGTTCCCTTCGTACCTTCCGTTGCGCATATCGTGTTGCCGCATGTTCTTAATGAAGTGGATCTTCTTAAAGCTCTTTGGTCGAGGAGAACCTGACAGAGTCCGGCATCTGAGATGTGAGGGGGAAGGAAGAAAAAAAAAAAAAAAAAAGGGATGGTGTTTTTTGACAAAAATATCTTGTTGGGTGTGTGCAGCCGCCATACCGTACCTGCGCAAAGGAGCATTCTCCTCAATGTCCTCCAATGTTTCTAGCGATGAGCGCTGGGAGATGAGCCGGCGTCTGCAAAAACAAAAATGAGAAGATTAAAAGAAAAAAAAAAGTATTAATCCACACTAGAAAAATATAAAATTCTAAACATTATACATGATATAGAAATATTGTATTTAAATACACGCTAGGAATTTTTTAGGTCATAATATACTAACAGACGTAGGCATAAAAAAGCAGGATTAAAGATCGCTCATTCAATCATTTTTAGCAAAAACTAGGCTGAGAAAAAATCACACTTTCACCTCCAGTTTTCAATCTTTAGTCAATTTACACCTTGTCAAGCTAAAGGAAGTTTCACAGTCTAGTGGTCGGCGGTGGAATTACACCTACAAATAACTTGAAACAAAAAAGTTATGAAGAGTACAAAGAAAAAAAAATCAGCTCTAAATGAAAACATTTCAATGGCTTCTAGTCATGATTTGAAAATATTTGAAAAGTAGCTAGAAATTCTTGAAAACCCTGAAATTCCATCTGACAGTCAAGAAAGAGTCGTACCTACAATCTGGACCTGAACCGACATCTATTGAGCTAAAACTCAAAGATGCTTAAATGCTCAGCAACTGTCACTCATCTACTACTGCAACAATAATTTGTTGATCAGCTGAGGTTAAATGGTGACAGATAAACCACCGTCAACACGAAAAGTTTTCAATCAATCTCAGAGGTGGCCGTTGAAAATCTCAGGTTAGCACCAATCACGGCTCAGCTCCAGAAAAGCGTTGAGCCGTGATTGCGCAACAACGAACGCACACCGTCACGCGACGCCAGGGCGCCCGTGCACGTAAGCTGCCGACACTCGGCCCAGTGGAGATAGACAAAAGACTTGGTTCGTTTTCCAGGGTCTCCTGACCTTTTCACCAAGTTGATGGAGCAAGATGGCACAAGAAGCCAAAAGAAAAACACTACATTTGTCCGCTCTTCCACTGCAGTCACGTGAATCCATTTTTAATCGACAAAAAATTTCATCATGAGAAGCTTCAGTGTGTTGTTGACACTGTGTGACCCCCAGCCAGAACTTTGCACCAACCCTAGTAGACCAAGGGGCCGCGGGATATGACCTTTGTGTCAAATACCTTTCAAACAATAACACGACAGTGAGACATTGGTTTACTTAGCCAGTCTGACATTAACGCCACCTCCTGCTAACAACAACAAAAATGAAAGCATGCCTCCTTTGCTAGTCAAGTGAGAGCAAGTAAGTGCATTAGGTCAGGAGGGAGCAGGAAAACAAGTTCCAGTCTGCCAGGCAGGCAGGAGAGGGTTCCGTTGTCAAAAAGTCATTGCAACAGAAGGTTCTGCCATTGAAAAGCAGCACACAACTGTTGGTGACAGCTAGTCAGTCAAAGCGAGAGGACATGACGCTGGAGGTTCCGTCACGTTGAAATGGAGGAGGCAGGCGCCATGCAGGCAAGTGTGTGCGTGCCATGTTTCCGACTTCCAAAAACAAGCATATTTATACTTTGCGTAACCATACGGACGGTTCGCAGCATCTGTAAAAACATGGTCGCAATCTAAGACTGCAGAGGCGGTACGAGCCTGAATGGCACACTGTGCATGACCCCCCCCCCCCCCAAAAAAAAGATTCAAAGAAAAAAAACACGTCAATTTGTGTTGCCCCCTCCCCATAAAACAAATAAATACTTGGAATGATGGGGGGCGAAATGCACAAATAAATGGATGTCTGCAAGTATGTTGTGCTCAACTGTATTGAGGCCAAAAGTTTATACCTCGATCGCTGTAACTCAATGGCAGAGTTGGCGATTTGTCCGCCCTCCAGGCAGTAGTTCTGGGATCCTTGTCTGGAGTACGGCGCGGGCGCGACCCCCGGGGTGTAAGTCTGCAATCTGCCCCGGGCCGAGGCGGCGAGAGCCGAGAGAGGCGAGCCGAACGCGGCCGCCGCCGGAGGAGGAGAATACGCCTGAGTAATCGTTTCACCCTCGCCGAGTTCTGGGGCGACGGATGCAGACGAAGCCACTGAGCTGCTTCGGCTGCTCGCCAGGTTGGCCAAGGCGGTCGCGGCGGCGGCAAGAGCGGCAGCCGAGGCGGCAGCAGCCGAGGCGGCGGCGGCGTCAGCGCCTCGCTCCACCATGCAATTCGGGGCTTCCGAGTCTCCTTCCTCGGCGACGTCCTGAACCTCCTGGCACTCGCCTTGCACGGGTCGCCCATCCAGGGAGATGTTGGTGAGGAATGAGAGCGCCGCTTGCCTCCGCCTTGAATCGATGCGTTTCCGCGTCTGCGAGTTGTTGATGCGGTGGCCGTGAAGAAGCGTGGCCGCGGCGGAGGGGCTGCTGCTGCTCGCTGCCGCCGCCATGCTTCTCCCTCACGCCTCCTCCACCCACTTCTTCCTCCTCACTTACGATGCATCGAATCGTGCTTTAGAATCTACTGCACTTGGGTGGGTGCACATAACGCCGATCTACACTGTCCGTCTTTTTAAATGCACGCGTGGAAGTGGGTTGAAAACAGCCAGGTCACGTGGTTGCAGTATTGTGGCAGCAAAGGAGAGCGTTGGAACCAATCAGGCGCCAGTCTTCTTTCCCCACCCTTTTCCTGACTCTTAAAGCACAAGTCGACACACCACACCAGGATGTTGCGACTCAGGTCTTATCAAGCACAGTCCATGGGCGGTGAGCGTAGGAAAATAAAGTTGTGCTGTGAAACCGTGCCCCCTAGTGGCTGGAAAGAGACTATGTTTTTATGTCTGCTCTGCAAAAAAGTTTAAGGACGCCCTCTGCTGGAATAAAACAGCAAACGTCTATCGCTTGTGTGTTAGTTTTTTTATGATTTATTTATAGGGGATTTTTTTTGTTTCCACAATATTCAGACCGAAAATAGTCATTTTGACTATGAAATACATCAAATGGCCGCACAAAATAACTTTGCGGGTTGAATTCCGCATTCACCTGAGTGATTTGCACAGTTGGCTATTTTGTTTTGTTTTTAATCCTGAAACGAACAATTTTGACCGCTAGATGCTGCTGTTGCACAAGATTACGGCAATTCCCTGCAGCACTGCCAACTTGTGTGGTTTGCCCAGACAGAAACAAATAAGTTGAGTTACTTTTGAACAATGTTACCGTCACTTGCTCCCATCAATGCTTTTCCACTGCCAAACAAGATTTCAGCGACTGCGTGCGTGCAGTAGTGGTGCCCTACCACTCAGCTGGGAAGGGGCGCATGTCAAAAAGTTGACGTGAGCTGAGAAATGCTCCACTTCCTGTGTTTGTGCCGGGCTTCCTACGCCAGCAGCTCATTGTGAGGTTTGCTGCACATTATATTACAAGTCTGGCACTTGCAACAGGATTAAAGCACATAAAAGAGCCAATGGACGTGACTCACTCTTCCCTGATGGGCCATTGGGGGGGGTTAACCAATGTGAAGACGTCTGTTTTTTTGTTAAACACCTTTCTAGGCACTCAAGTTACTTGTCTTGCGATTGAATAAAAGGAAGGAACATAACACTCTTGTAATGATTAATGACAGAGATAAAGTGTGATGAAAGTGGGCCCCACGTCATTTGGTACCTACATCTGTAAAGGTGAGACCTCATTTAAAAGCTGCATCCCAAATTTTGCATTCTTCAAGGAAACAAGAGGAATAAACACACTCAGCAGCATTTTGAGCCATGGCAGGGTACAGCAATTAAAGTGCCCGCCCTCCTATTTTAGGGTGATGCTCTCACTTGTCTTGGTAGGACTTGCACACACGTAACGTAATCATTTTGCATTGGCAAGGTTCTAATTTGTCCCATTGGCATATGATCCCTACTGCGGGATCAAATCTATCAGCATTAGCAGCGGCCTTGCTCCGATGAAAGCTTTAGATAAGAACCGTCAAGCGTGGCTCTTTAATGGAGTGGGGGGAGACGGGGGTACCGGTAGATGGTGGTGGGAGGGGGTCTTATCAGAGGAATCTAAAGAGCTCCCTGAAGTCCGCCACGGTTTTAAGGATGATGCTTATACGGTCGGTGGCAAGGATCATCACAATTAGTGCGCTGACAAATGAGCGTGAGAAGATGAGGAGGAAATGATACTGCAAAGTGAGCCAGCCGCTGTGGCTGCCGTTCCAACTCCCTGGAAATTCCAATGGGTCGAGACATTGGCTGTAATTTGCATGCCAAGCCTCTAGTTGGCGATGTCACTTTGTAAAGATGGGGAAGGGGATGGTTCAGCTTTCAGATTCAAAAAGGAGTATTTGGAGTAAGAAATGTGTCATCTGTGCCCGGACACAGACAGACAAGGTCATCCTGCTGCCAGAGTGTTGCCTCTTTGCGGTCAAGAGGGCAGGTGGGTCCACTTTAGATGGATGACCCTGTTCCTGGGAGCCCACCCGCGTGCCCCCCCCCTACCTCCTACTCCCTCCACCTCTGTCTTCAAACGTGCAGTATTACGTTGATCTATGGAGATGGCCCGGCCCGTACTTTCAAGTGAGTGGGACTAGGTCCATCAAAGGATTTATCTCTGGACAAGATTAAAGGGGGCCGGGCGTCTGCTAAACAAAGGCTAACTGGCGGGGTCAGCCGGGGTCATTTATGCTGAGGGACTGTGTCAACTCCAGCGTGCACCAATCTATCTACGATCACTTTTGGTGTCCCCCGGCAGGCAGATGCTTTCCATCTGCATCATCTGCCGACTTTGATTCTTCCCCTTTCCTCGGCCAAGGCAAAGTGCTGGCTCGCTCGCTGGCGCTGGACTCGGCGTCACATCTGCGTGATTTGTTCCCGCGGCTTTGCCCTCTGCCCTCTTTCCTCATTTGTCACCTTGTAATGTTTTTAAGCACAGGAATGCGGGCTTGTTTCATTACGACGATGACGACTCTTCACATGTAATCATAAGCGTCTCATTTGACTCTTAATTGTCGTTTCCTAAAAACGTGTCCTTGCCTTTTGTTTATCTTGTGAGATGACGCCGTCGCTCTCGCTTCCTTTTACAGTCTTTGCAGTCATACAATGAAAACAACCATTTATATTCATTTGGAAGTGAGTGGGTGAGACTAGACGAGCTAAGATAGGATCGGGATCAGGCGGTGTTGCGAGCGAGCGGGATGACGTGGGCTCGTTCACACACACAAAAACAGAGCGAGCGAGAGAGAGAGAGACAGGGAGCCGGGCCTTGGACAAGACAGCCTTAAATCAGGGTAACACACTCGATCCCTGGAATGTACCTTGGCATGCCTGGCGCGTTGATTGCACGTGGGAAAATTTGTTTCACTTAGTGTGTGAGTGTTAGCTGATGAGAAGCGAGCGAGCAAGCGAGGAAGTGGGACTCGCCGGTGCCCTTAATTGAGATGAACGTTTTCTTTTTGCACATTGTCGCCTGCAAATTTCCCAGTTTGCTTGACTAGTTTTTCAGAGGTTAGGTTAATGCCTTTTATTTAGAAGACAAAGAAGAACTGTAGTCATGGTGACTAGCTTTCGCTTTCCCCAATCAGAATTTAGTCTCTTATTGGATATTTTTTTATCATGAACTGTATTGGTAGAAAATAATCCTGATCCTCATTTTTTTTTTTTTTTTTTTATGAGCCAAGTGAATAATTGATACTTTTTGCTACCTAGATGGAACACACCTCAAGATAATCATATAAAAAAAAAAATTGGCGGGGTTCTTTGTAAGTATCTAATATTCTCTCTCTCTCCCCATTTGTCCATGGTGCAAGTGTACACACACACGCGCGCACACACCGACTATTTGTGTGTGCGTGTACATGCGTGCACATACCGGCAATCAGTGTGTGCGGATGGATACGTGCAGCTCTGCCAAGCCTCGCCCAACTCGTGGGAGGGAGGAGAGAGTCCAGGGTCGGGTCAACACGGAGCGAGCCAGAGGAGACGCTAGTGCCTGGCACCACCTAACACACTCACACACACACACGCACAGACAAACAACCTTGGGAATCGCAGCCAAAGCAGAACAGAATGTACATTAGGAGGTCGTCTCTCCTCCCTTCTTCTCCTCTCAGTCCCCCCAGAAAAAGCAAAAACAAAAATGTTTGCTGCCGAGCACCGAGGAGGTTAAAAAAGGTTTTTCTCTGGCCAAAGGCAGGCCTTGTAAAGAGCCGTGGCGGGCGGGCAACCTTGTGTTAAAGGTCCTGCATGAACACGACAGCCAATGAG
This sequence comes from Syngnathus typhle, assembly GCF_033458585.1. Taxonomy (NCBI): domain Eukaryota; kingdom Metazoa; phylum Chordata; class Actinopteri; order Syngnathiformes; family Syngnathidae; genus Syngnathus; species Syngnathus typhle. The sequence continues at coordinate 6,778,755 of NC_083750.1, read as the reverse complement.
GAGCAGGTGAGGGGAGTCACGTGTCGGCGTCAGGTGTGCCGCCAGACTGGACGTTGGGGCGGGTCCGGAGATGAGGATTAGCGTTGGGGCACTAACGCTGGCTTTTTACATCTAAAATGAAAAGAAGCACACATCATAGAAGGGAGTCAGTTAAGGATCAACTTTGAACATTTACACACTTTAGAGCAATAAGTTGGAAAATGCTGGAATGTCTGTTCCTGGGGCAAACCATTATAAATTCTTCATAAAATCTACGGGCATTGTTTGACTGAGTGACATCACATCAGAATTGGAGTGATGCGTTCCCTCCTACGCCTCACCTGCAGATCAAAACAAAGACCGTCATTTTGAGGAGGCTTAATTGAAACGTGACAAGCAACGGTCGTCCTGGAACGGCTGCCGAGAAAGGCTTGGGAAAGGAGGGAGTGAAGAGAAAACACCAGCGCTGGATTGCAAGCATTCTGCAACGCATGAGGTCATGAGAATTGGAAACCGGCGCTGTAGAACTGATGAAAATGACTCACCAAAGGGACTTTGAAGCGTTTGGTCACCGAGAGGTCGCCTCCATCCTAGAAAGAGCGGCCGAGAGAGAGCGAGACAGTGATAAATACACAATTATTGAATGTCACCCCCCCCCCCCCCTCGCAATAAACGATGCCGGGATTCAAAACACGGCGCGTCGGCGGGGTCGACGTCGGAGCTATTTTCGTTTGTAGAACTTCAGAAGTGGTCCCGTTACCCTGGAGGCGGCTCTTGTTTTCCACACAGCTCAGCGACTTGGCAGTTGAACATCACCCCCCCCCCCCACCTCCTCTCTATCCTTCCACCATCCTCCTCTCCTGCACCCTCGAAAGCGCCCCCCTACCCCCACCCGACAGGAAAGCGCCCGTGGCCCGCTGTGGAGCCAGCCTGACTGCGCAGGCGGCCCGGCAGATGCACTGGAGATAAGTTTGTATGTGTAAGCTGGGCCGCGACCCTCCACGGCAGGACATTGACCAGATCCTGTCAGGGAGAGGGCAAGAGCCCAAGCCCGGTGCCTCCTCTCCGACACCCCCCCCTCCCCGGCCTACTGTCTCCGTGCGTGGCTTCCCCAAAGCCCAGCAGGGGCCACAGGGGAGGACAGAACTCCAAGCACCTCCACCGCCGCCCCCCCCCCCTGGAGCCAAGACTTTCCCTGCTGCAACACCTCCTGTATGCACAGTAGAGGTCCCCCCCACCCCTTCCAACACACCTACTTCACATACACACAATGGGTCCCCAAGATAACCCCCCCTCCCCCCAGTCCCACAGAAAGATAATGGATACAAGTGCGTGAGAGAGACGCCGGGTCACTTCTAAAAACATGCAATGTCGGCACTTTTCTTTGGCGTGACAGGAAACACGGAGGCTGGAAACGTGGAAATACAGACAGAGCGCGCTTACTAATGTTGTTGTTGTCTAGTGAGAGTTCTTTTCCCCCTCCCAGGATGCAAAATCATCAGTGAATGGACACGAGGTCCAATCAGAGTGCAAATAGCAATGTTCGAAAAAAAGCTTCACACTACATCCATGACATCATCAGCACGTCTCCATTGTAATGAATAAAAGCGCTCCTGACCCTGTGATCACACTTTTTTTTTTTGCAGAGGGAGCAGCTATCCAATACCTCCTTTCGCCCCTGAATCATAAAAGCGGCCAGAATTCATCTCTCACCTGACAGGGCGCCTCCTCCGCTCGACGCAACCGAGGCCGAGCCGCGTAGCTCCTCGTGAGGTTAAAGCTGCTTTGTCATCCAGTGGGAGGGAGGCGTGACGACTCATCATCAGCAGTTGCCTCGGAAAAGCGTACGATAGAAAGTTCACTTACCGTAACAGCTATTTACTGCTGCTTGTCATTGTGAAATGCTTCCATGAAATCTCATAAACAGTGTTGAGTCATTTTTTGACATGGATTCAACTCATTAAGAAGTATCTGAAGTAACAGTATCTGAACAATCCCTAAAATTGTTCCAGAATTTATGAGCATCGACAGAGGCTAACAAAGCTAGCATTGACCTGCTTCATGACATTTGACATGTGGTAGCAGCAATTCGTAGATTCAGTGTTTTAGCTCTGATGCTATATTCCATTTGAATAATTCTTCTCACCTGAGTCACCCTCCCTCCCTTTGTGTGAGATCCAGTCTAAATATTGTCCCAGCATGATTGAAATTGTGCACTTGTGAGTCATCCCTCAGGCCTCGCTGTCACGCTGACACTCAAGGGTGGAGATTTTCAATTTGCGTTAAGTGTTATGTGACGCCGTGTCACCGAGGGAGTGTGAGCGTGTACTTTTTCTACTGGCTTTTTCCAGGGACGTGCTCAAGTGGGAATTGGTTGAAAAGTCCAGCTATTTTGGTATCAATATGAATCCAATCCACACAAATGATATCAAAATGCACATTCAAATTCTGTGCATTGATACTTGCCCATGAGCCATTTGTATTTGTTTTGTATGTGTTAACTATCATTTTGGAAGTTGAAAGCCTTTGAGTAAGAAAAGGAATCAGGATCTGATGAAAGAGTTGAATTTTTTTTTTTTGTCCTCTGCAATTCACTTCCGATTAGCACGGAAACGAGCATATTCCCCGAGAGAGAGTCTTATTACAAGTTACATCTTAACTCTATGGTCCCTCTGCTCAGGGTATGAAGAAGGAAAGAAAAAAAAAGAATGTTTTTCATCGCAAAGCCTGCTTTTGTAACAAAGTTTGAAGAGTCAATGAATAATTGGGTTGCTTCCCAGAGTCAGAAGATGCAGAATTCCCCAAAAAGCCTTCTGAGGTATTAAAAGGTTACTCGGGTTATCGTAGGTTTCCCTTTGAGCTAGACACACAACAAACATATTTTACGGTTGTTCAGTCTTCCATTTTTACCTATCAACTTTTGCAAGAAATATCTCTGAAAATGTGCTAACCATTACTAGCTAGCGAGCCACGGCGGGTGAACTGCCAACTCCCACTTTCATCATGATTCTCTGTTTTGAATCAAACAAAATCCCAATTGAAAGGTGGAAAGGTGGAATCAATCAGGTGTAACGTTGCCTGGACGCGGACATCCGCTGGCCCCAATGCGTCGCAGGTAAAAGATTGTTGTTTACCCGCTTTCATGTCTTAATCCCGCCCCCCTACCCCCGCTCATTGCTCACACAAATGACCGTGGCCATTGTGTGCGCCAATGCGTCGCTCTCTCAAGGTGTGTGTGACTAACCTCTACTGTACCAAAGAGCAAACACGCCATCAAAGAGCAGCGCACCGTCTGCAGGTGACGGGTCAGCCGCCGGTCAGGGGTCTTTCTGGGGTTGAATGGCGGGAAATATTTGACCCGATACCAGTGCCGCTTTTCTAATCAAAATGTCACTCGGGTGATATTTGGACTAAAAAAAAAAATATTACTGGGTGAAATTTGTACCTGAATCTAAAAGGAACCACAGGTGAACTTCATTTGACCTTTTGTAAACATTTAAATGCCTTTTTTTGCGGGAAAATTATGCAAAATATTTGGAATAATATTATATTTTTAGCTGTGAATGATTTTTTTTATTTGAAGTGGTCATATTGCATAGAACACTATTTATTTTTCTTTTCGTAATATTTGAACAGAGAAAGTGGCAGACTGTTAAGCTTGTCAAAACTGCGTCCAGAAAAGCCACTTCATCTTAAATGGTAACATGTTGCGTGTTGACTGAAATTGAAGGAGTACGCATGTCATGACGCCGGACGCTCTCCGTGACAATATATATTTATTTCTTGGATATATTCAAGCATCATATTTCCACTAATGAGCATACCGAGTGGATACAAAGCAGACGTTTTCTTCTCATAAACTGCGCGGTTGTATGATTTGTGGGCTCTTTTTTTGGGGGGTAGGGGGTGTGTTGGGGGGGGGGGGGTGAACTGCTGTGTGTGGAGACTAATTGAGTGATGGAGAGCAGGGCTCAGATGCCTCTCTCTATCTAACTGGGACATTATCGGCGGGGCTGTCAGGCGAGGGTCCACAGCGGCTTGACTGGAATGCCGACTGCAACTCACTTTCTACAGCAGAGCCTGGCTATACAACCCCCCCCCCCCCCCCCCCCCGGCTCCCAAAAACGCCTCCTCCACCGAAGCAATCAGTCAACAGGACCCCAGGGGCCATTTTCAAAAACAATCACTCTCTCTAAGTAGTCAAGAGGTGCCAGGGCTAATTATAAACAAACTATTGATGTCCGACTAAGGGATTGTGCTAGACTGTGCCAGTGTGTGTGTGTGTGTGTGCGCGCACGTAGGTGCGTGCATTTCAGGGTCAAAGGAAGGTTCTGCTTGACAGAGCGTTCAATTGGCCATTTAATGAGTGTCGCCCAAAGTGCACACTTCATAAAAAAAAAAAAGACAGCTATAAAGACTGCTAATAAACTTTTTCCACCAAATACTAACAAAATAGTCAAATACAGTCACATCTCAAACAAAATGATTGCAACATTGTGCATACTTATCTGGAAGATAAACACCCATGTTTGGATTTTTCTCTATTTCGGAGCAGTGTAATGAGATAGCTGAGATAATTACCGTTGTTTTCCCATAGGCGCTGCTCTTTTGGTTAGCAACAGAGTTCCAATGGCCTCGACAGTAGCGCTGGTGAACTGAGAAGATGACACTGCCTTTCTGTATTTCTGTCCTGGTGGGAGGAGACGTTTATTTGTGGATGACGACATCAGGTGTTTCCAGTGAGTAGTCGCCTATCATAGCTTAAAATATATTTGGACATTTTCAAAGTAAGGCACACGAGGAGGCCAGGGCGAGTGTGCGCGGCGACATTGACGGAGGTGACAGACGGACGCTCAGCTGACGGGGGTGACAGACGGACGCTCCGCAGGGCCCGAAAGCGCTCCATCCTCCACCTCCTTCTGGCTAAAATAACAACATGTCTTTTTCCCCTTCCTCCGAGGAGCTATCGCACGGACTGTGACACATTGTCTGATCCGAGAGAGAGAGAGAGAGAGAGCGGTGTATTTATTTTGGTCGCTGCTCCGTTTTCTTTCCTTAAAGTTATGAAGAAAGAAAACACGCATGCACATACACACGGACGGGGGCCTGGCTCGGGGATGCGGAGAGAGATGTGTGGGAGAGAGCTGCGCAAACGGGAAAGGAATGGCGTTTGTGGGGTGGGTGGGGGTTGGGCTTGAGGAGAGCATCAGCGCCCTCCCTCTTAAGCTCATCCTTTCTCCTTCTTTTGCTTTTTAAAAAAAAAAGGATGGTAGAAGCGGGGGGAGTTTGTTTGTGGTGCTTCGCAAATGCATGCACAGTGAACTTCAGCTCCCCCAAAACAACAACAATGTTGTTCATCACCTAAATGTCTTGAGCCATTTATTGGGAGCTTGAACTTGTTTTCTAGTGTGCGTGCGTAGGATGTCAGTGGGTCAGCCAAATAGATTTGGGTACGACTCCCTCCCCTCGCCTCGCCTCCAACAGAACACCTTCTGCGGAGGGGTTAAATAAATGTTAGTGATGTGATAACCAGTCTGTTTATTGAGGGGCCACTATAGCAGGGCCGCTCGGGTTTCCGCTTTGATGATGATGAAGATGACGACGACGGTGATGTCATTGTGCCACAGCAACAAATTTGTGGCTGTCCTCATTTAAAGATGCTTCCAATTTGGGAGTTTCTCCATGTTTGTTGCTTCGTATAGTAGATGCTACATGAGTTCATGCTAGCAGTCCGTAGATGGAAACAATCAGATTTGCTGAAATACAGCAAAACTTAACATTTGAGTCGTATATGGAGACCAAAGGTTGGCCTGGGTCATTGACAGGCGTGAAATATGCTCACAGAACTGTGCAACAACCAATGAAATTGGACAAAAAGAGCACCAGAGAGGATAACAATTAGCCGCCATTTTGGCTAGCATAAGCGCTACTTTGTTCACAAATAAAAAGATTTTTGTTTCCTGATTGGCTGCTTAATTTACCATTACTATGATTCTTTGCCATGATGTTTAAATGCTAATTGAGTATGCAATTAAATGAAAGCATGTACATGCAAACATACATGGCCAATGCATAAAAAAAATAATAATCAAAACCTGACTAATGATGGTTTTAGCATGGCTACAAAGAAGACAAAGTATAAAGGGTTGTGTGGAAAAGCCAAACACTGTACACGCAGGAATTTCATAAACATCATCAAATATCTGGCATACTTGATCAATGATTGACAGATGCGGAACAATAGAAGATTTCTCACCTGGAATGTGTCACCCTATGAAAAAAAGCCTTGCAAATCATAATATGACTTTTTTTTTTAATGACATATAAAGACGCTCACCTATTTGGAAAGATTTTGCACCTCCACGTCGACGTGGGCCGTCCCGTCCCTCTTCCTGTTTCCTGGTGAAAAACAGTGGAGGGTGAGGCTCGGAGGTGAGTTTCAGTTCAAAGTTGAAAAGGGCACGCGGCGGGTAAGCCAACAGCGACTCAAGCGGGGACTTTATTTTCGTACAATAACACAGAGTAAATTTAGCGAGCATTCAAGGTCATTTTTGCGCATTCACATCTTGAGGAGAAATTGTGACAAAGAAACCACTGAAACTCTACTTGGTTGCAGTTAAGATTATATCCATAATCATTCAGATTTGTTTTTTTGTAAGTGACATAATGAGGCAGAGTAAATGTTCAGTTGGGCTGCTTACAAATGTGAATTAAAAAAAAAAGCCCTTATCAGTTATCTACCAAGTGTTCAGATACACATATGCCATCTCGTCGTCATCGAAAATGCAAATGTATTTTTGGGTTTGAATCTCAACTCCGGCCTTGATGAACTTCATTTGCATACACGCGGCACAAAGCGGGAACTAACGTCAACAAGCAGGCTCTTTCTCTCCACTGTTTGGAACAGTGCAAGTGAAAGTTTGACCTCAGAAGTGCTCGGCGCTAATAGCGCTGCAGGAATTCCACGGAATCTTGTTTTCAGAAATGAGGACAGGAAAGGCCAGCAGCGGAGCCATAAATCAACTCTTTTCCTTTTTTTCCCTCTATAAAGAGACTACAAGAGTGTAATAATAATAAACACATGAGGCAGAGATAGATGTCAGATGGGCCTGAGCGAAGGCACGTAGTTGTGACGTGCCCAGCCGGCCGGCCGGCAGGCGGACAGGGGTGAGGGGGCAAGGGGTGGCTGCTGCTGCTGCTGCACCATTCCCCACATTATTGGCAGCGAGGCAGGAAGAAATGACAGACATAATTTCCCTCGGTGATCAAACGTTGCCACATTAACGCGGCCGATGTAATCTGCGTGGCGGGATCGTTGAGACGGCCGCAAATTGGGGACTATTTGGAGGTATTTCCTCTCTTTAGTGGCTTAATTAAAGAGGGGGGAAAACAGGAAGTTTTAAAGTCAAGTCCATAATGAATCGCTCGGCTCGGCCAAAAAGGGTCTGCTCGGTCAGGGGCGAAAGCGAGGAAGCGCCGGCCGCTCTCCTTCGCCTCAGTCACTGAGTTCAGCTTGTGTGCAAAAATAACACGGCATCGTACTTTTGGGACTGACTGGATGGACAAAAGTAATGGGACACCATCATTATTGCAAACAGAATTCCAGGCTTGCCAGAAGCAGCAAATAGAATGACGTAATATGTCTGCAGGTCACAGTGAACCCATGAAAAAAAAAAAAAAAGTTTGACACAATACGAAGCCGACGTTCCGCCTCTGCAACGGCGCCGTTAAATCATGTGACTAATGCAAGTATTCCCCGCCGTCACCGTCCAAGAAGCCCGTTCGGAATGTTTGGAGTTCAGAGCGAGGTTAGCGCCGGCCGGCCGGTCGTCCGTCCGTCCGCCCGTCTCCGAGGCCTCTTGAATGAACTTAATGCACGGGAACCCGAGCTCGCCGCCAAGCGCAAGACGTCCTGCGTCACCGGCGGCTTAGTACAACAACGCTTGGACTCTTTTTACTTCATGAATACCATGCTGGATAGTTTTTCATTTTCTTGCATATACGTACATTAGTTGTGGCCATAGGAGGGGCAACGTCTCGATCCTCTTATCGTTGCCCTGAACTTTCAGTCGTGTCACACCCAGCGTGGCGCCCTGCTAAATAAATGCTCGCCGGCCGAGTGTGCACACTCCTACGCAGACTTCCACGCTTCTCCACTCATTCACTCTCAACCTTTTCCTTGAAAACACTCCCATTGTTCCAAAGCAGTGATGATGTCATCACGTTACAGTGCGTCACGGCAAACACTCAGCGGCGGCGGTGATATGGCTCAAAGGTTTTCCTCACTGCATTAGCTGGGGGGGGGTGTTTGTTATTTTGAACTTGATAGCCCAACCCCAGCGTGGATCAAACTTCCTGCGATTAAGACGCCATTGTCCCGTTAGTGATTTTCAGAAGCACAGCCAGGTCAAGTGAATGCAGTGTGGAGGAGTTGATGGACCATCAAGAGTTAATTAGCAATTTAATAAAGTGGCAAAAGTTCTTTGGGCAAGCAGTTTGGTGGAGTCAATCGGAACATCAGCCTCAGATTACCACATCCAAGTGGCAAATTAGTACAGTGACCTGGTAGTTAAACGCAGTGGACCGGAACACAATATGTCACCTTACTGTAATGGGTTGATCAAACACATTTCGTGTGGGGGAATCACTTGCAGGAAGTACACACGACGGCCAATCTGTAAATTAGTACAGAGAATGAAGAGATTTTACAGCGACTTGATGAGTTCGCCGGCAGCGCACTGTATCTGGTGTTATGAATAAAATGGCGGCCAAATGAGATCAGGCAAGGAAACAAAGGAAAACATTGCTGCTAACTTCAACAACTGTAAAACGTCACGATAAAGGTTTCGACTGAATGTAAAAGGTTAGTTGTGGTGAGTGCAGCTGATGAAAGCAGTGCTTGCAATGTTATTGGGCTCAAGTGGCCGTGCCGTGAGGGAGTTATGAAGAGTTGACTTTTTTTTTTTTTTTTCCTCCCATGTCTGTTGAGGAAGCCCAAAAGGGCTGAGTCAGAGATGGCATCTCTTCCGGGAGGCGGGGGGAGGAGGGAGGGAGCATGGGAGGGAGGGGTTCTCCTTTGAAAATCAACGAAAGATCAACGTTCGGGGAAGCCAAGCGAGCAACGGGCCTTTCTGCCGCCCGCCCGCCCTCATGGCCGACCATCCGTGTTTACTTTTCGAGGACTTTCAACCCAGCGAAGCCGCTCGCTCGCTCTCAGCGTACGTTGACAAAATTGACATTGGAATTTCATTTGCTGGCGCTCACATTTAAAGAACACTGCAGAAGCAAATTAATTGTATATATTTTTTAATGATGAATCTTTTTAATAGCCTAGGCTTGCGTCTTGTTTTAGCCTCCTTTTGGAGAGATAAAATGGATTTATGCTGACTACGAAAGCCTCTGTGATACTTGGGGACTTTTAAAACTGCATTGATATCTTAATTTTACTCTTGGGAAAAGAGTTTTTAAGACAAATGTTGGCTCGCTTGGACTTATTCTGTCAGCCGTACCTTGTCGGAACCAACGACAGCTCTCAGGTGGACAAAGAAGACATGGGAAAGGTCTGAGCGTCTATTCTACTTCCAGAACTTTATTACAATCATCTTCTCAACAACGGGAGATTTATAAATATTCTTTTCTTTTTGTTTGATTCTTGAGGCGTGGTGATTCCAGTTGTGAAAAACAAAAAAACAAAACAGGTCTTCGAGTATCCATGCTGGAAGAGGAAATCCGTTCCGTACACTGAGGGGGTGTCACGCTCTTCTCGTAGGTAGGTCCGTAAAAGCATCCGACGGCGTGCCAAAACCGTCGCTACGGACTCCCAAATCTAGCCGTTGCCAGGAGGGAATCTTCTGCCAGTGGTCCGTCTTTGTCAGGTGACTCAAACGTCGCCCGAGTACTTCCACAGGAGGGGCTCGGCCGGCCCACTCTCAAGCCAGAGCCATGGGGCACCAGGGCTCCCCCCTCACCGAGCCCACGTCAGAGGTCTGCGCCAGGCCCACGGCACCGTACAGACCTTCCGGGCCGGGGTACTTGAGCACGGAGCCCTCCCCCGAGACGGGCAGCACGGACGAGCTGACCTGCGACAGCACCGAATGTGATTTATGAGGAGGAGTCAACTCCAAGCAGAAACAAAATAGTTGAAAGGCATACCCCGGACACTTGCGTGGAAGGAGAGCTGGTTTTGGAGCAGTCTTCAGAGTTGGATGAAGATGTGGACGTGGGCGTCATGGCGACAGAGTTGCTACTTCCTACAAACATGAGAACAATATGTAGATCACTTTTGTGTGTTTCTTTACTTGATGGCTGATCCCGTCAAGTCCCTGGCCACTTCATTAGGCACACAAAAACATTTGGACCTTTTTTAACACTCACTTTTACAAGGATGAGCCAAACCTAGTCATCATATTTTGTCAATAAAGTAAGATGATTTGAGGTGAAAATTTTTTATTTGATCAGCAACAGTGAAAGAATACAATTATAATATGGGGAAAGGTCACACTATTAACTTTTTATATTATTAAGTGCAACGGGGTGTTATTATGTTAGGTGTATTGATTTGTTATTTTGTTAAGGTGGACCTGATATTAAAAAGTGTATCAAACTCACCTGAGCCCCCTTTGGTTTTATTCAGTGTTTTGGGTTTTCTTTTTCGAGTCTGGATGCCTTCTTTCTTCATGGCCAGTGGCCGAGGTACCTGTACACAAACCCGCAGAGTTGAAGAAAAATGAGGAGAATAAAAATGATGATGATGACGGGCGGGGAGGGGTCGCGAAGTCTACTGACCCCATGTAATTTAGTGTAGAGACCACAGGCATTGCACACGGGCTCCCCTTCGGCGTTCCTGCGCCACAGCGTCGTGGTGCTCGTCTGACAGTTGGCGCACGACAGGCCGATCCTGCGGGACGTCGACTGAAACCACGGGAGGGGGGAGGGGGGGTTGATTAATTCATCCACATGGGGGCTTTTCAACACTGATTGATCTCCTGCTTGTCACGTGCTCCTAAAGTGCACGACCCCCCCACCCTCTTGATTTAATCACGCGTCTGACACACACAATCGTTTCCTGGCAATAATGAATGTTCTTATTGAATGAAAATGTGATTTTTCTCGCTGCGTAAAATTAGACTAATTCAATTTGTCGTTTTGATTTCACTTATTGAATTCAGTTTCTGTCATTTTTTTCTTTGCTTAAAATTGATAAAGGGTTTTACATTGCTGTGTGTGTGCGTGCGTGGGAACTTATTTCAAATCAGTCTCACACACACACACACGCCGGTTTCTTGACAATAACAAATATGTAAAAACTGGAAATAAAAAAAAAAAAAAACATTCTCAAATGAATTAATAGATATTTTTTTTTTTTTAAATAATTTTAGTTGGACTTATTTTAAGAGTACAAACTTGATTTAAAAAAAATGCGTGTTTCTTTAAACATATTGTCTACAGGAGCTACACATTCATCTCCAAGGATGCAAGGCCTTTTTATTAGGTACACTTTCCCAATGTTATTCGATGACACACACGCGTGCGTGCGCACAGGGCGTTAATCACAAATGTGTCCTTTTTTTTGGGTGCGTAAAAGTCCCGCGTAATGCCTCCATTACGTTTCACTAATAATTAATAGGTACAGTATACGAATGAGAACCGTCAAGTATACATTTATCAATGTATTCTTTCAGTTTGCAGTCTCAAGCAGAGGGTCAAAATATTAGGAACAGGAGTTCTACTCAATCAAAGCTCTCGACTCGACTCGCCCTGCAAGGTAAAAATATCTGCTTGGGGTTTGTGCGCGTGTTTACAAGCAATAGACGGAGAGCTTACCGTGCGCTTCTGCGGCTTGATGAGCGGCCTGCTGAGGCCGTTCATCTTGCTGTAGAGGCCGCAGGCGTTGCATAGGAAGTGTCCGGTGCCGTCGCGCCTCCACAGCGGCGTGGAGATGGAGCCGCAGTTGACGCACTCCCTGCTCTCAGACATGTCGTCCAGGAGATCCGACACTGCAGCCCACACACAAACACACACACGTGCGTCAATACGCACACGAAAAGCGCTGTCGTTTCCGTTGTTATTAACATGCTCTGGTTAAATGAAAGCCTTTAGACACGCCAAATGGCTGAAATACTCATGTAACGCTATAAAATTGAATTCTCTTTCAACAAAAATGTCATGTCTTCGTATTTGTTTGTCATTTAAACAATAATGATTTATTATTGGCACAGCCAGGTAAGTTTGGTTTTACGCATTTTATTCCGTATACGCACCAAACATACAGTGTCGCATCTTATCCTGTGTGATATATATATTTAATATATGTACATAAATATTTGTTGTTGTTGTTTTTAGTTAAGAATTAACAGTGACGTCTTCAATTTCGGCGAAGATTGTTTGTATTTGGGCACAATAATGGATGTTTGTTTTTACGCACACGAAATCTGTAAACCACCGTGTTACAATCTTTGGATGAAAAGCGCTTAATAAATAAAGTTTAGCTACATTGGCTACATTTGTATCAAAATGCACAATTAATTTTAGCCTTCGAGCAAAGTCATGATTTGGTTGAACTTCATTGTACATTTTAGAGAGAAAAAAATCAACAGACAAGATTTTTCATTATATTTTAGAATTGTTTGATCACAAAAGTGTTTTAAGCACAAAATGAATGTTAAAGCTGTCCTATCATATGGCAACAAATCATTTCATAAAATGGACATTTTTGGGTCATCTTGTTCAGTTGGTTCAAATAAGTAAATGTATTTTTACGCACACAAAATGACAAATTAGTGCTTGTAAATTTTTTTTTTTTTTTTTTTTGCTTGAACTGTACATTTTATACGTATAACACAATATGCTAGATTAATGGTGAACAACGAGTACTTGTGATTTTTAGAGTGTATAAGGAAAGAGGTGTCTCATTTATATTTAATATTTCGGCTTAGAAGGGACACTTTCATGCCAACCTTAACTGAGACACCTTCTAGATTTTTCTAGATTTTGGTTTGTTTGTTGTTTTCTGTTTAACTTCGCATTTTTAAGACAAATTTAACATAAAACTACCAGATGAATGTTTTTGCTCGTCATGCTGTATCTTGCGTTTTTACGCACACGAAATATCACAATTATACTGAAGGAAGTAAACCAGCCATAACATACATGGTTTAAGAGAATAAATATTTTTGTGATGTTCCTCTAAATCGGGCCAGTGTCTCTGAATGCAAGTTGTATTTGACGCGTCCTCCCCGATGCTTGCCAAGCATGCTTACCTCCGTTGGATCCCCGAATCAAGGGCGCGGCCCTGCTCTGCAAGGTGTGCAGCATGCCGTTGTCAAAGGGCCCGCTCGTCCACGGCGACGGCAGTTGAGACAGCTGCGGGGCCACGTAGGGCGAGTAAGCCGCTGGGTAGGCCGCACCGAGCGGCCGCGAGAGCCCGTACTGCTCGGCCCGGTTGGCCACGTTCAGCGAGTTCCCGTAGCCGATGTCCCTGCTCGTGCCGCCGCCGTTGTTCATGGGCGGGCTGGGCGGGTAGTGGAAGCGGCCCGACGAGGCGTGCGCATGCGGGCTCCCTGCGCCGTAGGACGGGCTCTCCGGTGCCGGCTGCGACCACACAGAGTGGCCGGAGACCGCGTGGCCCGGCTGCGCCGAGCCGCCGGCTTGCAGGTATGTCAGGCTTGGGATCATGGAGCTCACCCGCGAGCTGGGCACGTACACGGGGGAGTTGGGGTTGGAGTGCATGTAAGCCCCAGATGAGGACTCGTATCCGCTCTGGCTTTGGGCCGCGGCGATGGCCAAGCTTTGATACATGTCCGACGGATCCACCAGCAGGCCCGCCGCGGCGGCCTTATGCGCCCCGCCGGACAGAACCAGCTTGCCGCCCTGATCTAGATCCGTAAAGAGGGGAACGTCCTCGCCGCCGCCGGAGCTCTGCAGCGGGTTGCCGTGATGGTGGTGGTGGTGTCCGAAGTGGGCGTACGGGTGGAGTGTTCTGGCGCCCTGCAGCGCGTCCAGGTCGCCCGCGCCCGGGGGAGTCCGCAGCTCGTCCGGGGTGTGGGCGCCGCCGCTCCGCCGGCTGTCACCGGGCTGCAGGTAGCTCGGTTCGGCCGGTGACCCCGGGCTGCTGGATGCTTCTCGCTTAACCATGGACCAGCCGGTTTCGCCCAGGTCCATCCAGGAGCACTTCCCATACACCCTTGGGGGGTCAAAAGGAGGAAAAGTAGCCAGGGAGTCGTTGCCCCTGCAAAAGTGCGGCGGGACACAGATGACGATCAATTTGAGAGCGCACGCAGACGCCGCTTTGCGTTCATTTTTCACGTCAAACTGTTCAACATGCGGCTCATCCACACGCTCTACATGTTCTTCCAAATTATAGAAATGCATCAGTTGAGAAGTTAACACCGCAAAAAAAAAATCAAAACAAGCAGCAAAAGAGACAGAAATTCTTCAACCAAACCCGCACCAACATTTCTCCATTTCTACGTTGACCTGCGTTTTACGTCAGCACGGTAACGCGCATTAATTCCTTTTTCCTATCTCACGTAGAAACGCTCTTTGACAGTAAATCGGCTGTCATTATATCTCACGCAGAACAAGACGATGACTCAAGCTGCACGTGCACGTCATGAAATAAATACACTATCATCCGCACTCAAACGCCCACCAAAAAGTGAGATAAAAGTTTGATAAGGAGCAGATAAGAGAAGGACGATCTTTTTTAAGGGTCGGCGGGGGTCCACGTACCTGCTCAGTGGTGTGCCATAGGTGTCACGCGCACACGCACACTCACGCGCAGAGTTTCTCCGTGAGGAACGAGCGTCGCGCTGCTTACTTGCCTGGTTAGTGGGCAGCACAAATGCAGCGTACGGTCAGCAGCGAGCCAGGACCTGGTTCGGCAGAGGGCGTGGTCTGACGCTACACTGGGCGTGGTCTGGAAGGGGCGTGATTGCGTCCTCGTTGTTATCCAATCACGCTTCCGACACTGAATTCACACTTTTGTACTTACTTTATTGCTCTGAAAATGGAAATTTGGTTCAAGTTAATCATGAACATTGATGGACTGTGTTACAAACACATGCACACACGTTAACAAAAATAAAAAATCAAGTTATTTCTGTACGATTTGTTTTTATCATCAGAATAAAAGATACGTATATCTGCTGTAATGCTACTACTGCTCCACCGCTACTAATACTACTAGTCCTAATAATACAAATATTAATAATGGAGACTTTTGATGAAGCCTTCAAAACACCCAAAGCTGTTTGGTGTCATAAAAAAAGAAGAAATGTCGGACTTTTAATTGTTTTCTGTTATTCTATTTTTAATTTCTTATTTCATTTAAATATTTTAACACTAATGTGCTTTTCGAAAATGTGTATTTTCTTTTTTTGTAATTCTTATTCATTTTAAGAACATTTTATATCATATTATGCTTGATTTATAGTAATACTGATGTTTTCTTTTATAATGTGTATTTTTATTAACGCTTATTTTACATATGCTGTTGACATAGACTCCAACACAGTTATATACAGGCACATTTTAAAATGGTCGAAAACTAAGCTCCACCACGTTCAAATATACTGCATGTTTTTTTTTTATTATTATAATTATTCTCAATTCACATCTTGCACATAATCCGAACGGAACTTCAAATAAAAAAAAGACACATGAAAATACTGCATTTGTGACGTAATCACGACGGCTCGATTTCTTGAAGTAGAAAGGCCTGTTCCTATAATCAATGCGTTTATTGCTCGCAAACAAACGGAATCGAATCATTCGTGGAATATGCAGACAAGTCACGCTTTTCCTCTGTATGCTTATCACTCAACTGTATGCAACAAAAGGTATCAATAACCACATCGGTCACATTTATTTGAACGTTTCTTATGAAATGAGAACTTTTCCGGTGGTGAAGGTGCTGCTCTTTGTTGATTGCATTCAGGCTGATCAATAAACCCATTGCCGTGCCCCATCTTAATTCGTTTATTTAACGAGGGAGCGAGCGAGGGAGCAAGGGGCTGCTTCACACAGGCGCGCAAGTACCAATCAACATTGAGATGATCAAACGATACACACGCACAAAAGTGTCAAACTGAATCAAGACACTCATTAAGCAGTGTGAGTGAATGAGTGTGTGTGTGTGTGTTGATTCTTCACTTGTAATTGTATTACCATTTTTCACACGTGATGGCATCCGTAATATTAGGTATCTACAAGAACCCCCCCCCCCCCACACACACACACACACACACGCACACACACTGACCCAACACGAAACCGAGCTTTATGCGTGCGTGCGCGCGTGTTAGAAACAGCAGCACACTTGATGAATGAGGTGCTGGTGTTTTTTTCAAGCTGCCGTGTGACACGTGGGGCGACCACACGGCGCCCTTGACTCCACGCAACGTCACCAAAATCAATCAGATCATATTCTCTCTCACACACGCACGCACGCACGCACGCCGCGCACACACACTTGTACTCACCTGCACGGTCTGAAGGAGACACTTGAAAGACAAAATGTTTCAAAATGAATCATTTCAAATGACAAATAAATGATGAATTTGAAATAATTGTTATTGGCTCAACCTTTCCATACATGTCTGTCCGTAGCTCTGACTTAAAGATGTGTTGTTGGTTCATCAGATTTGTGTATTTATTTATTTATAGAGTATTTCTCTTTTTAAATGTATCTTCTTTTCCCCCCCAGCAACCATGCACTTCAAGTGCACTGACACGATCATCATTATCTCCTCTGTGCGTATAAGATTCCGGATGATTATGATGACGATTGTTATGTTCTGATTATCGGACCGTTATCTTATTGTTATGAATGATGGCGGGTGTTTTGTCTCCTCTTCAATGTGAGATTGTCTATTCCCAATCTCCACATTATGAGGATTAACGAGCTTCGAGCTCGCACACATTTACTAGTCTTCCTGACGAGTGGAGCTGTATTTTGTGTCCTATTTTTATTTTATTTTTTTTGGGGGGTGGGGGCATGAGACAATAATCCTGTACATTAAATGTTCATAATTGTGTTTACAGTCACAGTTTCTGCCTTGCATTTATTAGTTCAATGCATAATGTTGTAATTACCAAAAATGTTATGATGAAACTAGAGCAATGTTTGGTTAGCTGTAAAATTTTGAATACTCTCTTGAAAGTATTTATTGAAAACAAATAACATTTATCCTTAAATTGTAGAAAGGTATCAATATATATATATATATATATATACATATACGATATAAAAATGTTAAAATATGAAATAGAATATGATTATATATATAATATATATATATAATATACAAATATCCCATTATCATTGTTACTCTCAATATTTATAGTTTTATTTTTCTCATTTTTTAACCAATTTTGGGTATGATAAATACATTTTTATTTTATTTTAAATTGTGCTTTATATTTGGAAAACTACGATACATTTGAACTCAAACGTAACAGTTGACAGTTACAATTGTTCACCTGCGTCTTCCATTTCCTGTTTGTGTCCCCTCTATACCACCCCCCTCTTCGTGGCCGAGGGAATTTTTTGTTCTTTTTTTTTATGGGAGCAGCATGAGCAGCAGCATTTAAAAGCCGACATGTTCACGTAGGTGCGGCACCGAGCCCTCTCGGCCTTCACGCAGCAGAGGATTGTGGGAGGCCTTCGGCCGGCGTTCCCACTCTGGTAGATGATTAAAGAACAGGTGTAAACGCAACCTTTGGCATGTCGTTGGCAGCCTCACTCATTGGCGTCGGCTCACCTTCCCGCCGTTAATACACTTCTGTTGTTTATCGCACGTTGCCATGATGTCATATCAGCCTGACACCGGCCCGTTTTGACCCTTTCGCTTAACGCTAACCTCTAATGTTCTTTTAATGATGAGTTGGCATTATCGTCGTATCAGCATCGCACAAAGATTGAATGTTGCGTACGGTTGCATAGCAGGACCAAGTGTTTGTCTGACGCCACCGAAAGACCCCTGGAAGTAATCAATGACTTCCTAAATTGTACCACTGAAATACTTCCAATAAGTAGGCTCACACACATTTGGGCTAAAAAAAAACAAAAAACACACCGCCTGGGAAGAAGCGGCAGCCAGATA
Source organism: Syngnathus typhle (assembly GCF_033458585.1). Classification (NCBI taxonomy): domain Eukaryota; kingdom Metazoa; phylum Chordata; class Actinopteri; order Syngnathiformes; family Syngnathidae; genus Syngnathus; species Syngnathus typhle. The sequence goes on along the minus strand of NC_083750.1, from coordinate 6,760,672 downwards.
AGAGGGTCCATCCATCACCCATTTGAAGCTGAGGCTTCAAAAAAAGCCATTAGAAGAAGATAAGATGGACACGGACAATTCAACACATCACCTCCGCCACAAACAGCACAGCAGAAATACAAGAAAAAATGACAGTAATAATATCACAATTATCAAGTGGTTCGCTTTAAAGTGTAGAAAAAAGCCTGACACAAGCTTACACTCACAAGTATGTGTGTGAAAGTTCTTTTTTCCATCCCGGAGTCTCCATCCTGCACGGTGAGTGTGATGTGTTTTGTCTGAAAATAGAAGGTCGCCGCCACCGACGCTGTGTGACTTTCTCGTCAGTGGGCTGCAGATGGTGGAGCGGCACACTGACAAAAAACAGCCTTGGACTACACTAACGCACATATGCACACGCACGTACACACACACACACACATCACTGATAGCACAACACTTATATGCGCTTTGGCAGGGGTGACAGTGAGTGTGTGTGTGTGTGTGTGTGTGTGCAGCTGGTTGACCTTGCGTGAGTTGCCAAGGTCGGCATGAGAGGAGGATGTGCAATCATGAAATAATTGGGCTAGTGTTATACGACATGAGAATAAAACTCACTTTATTAGAGACACACTGACGACTGCATGCAACACAAGGGCTTATAATACGTCGGATATTTTAATATTTGTCTGGAAATATTACAACTTCAATCTTAGTATGTTTTCTTTTTGTATTAAAATGTATTCACATCACTGGCGGAGCTATGGTGGGGGGCCCTACATAGGCACTGCCTCCCACCTAAAATATGCTTTCACCCCTTCCAAATATTAAAAAAATGTTGCCTTTGGTTAACGTTAGCCTTGAAGGCCCTTACGTCAATCTTTCAGGTGTTCAAATGCTAGCGGGGGAACAAATAAGACGCGAGTGATAAGATTTGCACTCTGAACGAGAGAATGAAGGTCTGGCAACACACTACACACAATGCTTTGCGTGGCCCTTGTTAGAGTTCAAAATAAGCACCTCTGCTCACTTGACGCCATGCTGACTCAGACTCCAAAATGTCCCAGTAGCAGCCTGTCGTGTGTGTGTGTGTGTGTGTTGACTTTGTGTGGCTATGTAACACACACAAATGGGAGCAGATATATCAGCACCATCAGCGGCACGTAGCACAACATTAAACTTTTAGAGCCTTTTTTTTGGTCACTAGTACAAAAGATGCCATTTTTGTCCACTTTCCTTCAGAAAGCCAAAGTCACGTCCACACTGATTATTTGACGCGAACAAAAAAGTTGCATAAGTGGAAATAATACCAGGATGCTGCGTTCGAGGCGGTCGGGAAACGGGAAAGATGTCATATTGTTTGTCATAATACCAATAAAATTGGAACATTTTGACTTTATTCTGGATAATGAATAACTTTTCCCTTGCAATTAGGACTTCACTAATCGAAGCTATGCATTCAGAAATACAGTACTTTATCTATTCGTAATTACTTTTTTTTATTACATATTTCAACTCAGTTCTTGTACTACAGTATTACAATTTCATAAAAAATATACGCCCCTTTTCTTCTCAACCCCCCCATAATATTACAAATTAATTGTTTTCTCCTACTCTTGAAAACTTGAACATGCTGATTCTCATCCTTTTGTTTTGGTTGATAAAGCGAGCTCCATGTTTACAGATCTGCTCGAGCACAACCTTGTGTGCGTCAATGTAGAATGGCAGCCTCGCTTTTCTGCTGCTATCCACGTAAGCGATAATGGCGGTGACGACAAATCATGGCGAGAAGTTGATTATCTTGAGGGCGATTCCCAATTTTTGTGGAAAATGCAAATTGGGGGTTTATTTGAATTTATTACAGAATTGTCTGGGTGTGAAAAAAATATATACATTTACCATGAGCGTCAATTATATATGTATTTTTATTAAGGGCCTAGTGCCTATCCTACACTTTGCTTCTGGGGTTCCACTTGATACTAAAAGAGTTTTGACCCTCCAGTGAATAACAAACAGCGCATGTGTCTCCTCACCTTTGAGCCTGGCTGGACTGTAAGCAAATACAAGTGCGTGTGTGGCAAGCATCTTCAGCATTTTACAGCCTGGAGGATGAAGGTCAACACGAAGGATGTTGAAGCCTGCACGGGAGAAGAGGAGGAGGGAGGGAGGGAGTTATGATTTATAGAAGGCTGCGTTCCAACTCGGCTCATGCAAGACACACACACCTGGCGGTATTCCTACCTGGGACTAAGGTCACAGGGAGTCTCAAGAGCAGCAGGCGGTAATGAGTAACAGCGTTATATGATGGTTAATGGTTAACGTGGCCCCGAGACGCCATGCCCCCCCCCCCTACGAGCACCTGCACGCCGCCCCCTATAGCCACCCCTCATTTTTTCCCCGCACAGCAAACACTCACAGAACTTGTCGGGCACGCTGCGGTCACATGACCCGACCTCAGTCGGCATGCCTGCAGAACAGAATGTGGAAAAATATGTGCTACTTTTTATGAAATAAAATTCCATGTGAACAATAGAGCATTGGTTTGTTTGGCGCAGTTCCACCCGAGACCTGCAGGGGGGTAGGAGGCAACCCATCCAGCACCAATAGGTCAGAACGACCTTAATGACGACCTGGTCGGTGAAGTTGTGCTTTCTGCCTGTTTTTTTGCGTTTTGCAGGAAGTATGAAAGTCCAGTGGCACTTGATGAATGACACCAGGACATTTCCAGACATGCGCATGACTTTGTGTGTGCGCAGCGCAAATAAATCTGAGCAGACTGAGGGACGAGAGCACTTGGGCAGGGAGGGCAAAAAAAAAAAAAAAAAAAAGTGTGCTAATATGTCTTTCTCCACTTGAATAGTTTTTTGATAAGAGAATATGAGGAGATAAGTGTTGTCACTATGCTATCTGCTGAAGCGGATGCCAGCTTGATAAATCCCCTGTTGGAGTAGGATGCCATGCCATGCGATGTGCGGTAGCCGGCCAGCCGGCCGGCCGCTGCAGAAGGGAAACACTCCAGGCCAGTCATCTTGTAAAAATTGATAAGGTGCTTACATTAAACAAGCGACTATCCACTGCCGATTTGTTGACACATTAGAGTTATACTGATAGCTCGCTCGGGTGCAAGCAAAACCTGAACGTGCAAACAGGTACAACAATCCAGGAAGGGGGAACAACATACGAGTATATTGATTTTGTTTTTTTTATTAAATAATTTCAAAGATTATCTGAAGACTCAAAATACATTTGGGCTGAAATAAAAGACCAACCTGACTGTTATGCAATTCACATACTGCATATCATTAGGTATCATGTCTTAACTAACTAAAAACTAAATGTTTTATCGATTATTGACTAATTTGGCCGCTGATTACAAATGCATGGTTCGAAAATATAAGACAGGTCCAAAAATATACATCATAATTTAAATCCAAACATAATATACATCACATAGATTAAATGAAATCCATTAAAAATATTTTTTAAAAATCAAACAAATTCAAATTAAATTAATAAATTCTAAAAGCAAAAGTATGAAATATATGTACCTACATTTAAAAAAAATTTTGGGATTAAATATAAATTGTATATATCAGTACTATGCATTACATATTGACAAAATCCAATCAATAAATAATAATAATAATAATAATGTGAGAAGTCCAGCTAAAACTACCCGAGAGAAATGCAAAAATGTTTGCAGCAATTACATGAAGAAAAGCCCTCCACTATAAAGGCGTGTTTTTGCCATGCAGTCCCATTCAAGTCAAATAAATAGCTGCAACTCCAATGAATCATTTACAACGTGAGGGGAAGCAAATGAATCAAAAGGTGAGTTGGAATGAGAAGAAAGTCTTAGCGCGACAATGACAACCAACCCAGTTCACGTACACATCGTCGTTTGAACAATAAAAGTCTCGTTAACACTGGCAAAGTTAATTACAAAAAATGCTGTTGCCTTTGCGAGTGTCTCCCACCAGCACACACCTCAAGGCCAACAGGTCCACCCACACCCCCATGGGGCTTCCGTGAGCTTGGTGTTAAGCAAACGTTGTCAGTCGTGCAACAATCTCCAGCAGAGAGGTGTCTCTAAGCTCATCAGGAGACCTTTCCCACCTCCAAATGCCTCCCTGCCTGACCTAACCCGTCTAACCCCCCCCACCCCCAGGTTCCTGCTCCCTCTGGAGTCAGCCTATCACGAGCCTCACGTCATCCGTCTCCAGAACCCGACGGACGGGTCGACCTCGGGAGATTAGCCTCTGCGATTATCTGATGACGGGGGGATGCGAGGGGGCGCGTGGGCTTGTTTTCCACCTAAATGGATGTTCCTCTCTCCCAACGTCAGCTGCGCCTGCTTTATCTGCCCAACAGTGGCTGTGCTTCTTGGCTACAAGGTCTTGCGCTATCAGACGCATATCAAGCCAGTGTCTTGGATGCACGGAGGAGGAATGAAAGCAAATATCCGCTTGATTTTTCCACCGCCCGTTGCAAGGGAAGCAACAACAGATGCTTCTTTCCCAGGATGAGGCCTTCAACTTGTGTGCCACGCTACACAACTCCATAGATAAGGGCAAAAGATCCCATTTTGAATCCACGGTTGCCGCTACCTACATTTTTAGAGGTGACTCGCTCAGGTTTGTTTTTCAGTAAAGCATCTGTGACAATCTTAGAGCGTGTTCAGTCGAGAAAACTCTAATATCTGTTTGCTAAATGTCCCCATTCGGCGAGGGGTTCGCTAGCTTAGCCTATTAACATAAAAACTGATATGAGAGGGAAAACGTGATAAGAAAGTGAATCTTTTCCAAATAACACAACATGGCTTACATAGTTGCTTTGCATAGCAATTAAAATACGGTAGATCCAAAAAGTCTCCACACCCCTGATCGAATGGTAGACGTGTAACGTCACTGAGTTGGACACCACTTTAAACTATGAGTACCACTATGAAGTCTTAATTTAAATGTTTAAAATATGTCATTTCAATTTAAGTGTTCTTCTAAATCAGGCGTTAGCTATGCAAATAGACAGCTAGCGCTATTGTTGCCATGGTTCATTACAAAACGTATTTCTAGCTGTCCTAATTTGACACTACACTGGTTTAATTTTTTTTTTTTTTAAAAAGCACATCTTTTTTTTTTTTTTTGCAACACTTGCTTTTCCCATGTTCTGGCCTTCAAAAAAGGCAAGCAGGTGGTCCGAAGAGGGCTCGCTCTCAGGCATAGAGGAGAAAGAACATGGAGCCGTGGGAGATTTGTGTATCCTGTATTGATTTGAAAGTACAACACTTGGCTGTGTTTAAAGAAAAAAAAAAAAAAAAAAAGATAAAGTTAGCTATTAACGTTTTTTGTTTTTTCTCCTTCTTTCCCTAGGGGTCACTCTGAGCCCATAGAGTTGCAAATGGAATGGGGGGGGCACAAAAAAAAAAAAGTCTGAGCCAGTGATGGACTCTGGAGTATTGATCTCTCTCTCTCTCTCAGAACATTAAAACCAAAAAGTAGTTCCCTGGGAGCTAGCTAGCTCAGATAGGCTGGCTAACATTTCCCGTTGACTCCTTCCAAGGTGACTGCCTGCTAAGCAGTGGAGGCCACCTGCCAGATGGACGCTTGTTTTCAGATACATTGTGTTCATTTCTTACAATGGCGGAAAGAAAAACATTGTTGGAAGGAGGGCGCCTCTATGAAACCCTTCAGGGCGTGGCCCGCCATCATCGCACAAATTACGTTTGTGCGGGAACTGACCTTGTGGAGCTGCGTCATCAGACTTCCCTGACACGCAATAGTGAAAATGCAAATATTTGATAATCTGGCATCTGTCTGATATAGGAAAGGAAAATGACGGAGGGGGACTCATGCTAGACATAAGAATGCAAATGGATGAAGCATTTCACCAGGCGCCTGTTCTAGTCTCCTAAAAGGCCCCCAAAACATTGAAAGTGGCAAATGCTGAGAGGCGCCACGACGCCAGTTTGTTTGCTTAGGCGAGGCTTCAAACGTGACAAAAGTTTGCGCTCGTTGATTAAGTACGTCTACACCATTGTTCCACATGCTAACTGCGCTGTGAATCTCATCACATCCCTCGGCTTGGATTATTTGGAAAGGTCTTCTTGGAAGGCTAGTACTGGATATTTAGTGCTAATGCTACACAGTATGGACAAGTGAATTAAGTTTATTTTTTTTAAAAAAAAGGAGCCGTTGTCGCTGATTTTGAGCACTTGATGAATGCAAATGAGCTCACGCAATTAATAGGTTACAACATTTCAAGCAGTGTAAAAAGCTATCTTCTTAAAAGCTATCTCAGCATCAAACGCGCACTTGACACTTTATTGGCCAGGCAAAGGTTGCACCTCTGCCGTTTCATAGAATTATTAAGTAAGCAATTATGATAACCCACAGTTTTAAAGATAATTGCCTGATAAGGTTCTGCCATGCTCACACTGTAGCTGGAGCGCAATTTGGCCCCCAAAAAAAACTTTTGTACTTGGGATACTACTTTTGAGAACATCATACATTACAAAAAGTTGTATGAGAAATAATAAAAATGTCATAGTAAGACACATGTAAATGACCCCCTTGTATCATTCTTATTTATTTCTCTTTTTATTTTTATCTATCAAAGCTCATAAATCTTGAACGACTATATATTGATAAAGACTGTTTAAAGTGTCATAGGAACGATAACATTTGCACTGTAAATGTGTCTCGCAAAGCGTCAGCCTTCCAATCGTACGGCGACGATAAGGTCGGCACCTACTCGACGGGTCAAAAGCCACGGCGACATAAATATAACGTGCGCCATTGATAAATAGCGTGGAACCCCAATGGGCACCATTCTATCGAATGGCTCAAGGCGTTTGGATAAACCGTACAAGGCTTTTTTTCCTTTCTTCTTTCTAATAAAAGTGCATGTTGGGTGACCCCCCCCCCCCCCAAAAAATAATATTGCTAAAGTACAGGCATTGTTAATCATAGCACAAATAGGAAGAGAACTGCTTTTAACACTTTGCCCTGATCAATACAATAAAGCAATCAGCAACGTCAGGGGGCCAGCATGTTTTGAGGACTTTTTATGGCTTTACAGCTATGGGTGGGGTTTTGCTGCTTTCAGCTTCAACTACCCACCCACCTGCCAGCGAGCCTTAAACAACTTGTGTCCTTTTTTTAATGCAGTAAAAAAAAAAAAAAAAAAGCAACTTTTTTTAGCAACTTGTACAAACAACTGGCATCAAAGTCCAAAAAGTTCCCATTTGAACCCAGAAGGCTCCTTTGAGAGCTTGAACTTTGCTCAGGTTGGCCATAAAAAAAAAAGGTAGACAATAAATGTGAGCAGTTGTGAACTGCGTGACATGAGAGAGAAAGCAAAAGGGACCTTCAGACAGTCAACGATCAATTCTTCCAACATGGCACCCGGTGGACAAAAAAAAGAAAAAATGCTTTGAACAAGATGGAGAGAAGTATTGATTGATGGCTGAGATGAGACATTCAGGAGAATTCAGCCTTTTCTGGCCTGGCCCAAAACTCAATGAACACAAAGCGGATGCACTGCCACCTTGTGAAGAAGGCTCAAAATGCAAGTGAAAGGCTGTTTGCACGCACCTTCTGCGTCTTTTCGGATGACGGCCAAGCTGCTCTTCAGAATTGATCGTGAAGCGGTTTGACGCAGTGCAATCAGAAGCATCCTGCGACAAAGAGATCATTAGAAGGGGTGACAACAGCACCCAAAGTCTTTCATGAAAAACATATCTATCGGGAGGTGAACAGCACAAACAGCTTTTTTTTTTCTGTGTTCAAAATTTGCCACAGTACCAGAACTGAGCAATTCATCCAATTCAAAACAATCGAATGGATAAGCCTAATTAATAAGAGCAAAACATTTGTGTATGTAAATCCCATAATATCTAAACAGATTGAGTTCAGATTGATAATTGCAATTCCAATATTTGTCCAAATGGTACAGCAGAACCAAAAGAGAGCATACAGTTGAAGCAATATCACACTTTTGCTGGCTCCAAGAACTTTTCCACAAGTCCTCAGGGGTTCAATTTGTCACATGCTTGGCGGGCGGGCGGGTCACACCTTGGATTAGTTGACCCCCCGCGTGGGAGTAACAACCCCTGCGGTCCGGTCAGCGAGCGCGCCGTGTCCGAGCGGCAGGGTAGGCCTGGCAGTCTGGGGATTCTCCCCAGGATCGGGCCGTATCCCGGGGAGGAGATAGCGGCGTCTCCGACACCCTGACAAACCCCCACCCCCCCGCCCGCAGTCAGACAGTGACGGACTGTCAAAGCTTCCATTTTGCTATCAATTGAGTCACATCTTGATCATTTCCCATTTTGAAATGAGCTCTTGACTCGATTTCCTTTGAGCTCTGATCAAAATCGTGCCTTAAAACCCCCCACTGCAATTAATTAACTTAATATTGGTTTGAAGAAACAATGGCTTTTACCCGTTCTAATTCAGCTCTGACAGAGACTGCATACTTGAAAACAAAATGTGCTAAATGGTGTAAATGTTTTGTCTCCTTCATTAGCATAGGGTGATGCATGGCACTGTGGTGTGGAGTCATTATGACGGTGTTAGCATTTTCAATTAGCCCGCACCTCCCTCCCCATCTACGGCCTGCCGGCTCCTCGGCAAGCGAGACAGACGCCCGCCGCACAGCGGGGGAAAAGCAACAAGAGCCTATTTTTTTTACCCCCCATCTGAGCAGGTCTTGAAAAAAAACAACAAAAACGTGGTTATTAGTTAGCAAACCTGCGGAAGAAAACGTAGCAGCCAGTCATCATTGGCGATTTTTATTTCATCTATGTGTTTTTTTTTTTTTTAAAAGCACTTGTTTGCCATACAGACCAAGGAGTATTTTTCATGATACACGCCGTACTGCATATGTCAAACATTCATGCCCAAGGAGATGCGACCGAGACGTTTCCGACAGAAAATTGGCTTTTTAGACAACATAAGACAAAACTAGCATAGTTTGGCATCATCAGTGAAAAAACAGGAAAATAAAAAGTGATGCTTGTTTGTCTGTTTGCCGTCGCCTTGTCATTGAAGGCAAAACTCATCCGTTTCCAGCTAAAGATAAAACGCTGATGAGAAGACACTAGAACAGTGGTTCTTAACCTTGTTGGAGGTACCCAACCCCACCAGTTTCATTCTCTTTAGTGAAAAGAAAATATATATATTTTTTCAAATTCAAGACATGAATGTTTTTTTACTGGTGCACAAAATGAGCCGAGCATGATCACAATGCATGAACTCAACAAATTACAGTCAGTAAATCAGTGCGCCTCTGCGAGACAAGTTCAGATATTCATTATCACGAATTTACACGATAAATCAGGTGGTCGGACCACCCCAATGGAGGCGCTGCCGAACCCCTGAGACCGACTCACTGAACCCCTAAGGGTTTGATGGAACCCAGGTTAAGAACCACTGCACTAGAAACAGTGAAAAATGGCATTCCCCTCCACTTTCAAGAAAGAACATATAAAGATGTCAGTATGCCTGATGCAAAAAAAAAAAAAATATTTGAGGCTACATATTAGAAAGGCAGTGACACCTACAAATCCTATTTTTCTTTTTGGGCAGCAATACAAAATAATTTATCTACAGTCTCACCTATGAGTTCTATTAGATTGTTCTCTATTTCATTAAATGCTGACTTTTGGAGCTGAAATTCATACTTACATCAAAATCATACAACACAAAGAGCACCTTATGCCGCCCCCCCACAGCCTCCCTAGACCACTTGTGTTTTGGAAGCAAATGGCATCAAAGTGTCAAATCAATGTTTGGATGTCTAGTCAACAAGGTGTCATTCTACCTGCGTCCTCCTCACAGAACTGAAGGCTGACCGCTCACGTTGCCGTTTCAGAACCGCCCGGGTTCTCTTCCTCCTATAAAAAAAAATACTCATAGAACCATGAAATGAAAGTTGCCAAAGCAAACGACTCAAAATCCACGCAGGGTTCTTCCTGCATAATAATAGGGATCAAACGTGGCTTTTCTGGGGGGTGCAACACTTGACACCAAACGAGAGTCATGCGCTCGTACGCCGTCCTTCCCCGGGCGCGATTCAAAACGTGCCTTTCAACTTGAAGAGGTCCAAAAGGCAGAATAATGAGGATATCCGTTCAAAAATGTCTCCATGTTATGTAACAGAGTAAGCCTGGTGAGGGGATACGCTTTTGTGGCTGGTGGTGCGTTCGCGGGCGTGGGTGGGTGGGTGGCTGGAGGGTAGTCTGACGCCAGAGAGCCTAATAGAGGAGGATGCGGCGCTCGATGGCCTTGCGGCAGATGGGGCACTCGCTCATGCGGTCGCCGCACAGCTGGCAGGTACCGTGGCCGCACATGAAGATCATGTTCTTGAGCCGGTCCAGACACACGGGGCACATGGTCTGGGGATGGAACCAAAAAAAGCGGCTCAAGGTTGTATACCATATTATCGACGGTCGCCATCCTTTGGCTCATGCGGCAGACCTGTTCCTTGATGTCCTGCAGTTGCTGCTGGAGCTTCTGAACGTCCGCGTTGACGTTGGTGTTATCCTTGTCCCGCTGTAGGGCGGGGATGTTGCCGCTCGCTGTTTGGACACATCCAAAAAACAGACGCACACGCAGAGACGTTGAGAGGAAATAACCAGAGTCGGTCTGCATTCCTTTTGCGACTCCTTCTTGCCGGCCATTATACTCCAAAGCGTAAGGAGCACATTTGGCAGAGCAAACCTTGGTCCTCCCTCGTGCTGCTCTTTAAGCCATATCGTCTCGGACTGGCAAATACATTTGGCATATTTTAAAGTCTGCGGCGACTGTAAGCACACGAGTGAAATGCGGCCATGATGGCTCATCTGTGCTTTCAATGGGGAGATACATAGATCACACATACATGAGCTGCATTCATTGTAATCAGTGTTATTGGCATTATTGGCTTTAATAATGTGCTTGTACTTTGCAGTGGGATGAAATAATATACACTTTCATCTCCATCGTGTGTGTGTGTGTGATGTGCATTGCTTTAATAATAGTTTTAAAAAAAAGAGTGGGGGGGGGGGGTCAGGTTAGCATTGTGGTCAGAGCACGGATATGGGAGAAGGCATACTTACACCAACTTAGTGCCAGATTGTTGGGCTGGAGAAGATCCTGCGATCCCCCTGCCATAGAGTTAGAGCTCCCTGCTGGGAATAACCAGTCACATTGTTACAGCAGCTATATAGCTCAAAGCTGGCCCGGAGGACCAGCGGAACTACTCGCTACAAGCCTCTCAAGTGAGGCTCAAAGAGAGATTTGAAGAAGAAGCAAGCAGGAAATCAAAAGTGGGGAAACGGAACCTTATTGACAGCAGTCGCCATTGACTCGCTAGCATCTGGTGTTGCTGGGATTAATCATTGGAATTTTGCCCCTCGCACGGGTGTATGCCTGCCGACCTCACCCCCCACCCCCTCGTTCGGACACGTAACCAAACCATAAGACAATATTGAAAAAGAATCAGTGAACTTGCAACATTTTCCCTTTTAACTCCATACGAAATAAAATATGCGGGATGAACAAATGAAGCAAAAATGTGAACGGGAAAAATAATAAAAAGCTTTGTGATGGCAGTGTGAAGGCAATCTGATCAAAAACATCGACATGAAACTCAACGTTCACTAATGATAAATGAATAGATTGGGCAAATCATAAACATTGAGCATTTAAAATTTGTGGAAAGCGAGCGAGAGAGAGAGAGAGAGAGAGAGAGAGAGAGAGAGAGAGAGAAAGAGAGAGAGGACATGCTGAAAATGAGGCAGTAGCAAAAGTCAAGAAAGAAAGCGAAGCAATTAAAAGGGAACGTGTGGAAGATTCACTCACTAATGTCATCATCATCATCATCATCCACATCATCATCTGCGGCATCATCATCATCATCATCCTCCTCCATACCTTTCCCCCCACAACAAAGCACAAAGGGGGTACGGCGCTCCACCACAGCGCGACACTGTACGCACTTCTTCATGAGGCTGGCACAGTCTGGACGGGCAAAAAAATGAGAGGTGGTCAAATCTCATTTGGACCCGCCGTTCGCCGTGTTGACTTACTCTCACAAGCGCACATGTGGCCGCAGGGCTGGAACAAGACAGCCGCCTTTTTGTCCGAGCACACCACGCACTCCTCAATCTGCGAGCCAATCGATAAATCGACAGAATAATCCCATGACAATTAATTGAAAATTGTATGAAAGGATGAATTCAAATGGAGCGTTTGTCATGTTTATGAGCATATCACATTTGACATTACCTTAGAGCGTGACTGGACCTGATCTTTGCAGATGAGACACTTCTTGACACGGGGTGAGCAGAGGGAGCACGTGGCAATGTGTCCGCAAGGCCCGAAAAGAGTGTCTCTCTTCATGTCCGAGCACACCATGCACTCGTCCAAGGACTCCATGTTGCTGTTCAGAGACGGGCTGCGTGTGCCCACCTGGCCGCTATCACATTGTAAACGCACGCGGGGTCAACGACAGCCACGACAACACACTTGGACTCGCTCGGCGCGTTTACCTGCTTTTCTCTTTATGACATTTGGCCAGCGCCTTGCAGAGGCTGGGGTCGGGACACAGGTCCAGAGGCGACTGGCCCTTCTTGTTACGCACCGTCAGGTCGGCTCCGTTGGCAGCCAGGAAGCAGGCGATGGACGCCGCGCTCTTCTTCTCCGCCCCTTGGGTGCCTAAGCCCATGATTAACTGAAGAGGGCAAAACAAACAAACGAGACGGAATGATCCGGGTCAGATCGCACGCAATTATCCAATCAAAGACGTGTTTTAAGGCGCTGTCATTATTTCCACCCCCCCCCTCCTCAGTCAGCGTGGAGCCAATGCCAGGTGGGGCTTCAAGCCATTCGTGTAGGGAGTACTAGGGACAAACAATACGGCAATCGCTCGCTCACTCAGGGATAGACTTGTTCAAGCTACTGTACGAGCGAGCCGCTCGGCTGCCTCCCTACAAGTGTCAGGCTCCAGTCTTGAGTGATGGGCTGGAAGTAGTGACTCTCAGAGCATCTCCTAGTTTCTATTTCCTGTCATGAGAAAATGTGAGTGCGTACCGTGTTCTTGGAGGGCTCCCAGGGCTCCACTTTGCTGACGTCCTGCATATCCTGGAGTTGCCGCAACTGGGACAGCGTGTGATGTCGCAGTGCTTCGTGGAGCGGCGTGTCCCCGTCCTTGTCCTGCACGTCCAGCTTGGCCTCGGCTCGCACCAGCAGCTGCCGCACGAAGAACAAAAGGAAAACTCCATCCATCTATATATATTTTTTTTTTAACGTCGCATCGTAAATGCCATAAAGCGGGTTTACGTGTCGCTGCGGGCGCCATACTGTACGTCCCCTTCTTTTTTTTTAAATCGCATCCACAAGATGGCAGCGTTGTAAACTCAATGCAAGACGACAGCTTTGTCCTGAGCCAGCAATACTGGAGTGTGACTTTGAGATGACAACACGTAATGAGAAGGAGAAAGTCTTACCCTGACAATCTGGGTGTGCTGTCGCTCAACGGCCAGGTGTAAGGCTGTTTGCTGGTTGACGTTCTGGATGTCCAAGCTGGCGTTGCCCTGGGACGCAAATTATTCAACGTATAACATTGTTTCAGTCGCCTGCCGAGCCCGAGGGTCGCGTGGGCCGGGCTCTATTCTAGCTCCCCAACAAACCAAATAAGGACAAGTCTCAAATGGAGTAGTACGGAGAAGCTCGACTCCAGTTCAATTTCAGGTTCTATTGTGTCGGGCAGATCTACGTGTCTGAAGTCTTTTGTGTGATGTCACGCTCGATGGCCGTTCGAGTTTTTCATTTGATTATTGAGGCATTTTCTTTCTCTTACATGTGTGGAGGTTGAGCGATGAGATGCAAAAATAATTGTCTGAATGATGAAAAATGGTCCAAACACTCAGGCTTCATGTAGCATAACAGAACCTTCTGTTTGTTTAACCTTGTCTGTCAAGACAAGGGCAAGTTGGCTGCCTTTATAAAAAAAAAAAAAAAAAAAAAAAACACGCGTGATTATTACTTTGCAAATTGCAAACTCCTCAGCTGAGAAGATGTGCAGGGAAGCTAATGATTGTGATCAGTTTGCTAATTAATTCTGTAAGAAATAAGAGTGGCTGGCTGGCTGGCTGGGAGGGTGGCGGGGGGGAATCTGCAGTGCGCCCCGCATGAGCGCTAAACAGAAGGCTGAAGCGTTGCAGAGAATTATGGGGAGGGGGGTGGGCTTCCAAGAGCATGTGGGGGAACATTGCAGCTATATTTCTGCCGTGCACCTTATCCTAAATAACCCAGTTGCTGCTTAGTCAGGTGACTTTTGCGGCAAACTCCTCAAAGTCTCGGGGGAATTCAGACAACGGGGGTAGAACGCAAAGCCATGATTGCATGAGAAGGAGAGTACACGGCCTTAAAGAACACCCCTGGAGGCTCCACAAAAGATATGCATTTGATTAAAAAAAAAAAAGAAAATTGCGGTAGCTTGGAGGGGCCTAGCGCAGTGGGGCTTGTCGTTACCTGATGAACTAAGAGCTCGGCCACCTCCACGTGGTTGTTGAGGGCCGCCAGGTGCAGCGCCGTGTAGCCGTCGTCCTTCTTCTCGTCCACGATCCACGGCCTGGGCAGTTTGGATAGCAACACGCGCATCGCACTGCGGAGGGAAAAAAAAACCAAAAAAAAAACAGCCATGAGCAGAAGGCGATAAAATCAATTGGGCAAAGGGTCTAAATTAGTGATCTGAAATGTCAAAATTAATCCAGCACGGCAGGGATTGGATGAGGCGCTTATGGTAAGCAAACAAAGTTGAGAGCATCTGATACCGAGCCCGCCACGTGATCCGTTTACAGCACATCTCATTTTCATACATGCCGCTTTTAATCAACTTAAAGGACGAGTGGCTCTCCTAAAAGCATGTTTATTTACAACTCGCGCGGCCATTCATCATGCTCATCTGACCACGACTCACATTTCCATCATAAAAAAAAAAGGTTTTCCAGCCAAAGCATTTTATAATGCGCCACAAAATGACAGATTAAGCGCAGGAAACATATATCTATGTTTTCATAGCAGTCACGGGATGCTGTATACGTATGTTTAATGTTTGAGAATGTCTTAGCGGATCCGTGTTCCCGCTTTGCGTATTTATGACTTTCTTATATTCCTCTCAGTTGCAAAACGACAGCTAGCAATGATGTTTTACACCCAAATCACCATAAGTCACCATTTAATAACTCCATTTTGATCCCGGTTCAGCGGAGAAAAAAAAAGGACTTTTACTATCATTTGTAATCAAGGTTGTCGACGGTGGCTTTATTGCCCCGGTCGGATTATTCTCAAAATCAATAATGAAAATCGGCTTTAGTCTTAAATGAAAAGAACGGGGGATTTTGAAAGATAAAACAAGGGAAAGCCATTTGTGTCCCTCATATTCTTGAGAAGGCGAAAAACAATATTGTTGTTTAACTGGAGCGCCCCGATGTGGCATAAATGCGAGTCGGTTGTTTCTGCTCGACCCAAGGTCATTTAGAGGCTGTTTGCCAGCACACTGCAAAACCCAGGAAAATGAAGGAAGAGCCAGAGGACGCGTCAATGTCACACTGTTATCAAGAAAATAAAAAAAATTAAAAAGTTAGACTGACAATGTATGTCATTATCTGGATACAAGCACGCTTGGGAATCCGCAAACAAATGAATGAACACTTAAGTCCATGGAATGTAATTTGGAGGGCTGCGTATTTTTCCCAAAGAACAGATGAACCTGGGGAAAAAAAAAAATAGAGAAGTAAGAAAGTGGTCTGATCTGACTGAAGTGATTTGTGCTGAGGGACACCCTGTACCTTGGAGAAGCATTAAAGTGGTCAAGAACACTTGCGACCTTGATGAGTAGCCAAGAATTACGCGGGGTGGCTCTTTGAACTGACATCTCTTCTTTCATTTTCTAACTCTTCAATAAGGCCCAGCAACCCTCTTATGTGGAGGATACGCAGGCACGAGGGGGCGGCACACCCCAGGGGCAAAGAAATCCAAGGATGACATGTTTGTCGAGGTAATCAGAACGGCTGGCTTTTGCCTCATCAGCACGGGGGGCCGGCTGGCCGGCCGTCCGGCTGCCTCCTCCGTACAGGCGGACATGGAGCTGCTGTACTGCTGCAGTGATGAACAGTGCAGCATAGCTCTGGTTCTCTCCCTCCCTCTCGCTCTCTCTCTCTCTCTCTCTCTCTCTCACTCGTATTGCACCTGCATTGCTTGCAGCCATCTCCAACTACTTAATGCAGAGCTCTACACGGCGCTTAAACGCAACCGCGCCCCTCCCGCCTCGTCACGTATTCACGACGCATTGTCTCTGTTACGCAGAACTATTTGCTCTTCTACTGTAGATTTAACCTCTCGTTGGGTGAGGGGGGAGAACACTTTGGACTAATTTAATCTGCCGCACTCCCGCCAGGGAAGGAGCTTCTCGCTCCGGGATTTAGACAAGCAAATGATGCAAGAAAAGACATTGTCACGTCAGAGTCTCGCCCCAAGCTCTTTCATGAAAGTCAACGTTAGTGCTCGCGCTGTACGTCGTCGCGCTTCTTGAGTCAGCCGGGCCTGCAAAGACGTGGCACTGTAAATTCAGGACAATGAAGTTTTGGCCAAATTTACCGGTGCCATTAGCAGTGACTAAGTGAGATGAGTACTTACCCAAAATGTCTTCATACCATCAAGAATTAAGATCAAGGGGCCATTAGGTGGCCTAACAGAGACAAAGCTGGGAAGGGTCTGTCATGACCACGTTTGTTTTGAGAGGGTGAGAGAAAAGGCAAAATGGAAAAGTGGGTCACCCTGGCCACAAGTCTCTCAGGAGAGGGCCACTGAGGAGCATTGTCTCCGCTCTGCAATTTGTCATTGAGCGGGACGCCGCTGTTTGTCACAGCATGTCAAACAAATCAGTCGCTTTTGTTTGCCGGGGTTCCCTCCGCCGCCCCGGGCCGAGTTGACGACCCATCTGTGTGCCGATCAACGGCCGGGCCGCTCGCTACTGGAAGGGTAAGTGAAGAGTGACAAGTTGGGCAGGACGGGCACAGTCACGGCGTGAATTAACGGCGGCGTGAAAACATATGGCCGCTCTGATGTACCAGACGTGTTTGGCATACTCGCAGCCCTTAACGACGTCCTCGCGCGTTCAGAAAATGATTCGCCGAGCGCCGCCACCTGCTTTGGCGAGGCAAAAGGTGATAAAGTGTATAATTATATTTAAATAAATGCAATCTTGCAATGACAGAGGATCAGCTCGATCAAAACCTTAATCAAACGGAAAAAAACGTCACGCCGAGTTTAGACTTGACCTTGCCGGTAGTAAAGAAACAAAACTCAAAAACTGTAGAGTCAAACAAACATGGCAGTCTTGACACAGTCAAAATGGACCTTAAGTGTCCAAATGGCTAATCCATTTTCAAAAGCGACGCCACATGGGCCAGCCAATACGACCGGTTGTGACTCACACGGTACCGTGACCCCCGTCCGTCCGTCCGTCCCATGCAGTCAATTGGGTGTAGCGCTTGACTTGATCAAGAAGTTGCCAGACTGTGCTCTGTAAAAGACTTCTCACTGGAATCATTTCCCCCTACAATGTGACCTTCCCCTGCCGCCCGCCCGCCCGCCCGCCTATACCTGAGACTCCCGTGTTGGTGCGCTTTGAATAGGGATTATTTACATCATGCCAGCATTCTGTGACGTCTGTCTTATCAGTCCGCTGTCTGTCCCTTGAAGGTTGTTTGCGAGCGGCCGAATAAAATGGCCCGCCATCTCTGGTACAAGTAGGCAAGGGTACGCAAAGGCTAAGCTTTAATTAGCCTTAAATCACCTGCTGCATAGGGACGTCCTGATTCATTTATGAAGGCGGGGGCGGCGAGTCGGAGAGGCCCGATGGCATGTTAATATCCCGTCGGTTCAGGATGGCCCAATTACTTTCTCGTGCTACTGTCTTAGCACACTTTACATTTCGCAGCTTCTATTTCAACAAAGCGCCCTGGCCCGCCTTGGCAAGCAAGCCGCTTTCAAGTCCCCTCTTGTGCTGCGATAAACAATTTGCATTCATGAAACCGTATATATGCACACTCTGTTATGCCCGCTGCCATTCAGATGGGGAGGGGGGGGGGGGGGGTGTATCGCGCTGTCGGTGCGTGTGCCGCGTTTCTGGTTCCGCTTAGAAACCTGAGCTCATTACTGCGCGGGAATGAAACCCAAGAGTCGGATGCGACGGCCTTGGAGGATGTGAACGTGACGACGGGGTTTCTCGGGCAAACGTATTCGCATCTCTTAATAATTAAGAGGTGAAAACATGCTTTTGGCTCAAAGCCGCATTTCCTTAGCCTGGGGACGACTTATGGAAAATTTCAACACTAATCCCTATTTTGTCCAGCCAGTCTAGCGGTCGTCAGCATTCTGCCAGCACGTAATTACGTCCGGAGCGTTTGCCAAAGTCTCACGTTTCTTTATGGTTGCTATATTTGACCAGACGAATCAGATTTTTTTTTTTTCTCCATACGCCATGAGAACTTTGCATGGCCATGGCGGAAACGTCGGTATATGCAGCTTGGTCATTGAGATTGGTAGGTCACAAAGGGCAACACACACAAAAAAAAGAAAACCACTGAGGCCTCACGCTCAAAATGTCAAGCGGCTAACTTGTTAAGTGCACCGGAGAAACGGAAGCATTGTGTAGATAAGCCGCCAAAGCAATTGAAACATTGCATTCCACAACTACGCACGAGAGCGCCATCAAAGTTTGTCTCCAGCAAATTCGACATTAATACCTGTCGGACTGGGACAAAGCATGCAAATATTCTCAGCCTGTCCGACCTGCCAGACTGCATTTCGCTCCGACTTTGGCGTCCATACGCGTTACCTGCATTATTGATCAGAGCAATGTTAAAGCGTACAAATACAAAAGTCACAAATATCACCACGTGTGACCATAGGTGATTCTGTTGCCCAAAATGCACATGGGCATCAAAGTAATCCACTTGTGGGTTCACAAAACGAACCATTCATCGCCTGTCATGTTAAGCACATAATAGACGTGCATGGAGCTGGAATTTTGCGGCTGTCTATCACCTCCCGATGGAGCACATGCTGAAAAGGCAGAGCCTATGCGCCGATAAATCCCGTTCCTTATTTCAGTGCATAAAACGAATATATGAAGTGCATTTGTTTTTTAACTGGGCTAAGAAGTATTAAAGATGTCTGACAGCGTTATCACTTTGCTCGTCAGTATTTATTGCCCGCATTGGCCGAGGCCCTTTAAATGGCGCAAATAAATAAATAGCAAAGCGCAACGGCGGCAAATTTCTCCGCGTTTCTGGCTTTCCCAATGACGACCTACGTCCTTGACTACCTTTTGTAACGTAGCACTCGCTCCACCCACATTAGCGACAACAACGTAGCTGTCGTAAGGTGACCTAATGCCTCAGCGCGCCACAGGACGGACGGACAGACAGCGCGAGAGTGCTATAGCACCGCTGAGCTCATCTATTGGCTCGGGGCCACCGTCAGCCCAGTCTGGGCCGGCTGTGTGGCTGGGTGTTCTGATTGGTCGCGCGGGGAATGGAGCCCGTGTCGGCTCGTCCCGCGACCCATTCTAGCCAGCCGCTCCCGCTTAGCTAATAGGTGAACTTAGAGAGGAAGATGTCTTGACGTCTTTGGCTGTATAAACTTCAGTGAGTGACATAATATAATTTTTGGTAGACATTTATAATAATAATTTTTAAAAAATCTATTTTGGGACCTTGTCTTTCATTTGAGTAATTCATGGCCAGTGTTTTTCCCCCCACCATTTTGGTAGTTTTCTTTAGCTAAATATAGCTTTAAATCTGAGATCTCTACTGCATTAATTCAAGAAAACATAAAAAGCCACACAATGGCCAACTGCATTTGAATGAACAGACAGACAGACACGCTACAGCACTGCAAACATCAGCAGCCGAAGGCATCCGTGCGCTCGGCCGGTCGCTTAACGGGGACGTGGCGGCCGTAAAGCACGATAAAAAGATCAGACGGAAGCAGGCTCCTCTGCAGTGTGGCTGCGGGGGGGGGGGCACAATGGAATGCTGGATCAGAGAGAGAGTGAACGCTCCGCCACCACTGTCTTTCCCAGGTAAAGGGTGGCCCATTCATAAATCACTTTTATCCCTCCCCGGCGCTCAGCAGCCTTGCCTCTTCAAATGATGCACGGCAGAAAAGGATGAAGAGGGACGGGCGACAGACGAGGGAGGAGGGGCGTGAGTGAGTGAGCTGGTGAGAAGAGAAAGGCTGATGGAGGGAGGACGGATGAAGATGCACACATGAAGCACAAACTAGACTCTCTCCAAGCACTCTCGTATGATGTTGACAGGTGGGCGGGGTCACAGCGACAGAAAGACTCAGAGTTGCAAGGAGACTGCACCAAAGAATGGCAATTAAAGTTGAATGATAAGGGGGGGGGGGGGGCTGTCAGTATTTCACAAAGCAGGCATCTAAAATCTTGGGAATGACTCCAATTTAATTAACAACTGTATTAAAGAGCGAACGACTTTTTAAACAATGTGTTGTGCTCTCACCTAATTTAAAATACTAATTACATCCATCCGCGATGCTTTGTCGCCGGGAGAAAATGAATCAGCTAATTAAACGTTGCTCCGAGAAAACATTATTGCTATTTGTTTTCCATTTCAAGGCGACGGGCGAAGAACAAGCTAGCCTGCACCTTTATTCTGCCAAACAAAGCCCATCCATTCGATGACCCCCGTCTTATTCCAATCAATCGATTAACTCCTCAGCGTCGACATCCACCAACAGAGCAAATTGATTATATAGAGATGACGTAGGTCCTGTGAACGTAAAGCAGATTGAATTGCGCAAATACAAAAAGAACTTTCTGAGTGACTTTCCGCGTCAATTACGACGAGGTGAGCCTAAATTATTGCTTTGACGCAGTAGCTGGGATATTAATACACCTATGGCGCTGCAGCTAAGCTAAGCTTCATATCTTTAAGTATTGTCGAAAATTAGACGACAAAATGGAGGCTAACGCCGTCACGCTTGTCACTTGTGCTACTGGAATGCTCCGCTTTGGTTGGCTGAGTGAGGTTGTGTTTTAAGAACACTGCCCAAAGCCACCACCTGTCAGTCTGCGTTGTTAACACCAAAAAAACTCATGTGACGTTTCAACATCTTCAACCTGTGACTGCCAATTTGCCAGCGTCAGAACCCGCATTCTTTGTTTCCCTACCGGTCCTGCAATGCTCAGTGCTGGCCTGCATTGAACCTCACTCTCTGGTCCGTTACGCCAACACGCCTTTATTCTAAATATAGAGGTGAGCGTACGACAACCATAAGAAGAAGAGTGTCCTGGACTATTTTAAAAGGAGAATGGTGGCGGGGAGGGGCGGGGGGGGTCAAGAGGACAGAGGGAGTGAGGGGCGCTCGCTCATATCAGCGGAGGTGGTGGTGAAGGATGTAAAACAGGGGAGGGGGTAAAAAATTCAGGATCGCACAAGTGGAAGCACCAGAGAGCACTTTATTTGGCGGCCGCTAAAAATAGAGCAGCAAATGGTAGCAGAGACCTAAGCGCCCCGACGCTCCTCTCCGCTTCCGGGCCATTGGAATCGATAGGCAGGCAGCCGGAGCGACGCTTCCCGGAGTCGTCGGCAAACAGTTGCAGGAGAGGGGGAGGGAGGGAGGAAGGGATGGATGTGTAAAGGGAGGGATGGGGAACTATTTTTTGCACGGCGTGACTAAATATGGTCAGGGAGGGCGGCGTGACAAGACACAGGAGCAGCCTGGAGCCGTGCGTCCGACGCTTGGCTTCACACAACATGCTAAACGCTCAAGCTGCTCTGCCATGTTGGCCTCTTGGCCCTTATTAGCCGCCACTGTGCGAGACATGGCCGCCGTTCCCGCTTTGACAAACTTTGCGTTCGGAGCCTCGCCTGCAAACTTTTATTCGTTGTCACGAGCTCATGAAGCCAAATGCTCTTTTTTTTTTTTTAACTTACTATATTTGCACATCTTTTCAAAATAACACTCTTGTCAAATATTCATCTCTCGCTCGCTCTTCAGCTCCCTGGCTCCAGTTGACAAAAGTGCATTTTACGTAGCGGATAAAGCTGTAGTGCCGAGTGTGCGTGTAGAATATGAAAAAGGTAGAGTGGGAGGGCGTTCTGTACACTTTTAAGTCCGTTCAATCGTCGAGGGCATCCTCCCCACTTCTCTGTTTTAAGCGTGCATGCACGTGATGGAGAGAAGAGTGCGGCAGATTTTTTTTTTTTCTTCCTCAAACCCCCCCCCCTCAGTGAGTCTCAGAAAAAGGTGTACCACTCTTTATCGGCGTGTGTGTGTGGGGTGTCCACCACCGAACTCCCACCCCTCCCTTTTCAGTGACTACGGCACTCCCCCCCCCCCCTCAATCATAGAAGCTGATTCAGCGAGTCAAACACGCACACACACGCACGCACATGGCTGCAGCAGCTGGAGCGCTCTTGAGGTCATTACGGCTCTTTTCGCTCGTGGGATGAAAACCTGATCTGACGGGTCATATTTGGAAGGAGTTTAACCCTGATGGGTTCCAAGGCGTACAGTCACAAGGAAGGTGCGTGCTGGAATGGCAAGGATGGGGTGGGGTGGCGTATGCCGGTCTGCAGCAACTTAACCAATGCACACTTTCCTTCTTCCGTAGAAGAGCAGTGCAGAGAGGATGCAGGATGCGCTGGAGCGGCGAGTTGCTCCAGTCCACATGGATTTAAGCCCTTTTCTGCACTGTCCACAATATCGCTCTCATTTTTCTCCTTCACTCCTTCCCTCCCTCCCTCCCTCCCTCTCCAGTCTTGCTCGCAACCCCCCTCCCTCCCTCCCTGCCCCCCTCCCTCCCTCCCTCCCTCCCTCCCCCTCCAGCCCCTCTGCTCTGTCTGTTTCTGGCACTGACCGGACATGCTGCTGCTGCTGCCGCCGCCGCCGCCACCGCAGCACAGCTCTTCTGGCTCATTAAGTATCGTTCTTGCCCGCTATCTTAATGACGGACTTGTTAACTCGCACCTGCTTCGATACGTCTGGGGCATCACCCATGGATACGTGAATTACCGGGACTTTTTTTTTTTTTTTTAAAGAGCCTTTTTTTTTTTTTACACCCCCACTTTTCTAATTAAAGCGAGAGGCGGGGGAGGTCACGGTAAGTCGGAGGACACGGGACGAAACATGGCATGATGAGGCGTCGGAATAATGACGAGCACGCAGCTCAGGGGTTATGAACGTAAGAGAGGATTGGCGGCGCACACAGCTGTGAGAAGTGTATTAACACAGATGTGACGGGATGGATGCGTGTCACCGGCTGAACCCGCCTCACCGCTAACGACCGCTAAGCCCGTTTAGTCGCTATCTAAGCGGACGGACGGATGGACGGGGCAGGGCAAGGCACAGTGCTGCAGTGCAACGGCCCAAAGCGGAACAGACACTGGAGGTTAGTCGCTTCAGCAATCTCCGTCCGAGGACACGTCACACCTTCAGGACTGGTGCACGTGCCTTGGTCACCTCTGCCTCATTGTTAGTCCGCCCGCTAACAACGTTGCACCACGTCCTACTGTTTGTTTAGCGAGGGAGGGCTGCGAGGTGGAACAATAGTTTCATTTTTGCCCGCCTGAGCGTTCAAGCCTGCCGGCGAGATTAGTGTCAACTTGTGGAATGTGTTGGTCAGGGGCAAATATTCATTAGAGGCCTACTGAACATTTCTTACTGTGGTGAGAATGGTTATTGATCTGCGCCACCAGAGCTCTTTCTCAGACCAACAGCCGCGAGCCCCTTCAAAACTGCTTTTATAAAAAGACCTCCAACCGCCATTGGCGCTGGGACGACGCCTTTGAGCGAGGGGAGTTGCACAATGCCGGCCGGGAGTGTGGTGGAAAGTTTAACACCTCACCTCTCCCGCCCTGTTGTACTGAAAGCGACAACAATTATAATAATATGCACGTCAGCACCCTATACCGGGTGGCGCCGCCGTCGTCGTCGTACGACCCAGTTTCTGTAACAAGGGTTTAACATGTTAAATGTATAAGCGTGATCCCGACTTTGCTATTTCCTTTCACACGGCTGTTGATTCTATTGCTCTGTTTCAACCCTCAACTGTTCACACAGAACAATAACAGCGGCGGGGGGGGAAAAAAAAGTATCCAGTCATGGCCTCTAAGTGAAATTTCCGTATGGAAATCAAGAAGAATGGTCCACGCAATCTAGACAGGTGGGCGAGAGGAGGGCCATACACCTGTCAATGAAAAGGAGGCAGGGGGTCGCAAGTGCTGAGTGAGCATTAGCGCCTTCATGTGACCTATGGACTGCCCCGGTGCGCCCAAAGCCCAAATCCGTCTCACAATAGCTTCCTGTTCCACTTGGATCACCCTTGTTTTCAAACATCAGCAAACGCGGCAAGCCACTGGGGGCGTCGCTGACACAAGAGAAGCGGGGGTGCCCGGAAAAGTGGGAGGGCAGAAGTGAAAATGTTAACTATGGTCACTGAAACCCAGCACCGTGGACACAGCAGAGGCCGTCATATAAGACACGGTGCACACCAAGGAACCTTCCAGCACCACAAGAGGATTCGACCAACTCATCAAGAGGACTTTTTTCCTCCCCGTTTTTTTTCCCCCATCAGCATACAAATGGGAGGTACTCGCCCGGAAGAGAGCGAGGGGGGTCACTGGGATGG
This sequence comes from Syngnathus typhle, assembly GCF_033458585.1. NCBI lineage: Eukaryota > Metazoa > Chordata > Actinopteri > Syngnathiformes > Syngnathidae > Syngnathus > Syngnathus typhle. The sequence goes on along the minus strand of NC_083750.1, from coordinate 6,735,985 downwards.
TCGAGCGCCGTCTGGACCGCGAGAATTAGAAGGAGGGGGCATCCCGTTCAGCCTTACATGGCAACCAGAGGAAAGCCTCGAGCGTTGAAGTGAATTTACACTCAAAGTCACCTTACGGTGCAGACTACCATACTTGGGAGGGAAAGCGGCGAAGGAAAGCGTTCCGCTCGTAACTTCTCCGGCTTGGCCCGAAAGGTGAGAGAGAAAGAGAGAGTGAGAATTTCATATCTCAACACGACCTCCTCGGTGCACATACTTCTTTATGTACCCATATGAACATATGACCGCTATGGAATGTAAAGAAGTATGTATTCTGGGTGAGGTGCCATTCTTCACTCCAGGAAGAAAATGTGTTCTGTCTTAATAATGTGCCTGTGATAATTGTCTGAGAGCAGCGTTCAGAGAGAGAGAGAGAGAGCGAGAGAGAATGTGGGATGTAAGGCTCATGCATTAGCTATACTGTCTCTGGGCAGTCTCACTGCAGCACTCAGCGCTGTAGGGGAGCTCGCAGCTTCAACAAACTGGCTGACTTGGCCAATAAAAATCTCTCATCCGAGATATGACGACAGTTCATTGGGCAATTACCGCCAATACTCTTCAAATATAGCCATAATGTTTCTTGCGCTAGCTCAAAACCTGCCCATGCCATACTGTTGGCTCACTGTAATGTGGCGGCGCCGTAATGTGAAAGTCTTTTCGCCATATGGGGTCGATTGAACCAAAAGGCCGCCATTGTGTGATAATAGTTGCTGAGAAAGCAAAACGCGACACTTGTATGGTAGAGCTTCCGCGTCCTTGTGTGTTTAACCACGGCCGGCCTCCCCTGATCCGTAGGCCCCCTAAACACACCGCCGACCTGACTGACCTCCTCGTCCCCCCCTCCCCCCCTGACTCGCGTCCACCCTCATTGTTCACGTTTGCAACGCTTGCCAAATGCTTTCGCCGGGCGCGTGGCAGTCAGATTAGAGCATCGGAGAAGAGAAAGAGAGAAAAAAAAATAGTGACAATGCGGGATCAACTCTGGCCTGTCAGCTGTTTCCGAACTGTTGACGGACTCGGGCCAAACAATATGGACGCAGAGTTTGTTCAGCAAGCTAATCACTAACACAAACCGATGTCAAATCTTTCAATTCAAAAGTAAATGCAGGTTTCTTTTTTTAAAGCTTTCCAAAAACGAGTAAATAAACTAATTAACCTTCAAAAATAAATGCAATATTTTCAGAAGGTCAAATTTCAGAGGCTTGAAAAGTGAGTGCAATATAAAAAGCGAGTGGGTTTTTCCTCAAAGTAATGCTACAATTGAAAACAAACCATTTAAATGAACGCCAAAATCCAAATTAATAACAACAGGAAAAACATCTACACAGGTATGTAAAGATAAATTCAATTTCAACACACGACACTTGTGAGCGCTTTGCCTTCGCCCCCGACGACCTGCTGTCTGAGTGACACACACAGCAGATGCTGACATTATCAAAATGCCCAGTGCGCCTGGCGCCTCCTCCCCCACCCTGCTTTTTTTGCCCTGTTATGGGCCCTTCGCCGAGGTGGGCGGCCCGGCCACCCGACTCTTTGCTAGCCTCGGTGCGCGTGCGAACGTTACAAATAGAACGGCGTGTACTGTCAAGCCGGCCTGACGCTGACCTCCATCTCGGCTCGCTGCGTACGCCTCAGCTGTCGCAAGCCCGCTTTGAGACGCCGGCCGGCGCTTTGGCAGAGGGAGCAAACATCAATAATTATTAACAGCCAACCGTGTTGGCGACATTTCCAGCTGACAAAATAATGTCAGGGAAATATTTGTTATGTTTAACACGGAGGATGGAGACCTTAAAAATGACTACTAAAAAGCACCTGCCGATATATGAAGGCATCACTCGGCAACGACCTTTTAGAGGTTGAACACGTTTTGGATCATTTTTGTCGGCACAAATTAAGATAAAATTATATTGTCCCCTGCAAACAAATTGCCAGGGGAATATAAATTATACAATATACAAATGGAGTATTTTGGGCTCCAAAATGACCTTTGAAAGAAGGCCCATCACGTGCCGGAGAACTAAATTTATTTGAATAATAGATTGAATGATGTTTCCCCCCCCACATATATAACTATGAAATTAAAATTTAAAATAACAAACAAAAATAAAAATTATAATTATAAAAAATAAATAATTGAAGGAGGTAGAAGCTAGATTGCCTTCCCTAATAAAAATGTTAAGTTATTGACTTTTATTTTCTAAATTCAGACAAAATTCTTGAATTGCAGTGTCTCAATTTCAAGGGGGTCAAAAAAAAAAAAAAAAAAAAAAAGCTCTTTCATGCAGCTTGCTGGTTAATACTTTAAGCCATAGCGGGATAATTAACTGGCAGTGGTCCACGGGAAAAAATAAATAAAAATAATAATCAAAATTTCATTTGTAGGCGGTGGCATGTGAATGAAATTCAGTGCAAATGTAAAGCTGTGCAATTCAAAGCATATATTCGTCCTTACAAATCAGTCTCCGGGAACACACCGAGCGACCCGAATTAATTTGGTGGCTCGACACCCAGAGGGTTGCTTGAGAAGTACACGCGTGTGCGGGCGTGTGCGTGGATGCGGTCGTGTCCGTCCGAGTGACCGGAGCGAGCGGGCGGGCGCACACTTGCGGCAGGCAGGCAGGCAGGGCCCATCTGTCACGGCTTGTAATTGCTTCATGACTGCGGGACATTTGACTGGAGTGCTGCAGATTATTATGATCCTTTTTGTCACCCCCAGAAAGCAGTTACAATCTGTGCGTCGGGACAAGACACGGACGGCGAGGCTGAATGACAAAGTTGCGCTTGTGCCCATTTCAATAGAATATCACGTTCAAGGTCTGAAGAGAGAGATATCCCACAATGCTTTGCTAAAGCTGGTAAAATGGAACCAAATCACCTCTTGAATGGATTTGGTCCCCTTCAACCAGCTGTAGCTATGCTTTGATGACTGCAGGGATTCGACTGAGGTGTTGCTCTTCAAACGACCGCCTACGATTGCCGTCTTCCATGTCTCGCTTGAAAAGAACAATAAAGTTACTGCATCAAACTTTCTTTTTGGCCCCAGTCCCCCTTTTTGGTATTCCGAGCACGCCGGTCGGTGGTCAGCTTGAAAAAACAGCAGGGCCAGAAGAGCCCGCTCGCCGCTCTCGCTCAGTCGCCGCCTCAAATGACAGTCGCCGGTCGGCCGCTGACGCGACGGGCGGGGGGGGAGCTGGCGGTTAATGCGGCTTGGCAGGGGTGTGACGCTAATGTAAAACAAGCTAAATGGCTCTGCAAATATAGAGATGCTAGCACCTGACCAAAACATACTGTTCAAAACCAGCCATTAAAAAAGTAACCTACTGGGTCCCACATTGAACATACTAGGTAAGAGACAACAAGTGTACAGTAACTGCTTTAAAAGATTGACAGTTAAATTACAAGTATGATTAATTGAGCCTGAGCAAATCAATTCACTTCACATAATCAGATTGGCCTATAATCCAAACAGCAGTAGTGTCGCAACACCTGCCATCCTTGTTATGACACGACCGTGGCGCCACTAACTTGACAGCCGTTAGCTCCCATAGAGGCAGCAGTCATCACCATATGTTAAAAGAAATAGTGACCGTTACAATTACAGGGCGCACAGGGAGGTGACATGCTCAAATGGGACGGAGCGACCAATGCGGGGGTTTGTTTGGAGCCCCCCACTCGCTCATCTCCACCTTTATGAGTCATGGGCTACTAATCTGTAAACTGTTTACAGTTTTGGAGCAGGTAGTGACTTCCAGCAGCCCGAGGGGAAACAGACACAGAGATGAGCCAGGCTGAAATGGCAGTAAACACACTCGGTGGAAAGAAATCTGCTGTCCAAAAACACACACACACAGCGCGTTGCCTGCGATGTACGCGCTATACTACTGTATATTTCCCTTATGGTTACCGACAACTGTAAAACATGACAGCACGATGCATCAAGACGCAGACAGGCAGCAGCGTGTCAGGAGGGAGCAGGGTGGAACCGAACAAAGCCTCATTATTATTTTTATTTAACACTGGCCTGTTATGAATGTCAAAACATGACTGAAAATGCTGACTGTGCAGTTAATAAAGGTTTGACTCAGAAACAAATGACTTTTTTTTTCCCCATTTACATTGCCGAAAGAAATTGGGGAGTGCGGCAAATTTGGTGAAGTATGAGCAAGTCGCTGTTCCGCGCAGACACTCATGACGACGCCGGGGGAGGAAATCAACACGACCATGTTCCAGCAGCTAATAAATGCAGGCTACACTATGTTCCTGTTGTTTCACTGGGTAAAGTATAAAAGCAGCTATTTTCTATAGAGGGGATACATTACAATTGTTTCATCTGTACGTGCCAGGACTTGCTCATTGATATCCATAATCTCAAGGGGCCTCATATCAGCGACCAATCTCCAAGCACTTTTTCCACTCAAAAAACATCAAGTGTGCTTTTTAAAAAAAAAAAAAGCATTCAATTGAAATAGCCGCCTTCACCACGAAAAAGCACACCAGGCGGTTAGTTTAGCCTCAGCCCGGGGGGGGGAGAGATTTTAGAAGGCTTTAGGACTTGTGGCCGGCCAGGCTCGTTGATATTGGAGGAGCTGAAGCGTGAAATAAAAGTAAATCGGCAAACTATGGAAGGGGACGTATATCTTCTTGTCTGTGAGGTGAGCGGAGTACAGAAAGTGTATTAAAGCAAGTGGACAACACGCACACACACACACAAGCGCGGGGGCCCTGACACAGTCGGGCTGCACTCCAGCATTTTTCATTTCCAAGTCCAGAGTCCTCCACTGGTCCCCCACCCCTCTCTCTTTCTCCCTCCCTAAAATCAGAATCCTGCTGCACAAACATAAACCCCAACAAAGTGTTTACGCTTAATGCAAGCAAGCAATTTCAAGTGCGCCTCTGCTAGCCTCAGACCTGCTTTAAATAAATATACTTTTTTTTTTTTAAAGGCTGTGAGGTATGTGCATTGAATTGCTTTCCAACGCAAGAGGCAGAGTGAGCGATTTATCAGCATTGCATCACAACACTTACCGGAACCGGCTAGGTGAAAGAAGTACACCGAGATTGCAAATAAACGTAGAACGATAAGACACGGAGTACCGCCCGTCCCGATTTATCCACGTATTCTTTTATTAGAGTCATTTTCTTTTTAGGACAGAAAAACAAAGCAATTGTCTTTGAAGAGCTTTTTTTTTTTTTTTTTACAATCAGGATTATACTCTCAATACTTTTAACTTTAATGCGCAGTGTCTTTAGATTATTATTTTTTTTTTATGCGCCCGGTTGATGAGTCCGACGCGGAGGGAACCAGCGAGTGTTGACAATCTATTCGGATGGCTAGAGGCAGACTTTCTGCAGTTCCTCACGCCAATTAAAATGATGCCAAGGAGGGAAGAGGGCGAATGCTGCTCAGCGCGGGACTGCAAACACACTCATGCATGCAGCAAAAACTTCCAATCCTGAACCTATATTGGCCATAAAGAATTCTGGATAACAAACCTGATAACGACGGGGGTTCCCTTTACTGCACTCGTGGGTTTGAAAACAACAACAAAAAGCCAAAGCGCAGGACATAGAACTAGCCAAAGCCAAGGACAACTGCTAATGCCTGGACGCAGTACATAGTAGAACAAACGCTTTTCACAGTCTGTTGAGGAGACGGAACCGCAGCTTACGCCATTGAGGAATGACGCAAGCAAAAAATAATAAAAATGGAGCTAGGCATTTTGACATGAGGACAACTTGGAAGACAAGCGGCATTCCACTATGAGAATTGCTTCGTAAGATCCCACACGCTGCGATGTGAAACGTACACCGAGCAGTCGGCGTTCAATTCCAATTAAAAGCTTTGTCAGCAATACTGAATCAAATCAAAACAGATCCCAAAAGTAATTACTTTTTGCACCTCTGTTATTTATCTGCACCTCTGTTATTTATCAAAGTGTTTGCTTTGTGAGCACAATAAATGTACAAGACTTCACGCTTTGTGCGATTTGCGCCTTACCCCCAAAAAATAAAGGATGTGGGTGGGATGACGCAATTCTCTTACCTGGGGTTTCCTCGCAGAGCGGCGTGGTGCAAGGCGTTGAAGCCGTTGTTGTTGGTGATGGTGACGTCGGCGCCGGCCTCCAGCAGCACAGACAGCATGTCGTCTCGCTTCTTGCTGATGGCATCGTGCAGGGGTGTGTCGCCCTCAGAATCCTGGAGGGAAAAGGTCGTGTTAAAGGAGACAAATGGAAAATGGCTGGGATACAAATAGTCTCAGTCGTCATGAGAAACATGAAAACCAATACTGGATACCTGGAGGCTTGGGTGGCAGCCAAAGTCCAGCAACGTTTTGACCACCTGCAGGTGTCCCTTGTTGACAGCTATGTGCAATGGCGTCTGCCTGCGCTTGTTTCTGGCGTTCAAGTCGGCGCCGCCCCGCTGCAGTACCTCGATGACTGAACCCTCGTCACCGAAGGCCGCATGGTGCACCGCCCGATCCCCATCTTTGTCCTGAGTACAGTAACGCAAGCAAGATGGAGTGCGACTTAGGGTGAGGAAGGGAAAAAAAAAAGGCTCGAGTGATGCCAACCTCTGCCTCGAGATCAACGCTGTGTTTGAGCAGGAGCTTGAGAACGTCCACGTGACCGTTCTGACTGGCCGCTTGCATCGCAGTGTGTCCAGCGCACTGCCCGTTCACCTGAAACAAACAATCACATTTGGGCTTAAACGTGTCTGGATTTTTGTTCCAACACTCCCAATACTTCATCAGTAGCACATTAAGGGTTTGATCTTTGAATCTTTATTCCATATCAGTGATATTAATACAGAACAGGAAAAAAAAATCCACAACTAAATTGGTATTTCAAGGAGAAATTATATCAAAAAGCCTGAGGCTGCGAGTTAAACCCCGACACATTAAAATGCACAAGCCAGCTGTAGCAAAATGAAATGCCTCGTGGTTATTATTGAGAAATATAATATGAGCATGTACAGCTGGAGATGGGGAAAAAAATGGCTCCCAAAGCGCCAACGTTCAATTCCAACAGCAGCCCGTTTAAGCTGGACCAAAACTATATCTGCAACTTACGTCAACATCGGGTCTTTTCAAAATGTCTTCCACCTTGGCCAGATCTCCGTTGGCTGCCGCCTTGACCAGTTCCTCGTTGATGTCGCCCGACTCCTGTGTCTCAAACAGTTTCTTCAGCAACTGGGAGAGACGCTCTGGATTAACAAAAAAGAAAATAAAAAAAGGGGGGGGGGGTCATCACACAGGGTCACGGTGTCACTGTCATGGCGCACGAGCGGCACTGGCTCAAACCTCCGGAGGCGTTGCTAACGGCGGAGCCTGAGGGAGCAATCTTGGTGACAGCGGCGGGATTGTACGTCCACGACGTCCCGCACACCTCCACCTTCAGGTCACTGTCAGAGTAGATCTGCTGCACGCGGCCCACCTTCCCCAGGGTCTGTTGATGAATGTAGCGACAAAACTCATTAAAATTGTTGTCTTTGGGCTATGCGATATATACATATAGAGAGAGACAGAAAAAGAAAGAGAGCAAGGGGGCCAGAGCGAAAGAATCCGAAGATAATGTAAAAATAAGAGTGGGAGGGGTGACAGTGAAACAAAGCTCACAGCAAAAATAAAACCTGACAAATAACACAATAAAACATCAGGGTATGTTATTATTAAGATGGCAATCCATTATAGCCAAGGATATAAAGAAAAGGGACACATCTCAACGTTGCAAGCTATTCATCATTCGCGTAGCAAGCCTCAGCAGAGTAAAACAATGTCTCAGTTCAGATTAAAGGAGACATTTCGGAGTTAGTCAAGATGCGCGTGCGCTGGTCATCAATAACAATGACTGCTTAGGCTCATTAGCTCGAGACAGGTGGCATCTTGGAGCAGATAAATTGCTTTTAAGTTACATCGCAGATTCTGGATAACTATGTCCCTTTGTGATAAAGGACACAATTGATCATTGATGGAAAAAAATATATAGCATTGGTCTTAATAACAATTAACAGTGCTTATTTTGCAAGTATGCACACATTTTGTCCATATTTAAAATGACACTGATACAAATGTCCTGCCACCTCCAGCACTTAAGACAGGGCTCACCATCTCCGGTCCTCAAGGGCTCTTATCCAGCCTGTTTCAGGGTTAGTGGGGTTGCATCAAAAACAGGCTGGACTTGGTGACCGCTGATTTAAGATGTTGAAAATCCGTGTGCATTTTCCCAAAAGACTTACAGGAAGCATGGCCTCGGCCCACTCCCCGTGGCCTTTTTGTAGCAGCTTGATGCGGTCGATGTCGTAGCAAATCTGAACCAGGTCCCCCACAAGGAATTGCGAGGTGCCTCCCTCCGCTCCAGCGGCCACTTCACCGCTGCGCACCACGTTGGCTTTTGTTAGTACGGCGGGATTGAACGTCCACCTGTGGACAGGAAAATGTATTTGATTCATTTGATTTCTCGCTCTGTCTCGGATAAGAAAAAAAAAAAACGGCATCTGAGCACTCACCTGTTCCCGCTGGGATACTGCACCACAATATCATGATCTTCGTCGATGCCGCACACCGTGCCGGTGGTGGTGAGCGTCTCGAACATGCCGTCGGTCCAGCCGCCATGACCGTGCTGCAGCGACTGGACAATCTCCAGGTCCAAGTCGATGTTGACCAGGTCCCCGATCTGAAGACCGCCGGGGTTCCTGTTGCCATTCTGCTCACCTAGGAAACACAAAAAATGTGAATTGTTTTTTATAATTAAATATAATCACTTCATGCCATACTTAAGGAGAAATAGAGTTAAAGGATGAACTACATGGTACTAAAAACAATAAAACCATATTTACAACATGGACAGAAACATTACACACATTAATTGCATCATTTAATTTTAAGGTCATGTAATTTAGACCACTATGGCATGTGGGGGGCCTAATTAAATCCTTGGAAAACTCATGAAACCAAGCAAAAAGGTGTTGCTACCATCTAGTGGTCATACATGCTAACTACATCTGAAACACTGCCCTTGAATTTGCTGCAGCACAGCAATAGGTGGGAGGTGGTCTGAAGATGGCAATAAAGGGGGGATCAAGTCCAGCTGGCTTACTTACCCAACACAGGACAGTGGTCTCTGTAAAAGGACCCTCCTTTGGCGTCCTGAACACATTTCAGGTCCGACTGCCAGAGACAAGAAGCAAAGGCTCTGTAAGTCAATGGCACGTGTGAGGAGTTGCAGCACCGGTAGAGCATGAAGAATAAAAACACAGAACGTGGACACTTAAGCGGCCCCTGCGAGAGTGTGTTTGCTCAGAGGAACAATATCAGCAACGTGGTGGAGAAGGTGAGGTGACAAAACACTATGTCGCAGCACAATGTGCATCTGTGGCAGAGTTCAAGGGAAGACGCATTCCTCTCATGATCAAGCCAATGGGACGCTTATTATCTTATAACTGTGTTAACAGCGACTTTATATAGTGACAAAAAATAGGACTCAATAAGGCTTGTTAAAAGGAGTAGTAGTAATTCTACCCTTAATGATCAAGTTTGGCCCTGGAACGCTCAGAACAGAGTATGTTCAACTTTAGAAGTCCCACTGTATTACTAAACAAAGCCAAATTCCACCAATGAGCCGAAGTGTGCTTTTAATCAGAGACGCGCGTGTAGACACACCCGCAATGACTTCGCCCCCTCCCTTAAGGATGACCCCCATGTTCACCCCCCCCCGTCCCTAAAAGGCAGATTGCCTTTATTATGTAGATGGATTCCATCTCCAGCTGCTTGTACATTCAATGGAAGCCGAGCGCAGCGTGGCTCTCACAAAAAGAAAAGAAAAGAATAAAAAAAACAGACCCTCCACCCCGCGGCCAAACACAAAAGCCACCTGACAGCTGATGTATTGGAGGACGCCGTGGGTGAGCTCACCATTCCCTCAAAACCGACACGGTACAGGTTCTTGGCCCCGTTGTCCCAAAGCACGTAGGCGGCACTATGAGGGCTGGCTGCGCTCCAGTCTTGAATCTCCGTCACCTGTTTTGAAAAAAAAGAGGAACAGTCATTCTTGGAAGTCCTCATTTTTGTATGGTTGTAAAAACATGCCGCTTTTTTTGTTTCCTGAAAAGAAATGGTCAATTTTAGTGATTGAAAGATGACCAACTCCGACCTCACGGATGGATCGTGGTAGTACACTACCTAACAGGGCAAAGAAAGTGAGCACCAAAGTAAATTAATGTATTCATTAAAACTAAGTAAATTGCAGTCACCTATTTATTCCCGCAGAGTTAATTGATTAATGGGTCTTTAGGCTACTCAAAAAGTACATCTAAACATTAGGACATGCCGTAATGGTTTTTGGGTGGAGCACGATAACTGCTGGCGGCGTCATAAAACAGTGATGAGATGTGCCATTAAATAACAGCAAAATGAAGTCTTAAATTGCCGAGAGGGGCTCTTTAAATATGCCGGCGACTGCGGCCGAGTCAATGTCAGTGTGTAGTGCGGACACTGGACAACAAGTGCAGCCTTCATCTGTCAACGAAATGGCTTCATAATGACTTTTATGCGCCGCATTAGTCAGGATTCATATCAATCAGCAAGATGAAATTTCTCATTGGAGTTACTTGCCATGAAAGGATGGATGGCCTCCTTTCAATGTATTTGCGTAGCTTAACACATTGGAAACAGACAAAAATAGAAAGTCCTGCTTTAAGTGTTGCATTGACAAAGGTACGGTGACGTGTTTCCACTATGTGGACGGCGCTGACGTCATTTTGGCTGCATGTCGTTGATTGGCCATTACCTTTCCTCGCCTTCCGTTGCCTCCATCCTGATCTTCCCACTGCCAGTCCACGCCTCGCACTACCCGGCCTCCGGTGAAGATGCCTCTGGCGGTGATTTTCTTTGATTTGCGCCTCGACTCTAGGAGAACTCTGCTCACACCAAAACAAAAGACCCATTGAGTCATTCGGGCCTCATGTCAAAACTTTTATTTTTATTATTAGATGAGGGAAAAAAATAGTATGTTATATACTTGATTTTATTGCACAACTAAGGAGGCACAAAACATCTATTAACTGATAAATTATTAATACAAATAATTATTTACAATAATAATCAGGGAAGTTTAAGTCCAAAGTAGTCATAGTGCATTAAAAAAAAAAAAGGTAAAACAACTAGAAATGGCAGCTGGACAGTGGCGGACCACCACCATGAACCATGCCCTCCTCAGAATGGCCTGAAAGAATTTTAATGTGGTGTAACGACACCCCCAACCCCCCCCATCTCATTGGCAGACAAGTGTGATCTTTGGAGGGGGGGGGGGGGGGCGACCGCCGCAGCCATTATGCTGTGCACGCCGTCTGTCCCGAGGGGGAAATGAAGTTGTATGCGCTTCAAAAGGCCGCCGTCTGTTAGGCCATGTGTTCTTCTGTGTTGGGATGTCGGCGTGATATAAAAGCAGCATCCAACACAATTTCAGGCAAGGAAAGCGACTCAACCAGAGTTCCGGCGGCCATTTTGCTACTTGTTGTCGACTGAAAATGACATCACAGACGCTCACAGCTTTTGTTGTCTCATAGCAGCTCACTTTTTTTCCACAGCCTGGGTTTTGCTCGTGCAAGTACTGACCCTGGTAGTCACGGTAACAGAAACCAGACACGCCATTGGCCCAGAAGTATATGGTTATGTGGTCACTTACTTCCATTACAAAACATCTGCTAATTTCATTGAAATAATAAATAGCACCCAGTTAAAACTGTGTGTGTGTGTGTGTGTCGGGGTCCAAATTTCTCATTGGAGTTACTTGCCATGACAAGCATTGTTTTGAAATGAGAAGTCAACCAGCGTCAGCGCTTCCACGAAGCGATTCCACCATAGATGGGAATCGCCGCCTTAATATTACGTCCAACAAGATTTAAGCGAGGCGAGTTTGTTGCCTGGCAACTGGTGGCTGGGAGCACCTGGATAGATTGCGTGTGCCTGCGAGGAAGGGCGCACTCAAAATTAAATAAATACTTATTTTAAATAAATAAAAAAAAAAAAAAGACTAAAAGGGAGGGCGTCACAAAAGACTTCAATCGTAACCCAATCCTTTGTGGCTTTTTTCTTTCAAAGCGCAGTCATCTTAACTAACCTTTCGCTGCCCGGGGTGGTGATCCTGTAGAAGCGGTGTCTCAGGTGATGTTTGTCGCCATGGTAACAGGTTGTGCAGAGGTCATAATTGGTGCACTCAGCACATTTCCAACGAATTCCAATGATGGGCTGCTGACGGCAGGTGTCACACATTGTTCCGTCATGCTTGATGCCTACAGGCCAAGGAGGAGTGTCGACGAGTTAAGTGGTTGCGAGTCACTGCACGTGAACATCACTGAACAGTTTTCACACAACCCTCCAAAAAAAAGACAAATGTCATAAGAATCGCAGAATGTTGAATTGGCACGTATCTCACTCTACCTCATTTCATATTTGGTGCATACTGATTTGATTTTATACATCTTCCATCACCAGAGGAAGTTTGATCAGCTTTCAGTGAACAAAGGAGTTTGATCTTCTGCGAAGCGTGTCATGCCATGGGTCATGCTAGACAAGTACAGTAATGAAGTGGACCTGTCTTGACAGTTAATTAAGATTTCATCATGATCGCAATTAATTCATACAAATTAAATGGAGCTCAAAGGGAAATGTTGAGCAAAAATAAATAAAAAATAGGCCGGTACAAACTTCCTTTTAGGATGAACGCCTGCATCTTTCTAGGCCCAGTAAACAAAACAACTATTCGCAGAATTTATTAAATCGAACATCACTTCAAGTGGTGGTTGTGTACTACAGTTTCAAGACTAACTTACCCGTGGGAGCACTGTCTAATATCCTCACGTCGTATGCTCCAGAGCAACGGTAATTCGCAGCGGTGCCGTTATCCCAGACGACCACCACCTCCTCGGGACTTTCAAAACTCCTGACGGTGCCGACATGTCCCTCTCCGCCGTCCTGCTTACCCCACTTCCAGTCGGGTCCCCGAACCACTCTCGCTCCGACTCCTTCCATCATGGCTCGGTTGTTCCTACCGGTAGTCATTTAAGAAACGAAGAGCGGGGGGAATTGGCCCCAACAATCTTTTTGAGAGTTAGCGAGCTAGCTGTGCGAGCTGGCAACAAGGCGGCGGGCAGTTTTTGAATGCAAGTCCGTAACAGAAGCCGCACAGCCCCGCAAAGCTAGCCCCGCTACCTTCTGAAGAAGATGGACTCTTCTTTGGCAAAGAAGCGCTGCATTCGTCGAGCCCCTGGAAAACGGGAGAGTAATTACGCGGAGAGCTGGCGAAGCGACGACATTGTTTGCTTAGCTGACCCTCGTCGCCTCAAGAATGCTAACCTCTTAAACTTAGCAAGCTAAAACCGAGCTAAAGCTAAGCTAGCAGGATAAAGCCCTTACTCAAGCCAAGTCTTATTTTCGCTCCTTTTGGGGGGCCCCAAGTGCACCGTGCGGATGCATAAGATTCACCTCAAGGTGTGGGCTTTGTCGGCCCGGAGATGGTTCTCCGCCTTCTGTTCTCCTCTCCCTACCCCCCCTGCTGGAGTCAAGTCAGAATAAACCCGCCGCCATTATTGTCAATCATCATCGCTCCCTCCGAGTGGCCAGACGAGCAACAACAACCAGCTTGGCGGAGATGCACGGAAAAGCACGAAGGCGGCACGAGCGTTTAGTGAACGGCGACGAAGCGCGCTCGCGCAGCCGCACTGAACTATCTCCGTCCAGCACAATGCGACGTGTTCGTCACAAGCACAGAGCGTACCTGGACACAGTATTCTAAATTTATAGATAGATATAAATAATATTATAAATTATAATTATTCATATAAAATATTTCAATATATTTTTTAGAAATGATGGTGATTGGCTGTCCTGGTTTAGAATTAGCCTGTAATACTTTTAAATAGTGTAAATTACGACATGATACAGTATTCCATTGTCATGTCATCCTGGTGCGTACAATAGGCGTGTTTAATTAACACACACTAATTGCCACATACGTTGGTACAGCCCTTGGGCACTCTGTTGGTTCCAAAGCTTGCCCCCCTTGAGGGTGTTTATAATTGACACGCATGATGACTACTAATTCAGTTTCAATCACTTAGCAACACATAAAGTACGTTACATACAAGCTTATGTGTTTTAATGAATATTTTAAGCAGCCAACATTTTAATATTCCTCATAGCTATATGCAAGTTAGAGAACTTAATGTGTTTTGAAACTGATATTAAAGTAAAAACACAATTTGAAGATACCTGTCTGACAGGAAATGTCAGTCGTTAGCCATAATGCTTTTATGCACTTCACGAACTTGGTGTGTGTGCTGTCTACTTACTGTCATTTATTGAATTTTCTTTTTGTACTGAACAGCGGGACCCTAAAGTGCGTCAGGCTTATTCTAAAAATAGCTCACCAGTGAGACACTATTATTTGGAGAGATAAAAAAAACTAATTTGTGGCCCCTGTTCTAATACTCTATATTACTTGAGTACAATTGTTTGCTTCCCTTCTTGCCAAGACCCGTTTGCTTCAATGACGTTTCTAAATAAGTGTGGATGTGTGACTGCTTGTTTTGCGACTGACGACCAGTTCAAGGCTCCATCTTACTTATCTCTGGAAAATGGACTACAGAGTCGTCCCTGTTAATGCACTCATTCCTTGCATTATTGCATTATCTGGCGAAATAGCGCCACCGCCCGCCCGGAAAGCTTAGCACATGCATCCGGCACTGCATGCCCTTCTCTCCACCCTCATCGGGTCCCCTTGACTGTCTCCTTCAGTGCAAGCGGCGCAGTGAGCGCGCGCGCGCTCTCACTCACACCCAGACTGTCTGACTGGCGAACCACACCGGCCGCTGTCCTCGCAGCCCACCCTTTCTAGAATCGAGGCGCCTTGCAATGCTCTCGCCGCAGTTGAATTTGGACATTTTGACGCGGGACCTGTCTCATTATCTGGAAAACCAAGTGAAAGTTGGTCTGCTGGGCTCAGGAGTGGGGCTCTCTCTGGTGCTCGGCTTCAGCGCGGCGTACACCTGCTACTACCTCATCTCGGTGGCCAAGGTAAAGCCGTGCTGGGCGTTTATTATTCTTATGAATTAATATGGAGGATTTATACGCGAATGTGATGTTGCAGCCGTGTGGTCGGAATGCCGCTCGACGAATTGTCTGCCGGTAAAACGAGCCGCTGCATTTTTAAGCCATTAATTGCACACACACATTTGACAATCCCATGCGTAAAATCTTTGTTCTGTACATCACGTGTGTATTGCGTTTGCAAACTCACGCACATATACAGTCACTCACATACACACACATTCATGCAATCAATGTCAAGGCATTTACACTTCACTGCATGTCTCAATACTGTAAAGCTAGAAGTGCTCAAGTGCGCCCCCCGGTGTACTTTTTTTTAAATTCATTTGTATTATTACAGTGCAAGTCCGAGTTTGAGTGGTGGGTCTCAAACTTTTTACACTAAATAATACCTGAAAATAGTCAACAAGTTACAATTTAATTTATGTATGCATCATATGAATGCATGTTTTTTTGTAGAAGCCGCAGCTCATTTCAGGAGGCAAGAAGTTCTACCAGTTCCTGCGCGAGCAATGTCCCATCGTGTCGGAGACCTATTACCCCACCTTTTGGTGCTGGGAGAGCCGCATCCAGACGCTGCTCAGACCCTTTGTCACGGCCAAGCCCGGAGTGGCCTACAGGAAGTGAGTCCTAATACAGCTTTGAATCGAACGCAAGAAACGGATCACAGATTTGGGCTCAGAGTTGGGTTGCACTACGAGCCATTCTGCCTGTATTTTCTGTTTCGCAACTAATCCCAGTGCTGACCTGAAGCAACTCTGCAAAGCTCAGAGGACAAAAGCAACCACGTGCGCCTCCACTCCCTATAAGTGTGCAAAAATACTTGAAAACAAAAACTGCCTCACACCCTCAGAATGGTAAAAAAAGAGGTCAAAGTTGTATCAGCATAGACTACTCACTATAGTGCTTAGTGTAAAGGTTTTACATATGGACAAGTCGTCCTCTTAGTACCATCGTCGATATTACAAGGACATCTGCGGCGGTAATGCACATTGTTTCCATCCTAGTGCTATTATTAAAAGCGACAGCCACATTTGCTGGAGTTATGTCTCGGAATAGCGCCGTCCCCCCCACCCCCCTTCCTTGAATGATGAAGTTGTTAAGGGTTAACCCGAGGACAAAGAGCGTGAGCAAAGTGTTTTGTCTTTGGTAGTGCAGGTGAAACAACGCAGAGGATGAGCACCCTCCCCCTTCCCTCCCTCCTCCGCTCGATCTCTTTGGCTTGGTGCATATTTCACGGAGCTTCTGTAATTTCATGCTCCCTCTGCTAAAGGTGTAATGTACTTAGGCCAAGGTGGACGGAGGGAGCGGAGTGGGGATTGATGGAGCGTATAAGAATCAGCTAGCACATTAGCCACCTGTCAGCAAAGGTTCTGCTCCCTCATCCACCGTAATTAATTCACCAGCAAAATCACTTGCCCTACACAAGAACTGAGTACTTTTAAAGGCCAAACAGAACCTTATCTTCCCGCCACATTCCTGGTGCTTTAGAGCGCCTCGTCGTTGGCCGAGCGTGTGCACGTCATGCAGACGAAGGAGGATGTGCAAGAAGGCAATGGAGCTTTCCACAATGTTGACCGTTGTGCCGCCTCTCTCCGCAGTGAGCTGATTAAGGCGGCGGATGGAGGACAGATCTCCTTGGATTGGTTGGACAACGATGACAGCCTGGCTCACCCCGACCCCGCCTCCAGACCCACCGTCCTCCTCCTCCCGGGGCTGACCGGCACCAGCCGAGAATCCTACATCCTGCACATGGTCGAGCAGAGCCGGGATCTGGGCTATAGGTGGGCGCTCTTGGTCTCATTTGCAAGAAGTAAAAAGTAGGCAAGCTACGCCTCGTTTCATTTATTTAGGCTGTAGATGTTCTGTCCAGAGTACACCCGAATGAATCTTTTAGGAGCCCATGTCACATTGAGCATTTGGTAGGGTGCTAAATGACCACAGCAGAGTCCTAACAGACATTGCCGCATGCTGTGACATGTCACAGTGACACAAAGACAATCCATAACCGTAAATCTCAAGTCTCTTTGACGTACCAGAGTTGTAAGAGCAGATCAAGTCGGCATTTGACTTTCACATAGATCCAACCTGCAACTTTTTAACAGCTTAAGTGAATGACCCCAATCATTTTCTCACAGACAACTGACAACATTTTCTTAACCCAAGAGCTGCCAATTATCAACCTTTACATAGAACCCAGCAGAATTAATTGATCATAATTACTAGATGACATGTCTGCGTGAGCTATATAATGGTTTTGCATTACAATGCAAAAGCACACACTGTCCTGCCTTGCAAAGTAAAAGCCAGCATTTTTCTCTGTCCAAACGTTTTTGCAGGTTCTCCGTGTAAAACAGCCTCTGGGTATTTTTGGCGACAGGCACAAATAATGCAATGTTAAGAGCTGATTTTGCCACATTTGGGAAGCTTGGTGAACTCAGCATCTTGCTCCCCTCAATGTGTGTGTGTGTGTGTGTTTCATTTAATGACTTGCAGCTTATCCTGCCACAAGCTGTGCAGCTATAAGCCCAGAGCAGATTCTGAGTGCATGCTGCAGTATGTTTTTAAACAACACCCCCCCCCCTCCCACCTCTTTGCTCTTGTCTACAAGCCCCACCCCTGCTGCTGAGTTGCTTTTCCGCAGATCCGCCACATAATAGATGACGGTGCTGATGCTGCTCGTGTACCATACGAGCAAACGAGGACTATTTCTATTTATAAGTCGTGTTTTTGCTTGTGAAACAAATGACGGTTAGAGAATTCAGTTCAACAAAATCGATTCAAGAGCCTCTGACGTGCCGAATTTCAAGTGAATGAAAGGAGCCATTTTGGCCATGATTGAATTTGGCTGTGACCACTCCCACAGCGGCGGATCCCTCCCTCTGGCCTCGTCTGTGAAAAATAGCCGATGTCTCCTTTAACAGAACTAAAAAAAAAGTCTTTTGTGTGTTTCAGAGCTGTGGTTTTCAACAACAGAGGTGTGTCGGGGGAAACTCTGCTGGTAAGACTCCAAAATTGGGTCACAGTTTACATGTGTATCTCTCGTCAGATCGTTGTCAATGTTTGTCAAGAGACAAAGTTGTCGCGACTGATGAGGATTATGTCCAATTGAATCATGGCTTTACTGTTCTAATACTAATAATCATTTTGAATACTGTTCTCTTTGGCTACATGAACCAAAGAGTACTGCTTGCCAAGTCACGATGAAGCCAGGGTTCAGGAAGTTCACTCCATTTTATTACCTCGGCACCGTTTCAATCGGCCCGACTGGGGGTCTTTGTCCTTTGTTTCAATTGGTAATTGTACCACGTTCGCCGGACATGATTTAGCATTCATATACGCTCTCGTGCATGTTTTCTGTGCTAGTGTGAGCGCCATTGTGCTTTGTTTAAATGAAACGGGCTTTTCCAATGACCCCGTTGAGACCCCACCGGGGCCTATTTCAAGGCCGGCCTTTGCATTATAATTAAGTAAAAACAATTGAAAATAATTAACCTCCAAAATTTGGTGTCTCAGCAACCCATGCTTGAAATGAAACCGGAGGTCGGCCATTTTGGATCAATTCCACGGCTCGTATTTCAGTGAAAACCATCACAGAGGCGTTAGCTTCTTTTCCTTATCCATTATGTTTCAGTGCCTCGGTAAGTGTTGCTGTTTTGCCTAGCAACAGAGTTCAAATGGGCTCACCAGTTACATCATTCATTCCGGTATATTTCTGCACTAAAGTAATGACCCGCAAAAGGGAGGCTTGAGGAGTTTGCTTGATATTCTGCTTGAATTTTCATGACGGGCCCTGAGAACCTGGCAAGTCAGCGGCGTCGGGAGAATTGGGAATGAATGAACGCTTTACAACGTGACGTAACCTGAGCTGTCTGACAAAGCAAAATACAAAAAGAATGCTGCCATTGTCGTTGAACCCACTTTGTAGTCAAGATAAAAGAATGGAAAGGAGTGAAAACAATGTGAGGATGTTACGTTTGACTCAGATATTCAAATTGCCCATGTTGTCGTTCCAGACGCCTCGGACTTACTGCGCCGCCAACACGGAGGACCTGGAGATGGTCATCGAGCACATCCACACGAGCTACCGTACGGCACCCATCATGGCGGCGGGAGTGTCCATGGGCGGGTAATGAAGCCACTTGCTTCATTCAATGACAAATGTTGACAAGTGAAAGCGGCCGTCGGAGGGGACGGGGATTAGAACGCGATTAACATTAATACCTCAACATAACAAAAATCCAGTGCACTCACGTTTATTAATTTTGTCCGGTTCGTCATCCGCTTTGGCTAAGTCTGAGACATGAGAGGATTCCTCCTTCCCTGACCGTATTTTTTATTGGATTTTTTTGGAAATGTCCCCCCCCCCAGTATGATGCTGGTCAACTACTTGGGGCGAAAGGGCCAGGAGACGTGCCTGAGAGGGGTGGTGGTCTTCTCGGCCGGCTGGGACGTGTTTGAGTGCACGGCATCACTGGAAAAGCCGCTGGACCGCTTCCTTTTCAACTCCTACCTCACCAGCTGCCTGCAAGCCTCGGTGCACAGGTCAGCGGCCAGGGGCCAAAGGGGGATTAGCGTGACCGCTAGCTGTCTGCTAATGCTATGAGGGAGGCTTGAGTGGTTTTAGCAGTCTGGAGATTAAATTGGAAATGCCCATCATATTTTTTTTTTTGCTTTGGATGTTCCTTCAAATTTGTGACTGCAGGTTCACAAAAGTAGCGAGTTATTTTTTCATGTTAAAGTTGTAATAGGTAGATGATCTTAATGATGTTAATAATTGCATAGCTTTATGTCGTCATCTTGAAGAATCTTTTATACTCATCTTTTCATCTCCTGCATGTCATATAATGTGCATTTTATTCATTTATAACTAATGAATTGTATGCAAAAGTTATACATTCTGCATATCTGCCCCCCCAGACACAGACCAGTGCTTGAAAAGTGTTACGACATTGACCACGTTATGAAGGTAGGAAATTTTTCGCACTCCATTTTACCACTTTGCCGGTAAAAAATGTTTGTTTCTGACTTTTTCACGTTGTTGTGCGGAGAGGGCAAAGTGAGTGAAATTCTGGATTACGCTTGTATAAGAGGCTCAACTGACCCCATTTCCGTCACAGGCCAAGACCATCCGAGAGTTCGACGAGAGGTTCACGTCCATCATGTTCGGTTATGCCACCAACGACGACTACTATCACGACGCCAGTCCCGTCCACAGGCTGAAGTCGGTGCAGGTGCCCATGCTGTGCCTCAACGCTGCCGACGACGTCTTTTCCCCGTCGCACGGTAAGAGGCTTTATATAATTTTTTATGTTGTCTCATTTAACTGTGCCACCAAAATGCATAGAAATGAGAATGATTTTGTTGTTGTGGTGTTTGTCAGCCATCCCTGTGGAGGCAGTGAAGCAAAACCCCAACCTGGCCATGCTCATTACCTGCCACGGCGGCCATATTGGCTTCCTGGAGGGCCTGTGGCCAAGGCGGAGCACCTACATGGACCGCGTCTTCCGCCAGTTTGCCCGTGCCGTCATCGAACAAGGCGGCCGACTCAAAGACCTCTCCTGAAAGTGCCCCCCCCCTCTATGTTCCATCCTCGCCGCATTCCGTCCATCCTTCCATTCCATTTCCATTGACCTGCTTATATTTTCCTCGTCCATCCATCCCGATTTCCCTGCACAGGCAAAAACAACAACATTGTTCTGGTTTGAAGGGCATCATTTGATTTATTTCTTCCTCCATACAATCATTGATTGTGACATTAATAACAACCCTTTTGTTTAGAACAATGTTGAACATGACGATACGTCCTTTTCACATTCATCAGTGGGATGTTAGCCCTCAGGGATTATTTTTTTTTGGGGTCTCTGTGGATTATTTTAAAATCACCGCTTTCATTTGAAGGGCCGAGTTTGGGCATTTTGAGGATTTTTTTTTTCCAAAGCTTAAAAACCCAAGATTGCTTTGATTATTACTGACTACACAAAGCTTAAGTCCATTTCAGTGCGTGTCACCAACTTTGCACAGATTCATTGAATGTGTACTTTGATAAACTTATGTCGAGTTTTTTATGTATTCTAGTGTTGTGCCACTGAAAAAAAGAAACTATAGTCACTTTAAAACAGATCCTTAAACAAATTCCTTTATTCGAACATACGTATTTATTTTTTGTTACACCCCTGGTGCATTTTTGGAAAGTATGCTGATTTTTATTCCTTTTTTTTAATTTGTTTTATTCTAAATGAATTATAAAGTCAATTATAGATGATATGAATTTTATTTATTTTTGAGGGTCAATGATAGTGAAATTCTCACCGACCTTTCCCACATCTGTGCTAATCCACTTCCATCAAGAAATGCATGAGCAAACATTTTGTGATTTCATTTTCCCTTCCATGACAACGTTCGGCAATAAGAATTGAAAACAAAAGTGACTCGTAGATGCACGTCATCGACAATGAGTGTAATAAGCGCCGTTTAATAAATGGTTCAAGAGTCTCCATCCATTTGTTTGCTTCTCCTGTACGGTCGGTCCAAAGATGTCAGCAGTTCTTTCGGTATCCTCACGAGTGACATGGAAGGAAAGCTTACTTTCCACAACGAGTACTAATGAGGAACGAGCGTGCCCTGTCCTCCTACTCCTTATGTGGACTGCAGCAGGAGCCTGAAAATAGCCCAGTGTTACATCACACAAGGGCTTGAGGTTGATGTGCGCTCATATCATACTTTGTACCCTGGCCTCCCTTCCCATGTGTCCAAAGACATTGTACAGCCCGAGGAGAGGACCATCCATTTATTGTGTGAAGTGTATGCGTGTGTGAGATCCACATAATGTACATTACACTGTGTTGAGTGGCTTACATTAAGATTTTAACAACCTTGGCAGTATCATTAGAAGTGCTTTTTATTGTGTGCTGACAGTACAATTATGCTACCGCATAATTCACTCCACTGACGATAAAATTCATCCTCATATCGGATTCTGATCGCAATTATGTTGTGATTGGAGTGAATTGTATTGTTACTGTGAAGGGTGTTTATCGTCATTGGAAAGGCTTCATTTCTGGAGCGAAGCATAGTCTTTACAATTGGTCCAAAAATGGCATTCAGATTAATATTGCGCTTGTGGAATATGAAATAATCTGAAAATTCCCCTGGTTTTATCCATTTTGCGGGCGGCCATTTTGCCAGCAACAAAGAGCAAATGTGGTGTCATCTTAAGTCAATGGCAAGTGGCAAAATGGCCGCCCCCTGAGATGGATAAAAACGCCGCATAAAACATATGAATCGTAAAGAAATGACCACAGGTATATATTCTTTATCCTCTTAAAAGAAAGGCTCAAATTAAAATGAATGTAGCATGCTCAGTCACTTATAGCAGTAATCCTAAACATAAACATAAAGGACACTGGCAAAAAAAGGAAGATTTTAAAAGTCATTTTATTATTATTATTACATTCATCAATTTCAAACAGCAACAACAACAACAAGGACAACATAGCACGGCTCTTCTGTGACAACATGAGGTAGATGCCGACCGACGCTGCAGCTGTGCCGCTTCTCTCTCTCTCTCTGCGAAGATTGTGTGAGCAAGTTGCATATTATTCAACGTTCATTCACGTGGACCTTATTTTTCTTTGGGGTGCAGACTTCTGATCAACACTATCATTTTGGGGGGGTTCTAATTAAAATTCCATGATTTGGTTTGGCAACTTGTTTAGTGCAAGTTCACTCCATTTCCGCACGCCTCAGTGACATTCAGTAGATTGACCCGCCCTAGCGCGCATGCAATCAAACACTTTCTTTTTTTTTTTTCTCCACATGATTATCAGTCCAACTATAATGCTTGAAATAAATAACAACTCCCTGGTGAGCGCATACAGATACGCGGTTAAAGACACATTTTAGGTAGATTCTTCTTGCTGACACTAAAAGTGGGTCAAAGTTACACGCACACAAACAAAACACATCAGTAACCCTTAGCAAGTAAAGGGAGGGGGGGGGGGCATGATAGAATATATTAATAATAATAATATGGTAAACTTTAAACAGTACAGTAGTCTATTTCTCTGGCTTTTTTTGTTTTGGCTCTAGCAACATTCTGTTTTGCCTTGCTCTCATTGGTCCACGCATGAGTGAGCATCACTTCTCCTTAAGGCATATTTTTTGGAAAACCCTGTGCACAAACTCATAGGAAACACATTCCCCCTTTCCCATACACAAGGCAGTGTTTAAAGGGGACATATGGAAATATTACGCAATAATATGACATTAAAGAACCAAATAAATGTCTGCTTATTTCTCAGATTGTGTGGGTGAGGCAGCCACTTTTGATTGAATCAAGTAAAGCCAAAAGGTAAGAAGAGCTGCATTGAGTTTTTTTTAAGCTGCACTGATTAGCATTAGCTAACAGGGTTTGTTTCTGATAAGTGGTGCTCGGTGATGTGATTTAAGATCAAATAAGGTCTCCTTTAAATTCAATTTGATAAAATGTGCTGCAATATGGCCCAGGTGCCACAGATTTCCTCACCCACCTTTTATTTTTATTTTTTTGCTAAGACGCCAAATGAGGGACTTTCTATAGAGCGTGAATTGTCATATGTCCAGTCGGCAGTGTTTTGTGTGGAGTTGTCAGGCAGTGAAAGGCATGATGGGCCAAGAAAAAGTGCAGCTCGATGATGTCTTTGGTGCCGGGAAGAAAGTAAACACAGGGAGAAAACATCTTGCCCTCTCAGTCCCATAAGTCTGATTTTTCCCTTTTAAAAACCCCTGAGATAAACACGTACGTCCACGAGCGGGCGCACGGGTGGTTGACGTACAATTATAGCATAGCTTAGCGTCCATCACGCTTGTTCTCCTCCCACGGCGAGTTCTGATGGCAAGAATGGCTGGCGTTTGCTCGTTTGGGGTTCAAACGTGGCGTCCGGTGAGAAAGTAGAGGGGTCGGTCCTCGCTGCAGTTGGCTGTCTGGAACTCGTCGCGTAGGCGAAACTGCCACTCGTCCTCCAGCTCCAGACGCACGATGGTCTGACGCAGGGAGCTGCGGTCCTGGCAGATGACGCACAAGGTGGCGCCTGTACCACACCACACGAGGGCGCCGTTAGTTCCGATTCCGATCTGCCGTTGTTGTACGATGCGGCGTCTCACCTTTGAGGAAGCGGAACTTCTTGAGGAGTCCGGAGACGACAAAGGAGTCGCAGAGGTACAGCAGCAGGCCGCTGAACACCAGGCCCTGGTGGTTGAGGTTGGTGGAGTGTGGACGGGAGTTGATGTAGCACACGGATATCTGATACGCACAGAACCGACACAGTGTAAGTGACACCGACTTTAACACCTACTTACTCTCTTAGGACTTTTGACAGAAAAAAAAAAACAATCCAATTGACAAGATAGTCACACTCAAAAGTCAGCACATACCTCCGGGCTGATATTGAGGTAGCTGTCAATGGACAGGACCGGGTTGTTCGGGTTCTGAATGGCTTTGGGGAACAATCGGTGGCTGCAGCTCTGCAGGAATTTTTCCAGCAGAAACTGGGCCGGCGCATCCAGCAGGGTCTGCTCGCTGTCGGGGGCGCACACGTACTGCGAGGGGCTGATGGGGGCGGGGTTTTCCATTTCCTGCAAAAGAAGAGAAGCGCCAAATCAAAGCAGTATTAAAGCCAAAATGGCAGACTTCCTGTGTGTTTTTAGGCACGGCTTATTATGATTTTTTTTTTTAGGTCTGCTTAAGATAGGCATGCCTATCCAAATTTCACACCACCAAATAATAAAAGCTTTAGGTTCTGAATTTTCACAATTTACCCCGTATGGACAAGTCAAGGCGCGCACCATGAGTTTGGGTTTGACCATGTAGTCTTGGTTGCCCCCGACTGGAATGTACTTCTTCATCAGGCTGAAGCTGTTAAAGCGACACAGCAGGAGTCCGCTGCTGTTGACCCGAAGATTGAAGTCCACCTCCTCACAACTGTAACTGAAAAAAAAAAATCTGATTTAAAAAAAAAAAAAAAAAACAGATCCAGAAGCAACCAAGCAGCTGACTTCACCGTCCCCACGCTTACCGGTTGAGGTCGTACTGGACGTTCTGGGTCAGATCCACGTTGAGCAGGACAAAGTCGTGCAGGTGGCCCCTGCTGAAGGACCTGGCGGGCGCCTTGCGAGCAAGGCCGCTGTTCCACTTGCGAGCTCCACACATAGCGTAGAGGGGGATCTTGGGCGTGGTCTCTATGTGGCGCAGCACCGTTTTCAGGGACACGTTGGTAAGCACTGAGGCGCCACCCTCGGATGTCTCGCTGCGAGAGCAAACAGTTGGGTGAGACGAGGACAGCACACGCCCACAAAAGCAAAAGGGGTCCATGGAGGATAAGGACAAAGATAGACAGTGCCATTTGAATTCTGGGTTGGACTGAACTGCGTAGGAAGCACCTGTTGTCTACGGGCTGCTGGGCGTTCCACAACACACACGAGTCGTCCATCATGGCGATGAAGGGCCACACTTCCTGCCGCTTGACGCCTTGCTCCTCCCACCGGTTCCTCTCCAGCTCCAGGTTGTGGTAGGACAGTTCCTTGATCATGAAGCGAGCTGCACCTAGAATGGACACAAACGCCAATATAATCCACATATATGTCTAATATATTTTTTCATCACTTACCGACTCCGGAGTTGTTAAACATGGCGGGCAGAACGAGCAGGATGTGGTTGGGCCAGTACTTCCTGTAGTGGGGCAGCTCAAAGTGCTTGACCACCAGGATGTGCAGGT
This sequence comes from Syngnathus typhle, assembly GCF_033458585.1. Classification (NCBI taxonomy): domain Eukaryota; kingdom Metazoa; phylum Chordata; class Actinopteri; order Syngnathiformes; family Syngnathidae; genus Syngnathus; species Syngnathus typhle. The sequence goes on along the minus strand of NC_083750.1, from coordinate 6,710,089 downwards.
GTGCGGCGCCCTCCATGGCGTGATAGATGTTGAGCAGGCCGTGCTCCTGGCGCCCCGTCGTTGGCGTGAAAATGGGGCTCTTCAACAGGTCGGGGTCCTGGGCACCAACATGAAAGACCCCCTTGTGTTGTGTTACAATGAGTTCCTGCATGCTACACAGTGTCTATAAAAAAATGTTTTTACAATGGAATATTGCTTTTCTTTCTATTTGTTCATCGATGATTGTAGACTGTACCATTAATGCCATAATAGGTCAAATAGTAAAAAAGGGGAAATTTCCATAAATTATTGGGTAATTATTTGGATTTTAGCAGAAACCCAATAATGTATATAACCAGATAGATAACAATAGCAAGTCACTTGAACTACCTGTACAAATATAACTAATGGGGACAAATTGTTAAGAAACATGAACACGAAACCCATTTAATTATATTTTGAAGCTGTGATGTGTTAGTATATTCAATAGATTTCATTAGTTAGCAAGTTAATGAGATAATTATGGTTCAAAGAAAACCCTGGGGGAAATCGGCTTTTATGGCTTTAATGGGACAGTCCGGCACCAAAGAATCAAAATGGTATGATCCGTCCCTGAAGCAGAGAGTAGCCTGCGCAATAAAAAATGGACAAAACCTGTTTCTTTAACTTTTATGTATTTATTTATTTTTGTTATATATTGATTCCTGTATCATTAGTTACTTAGTTAGCCAGCTAACCAGCTTGTTATATAGCAGGGACTCACTATGGCGTGAATAGTACAGTCCATGACCCTAAAATCAAAACAACACCTAGGCTACGACCTAATGCCATTTTGATTCTATGATGGACAGTCCTACAGACACCCCAGTGGCAGAACGCAAGTAATATTTAACTGTTTACATTTAATGACTTATTATTTGGTTACCCTGAAACAATAATTGTTTTGGTAGCTACAGTGTAAACCTGCATGTTAACTAATTACAACGCAAGCTACTAAGCTAATTGCTAGCAAGATGCTAACTAATATTCAACTGAGCTTTATTTTAGAGACATGACATAATGTAAAAATGTATATTTAATGGGTTATTCTTTACAAATTGCTTCACAACAGTAACGCAACAATCTCAGACCACAATTATATTCATTATGTTTTGCATTACCATTAATCTTGTCTTTTAAATGTCTCATATGCTATAGTTTTCTTTTTTTTTGTCTGAGGCTAAGGCTAAGCATTACTGTATCTTTCTAATGGCTGAATGTTTTGCTCAAGAAATGGATTGTCCAGAACCTTGAGTACTAACCTTGGTGGAGACCAGAGGAAGGCGCATGCTTTCCAGGTGGCTCCCCTGTTGACTGAAGACAAAGTGCTTCTCCTTGTCTTTGGGAATGACAAACTGGAGCTGGACCTCCTCACCGAGCATGGACGAGCAGAAGGTGAAAGCGTGGAATGTGCACTCAGACAGCTTTCACACACATTGAAAACTTGGTTAGCGTTTGAAGGGTCCGATTATGATGTACTTACTAGAATAGTTGGAGTGCACAGCATTTTCGCATAACATTAAACATGTCCGGAGTGGGTGTACTCACCTGCGTTGCAGGGCTAGCATCGCAGTAATGGTGACACTGCTCACAGTGATGAAAGGCATTGTGAGCCGCGAAGCGGGTGAGTCGTATGGACTTGGTCTCCTGCTTGGCTTCACTTTGGCTTTCGTCTTCTTCCTTCAGAACTGAGGTCGGAAAATGAGAATAAATGGCTTGAATTGTGAATCTAGTCAGTCAAAAACTAAATTTGTTATGTCAGGTAAATTGCTTGCTACCCTAGCGCCTAATGTTTTGTAAAAATGTCTATTTCGCTGCAGCTGTGCACACCTCTGGAGCGCTTTGGCGTCTTGTCGCAGTGGACGGGGCTGGCCTTCTTGAACTTGGAGCCTCGGGGGTTGGGGTCGAAGGGAAGCTTGCGTATGTCTTCGATGTCAGGCCACTGCGCATTTACGGCCGTTGCCACCTTGGACGTCTCTGTAGCGTCAAACTCCCGATTAGCCACCGCGATTGACGCTGACAACCTTGAGTGTCAATCATCCATTACCTTCATTTGCCTCTTCCTCGTCCGATTCTTCCTCATCGAACACGTCGACCTCCAACAGTCGGATGAGCATCCGGAATAAGATACGAAGGAATTGGAGGTAAGCTCCCGTCTTGCCCACCTGGTGAGAAACCAGACACTCATTGCTTAACAAACTTCCTGCCCGCCCACCCACAACATTTTGGTCTTCAACTTTCTACCTGTGGCGGTCCACTTAGGAGGAGGCGTCGAGGGTGCGACGTGGATGGCGCCTCGTAGTCGGCGTGGTGCTGCTTGGCGACGGTCCACCGGCGATAGTGTGCGCTCTGCTCCCAGCCGTGCAGGCTCGCCGTGACCGGGGGCCTGAGCGGGCTGCACCAGGCCACGTCGGCATGGGGCAAGAGCGAGAAGGAGCTCAGCTGGCTGCCCGAGTCGGCCGACAGCAGGTTGTACGCCGGCCGCGACATGATGACGGTACGTGGCGACACGCGCGCCGCCGGCTTGGGGTGGCGGCGGCGGCCACATTGCGTGGACTGGCTGGGTCGCTGCGCCGACGAGGAGGAGGGCGACGGCGAGGAGGAGGAGGAGCTGGAGTACAGCGACGGAGGGGCCTTGGAGGAGGTTTTGGGAGGGTTGGAGGCGAACTGACTGCCCATGGAGTCGCATTCCTGCTTGAGGCCCGACGTGTCGACGCCTTTGGACGCGCAGGCTGGGGGCTTCGGGACGGCCTCCGTGTTGTCGGATGAACTGACTCCATTCTCCACCAAGGGTCCTGAGGTCCTGGTGGCCGCGCTGCCGTTGCTCTGAGGTCGCTCCAGCTCCTCGCCGTCGTGAACGACCTTCTCGGCGTCCGACTCCCGAGGGCCGGCTACCTTCTTGGGCTCCTGGACCACGCCCACTGACACGTAGGTGCAGGCCAGGCCCACCTCCTGCTCCAGGGCCGTCCGCGTCAGGTAGCTGGAGTCTATCAGACGCAGGTCGCTGTATTTCAGAGACCTAGAGAAGAAGAAGTTCATCAAACAAGAACCAACCACTACCACTAAACCTCGAATAACTCTCCAACTAGGGTAGAAATGTGCAAAGACCTGGGGAAGGTCTCTCCAAGAGGGTCTTTCCCCGTGAGGATGACGATGCAAGGCAGACCCTCCAGATCCTCGTAGGTGAGCGGCACCCAGTCTTCATTCTCGCATCCCCGCCAGGCCTGCGACAAAACACAATTAGCTCTGAATTTCCCGGCTGGCGGTAAAGCTGAAATGCAAACTATCTCACCCGCAGGCGACACGTGAAGTTCCTGGGCAGAATGATCTCCGAGGCGGGGCTTCCCAGCAGCACGGCGAAGCACAGCTGGAGGCCCAGCTTGTCGCGCACGTCCTCGAGCCGCTCGCGTGCCAACATGGCCAGCTGCAGCGAAGGCACGCGCACCAGCAGCATGTGTCCGCGGCCTTGCGAGCCCTCCCGACCGGGTGCGTTGATCAGGTCCTCCACCATGGCTAGAGTCTCTGGCGTGATGTGGTCTCTCAGCGACGGCGAAGAGGTGAGCGCCATCATGGCCTCCGTGTACTGCTGGATGAGCAGGTAGCTGCGGATCACCATGCTGTGCAAGTGGGGGTGTCTGTCGCCGCAAATGAAAGTGAGTGAATGAATGGAAAATTCCCTTGGCACATTGTCACTTTGAAAGTTGTCTGACCTGTGCAGGAGTGTGTGGACCATCTTCTCAAAGGCATCGTCACAGCGCAGAATGGGGCTGGCCACACCCCACTGCAGGGATCTGCTGTAGTCGCCCAGCCCAAAGTAGGCCAACTCGCCGGGAGGGAGCGACTCCTGTTGGAAGGTAAGCACACACCATCATCATCATCATCATCATCTATTAGCTCCTTCATATACTGACAAAAAACGTTTGTGGCTTTTAATGTCAGCGTTATGCATTCAAATCAGGAACATTTGGCCTTGGCAGTCTTGTGATTGCAGGCAGAAAGAAAAAATGCCCACTAGGCGGCGCAGCTGAACCGGCGCAATGCTGCAGTACAGTCGGCATCCATCCATGACATTATCCTAATTGGAAGGAAGACGTTAATGATCTTGAATGGATTTTGCAGAGACTCACCAGACTTTGATCGGAGGGCCAGTGCACTTCATTGTGCACACTGATGCGGGACTGGCGGGTCTGCAGCGTGTACGGGAAGCAGCTGACCTGCAGCACCAGCAGGTTCATTGCATCTAGGACCTCCTGGCAGTTGACCACGCGGTCAGCCAGACCTTGGAGCTCCCCGTGGCACACGGAGCCCGACAGAGCGCTTGTAAAGTGACGAGAAGAAGAAAAGTCAGGTGATATTGAGCATCTTTTTTTCTCAATCGGTTCTAGATAACTACAACGCATTCTCTGGATGTTTCCGTTTAGTTTTATCACCATGCGGGCTAAATTCCTCCTCCCTTTGTTATCTTCATAAAAAGAGACCAAGGTCAGACTGGCAGTCAAAATATACATGTATTTTTTTAAACAGCATGTCTGATACCTGGTGAGGTCAACATGAGAGTTGTCGTGGATAAGGACGAACAGCGTGTACGGGTTCTGTTTGACTTTCCTCATAAAGGCCTCCATCTTGGCGTGCACGTCAGCGTCCAGGCGCACCACGTACTTGTCGCACTTCTGAGGCGGGCATGACTCTTCCATCCCCAAGTCCAACAGGACGCCTGCAGAGAAAAAGAAAATGTATTTTCATGCAAGGTGATTTGAGTGTCCTTTTTTTTTACCTGATTGTCGTATGCGCTGTGCCGTCTGGTTGACCAAAATGTGAGAAGGCGGCACCAGAACCAGGAAATCTACTTTGCAGAAGCGGCCCAAGTCCAGGTTCTGGCTGCCCGAGTCGGCGATGGAGCAGACCTGCGAGAGGAGGCGTCGGGCCACGCTCAACTGCGTCGGAAAGATCTGGAAGACCTTGCCGAGCAGTTCTGACCCAAACAAACAAGGGACATTATGTTGCCGTCTTTTCATTTCTTTTTGCTTTCTTATGTTTATGTGCTTTTGGGTTCGATTTCCATTCAGCCAGTCTCGGAAAAAAAGAAAAAAGAAAAAGAAAGACTCCACTCCACCGCTTTTATTTCTATTCAGTAAAAAGATTGTAGAGCTTTTCGCCAGCTGTACTACAGCTGTAAAAAAAACAAAAAACGGTACCAATGCAAATATTGTTTTGTTTGTTGTGGTGTAGTTGGAGCCCGAGTCTCACCTCTGTCCGAAGGTGGTGACATGCTGGCGGCCTCCTGAGAGTGGATGTGGTCAGTGACATCGCCCTGGAAGGGCTGGATGACCTGGCCCTTCCGTCGCCGCTGATACCGCACCAGCTGCTTGTCCAGATTGTCCCCTGTGAGCACAAGCAGTCGCCATGGTAACGCACACGGACACAAACAAGCAGGAGAACATGAGCAAACACACGCACGGCATACAGTACGTTGATAAATGGAAGATATCCATGGCCAGTTGATGAACTGACTCTTATTTTCTTTCTGCTTACCTAGAGAGGTGGTTTTGAAGTGAGACGCCAACACGCTGACTTTGCCTGTGATGAGCTCGTAGCTGATCTCCTTCAGGAACTCGTTGGTGGTCAGCATGCCTTCAGCTAAAGCCCTCGCTTGGTACTTCCCTGTGGTGGATACATATTTTTTCATATTTTTAACAACGGCCGCACAGTAATAGCGTTCCGATTCACGAGAGCTGCTACGAGGCACGTACCCAAATAGGCTTGTGATTGCCTATTAACGCCACAAGGTGTCAGTAAAGCATTTCTATATTTTTGGAAAAGCAGCATGTGAAATGATTACAACGTCGCAAACGTACCTAATACCATCACGCAGAACTCGTTGCCGCTCATCTTGGAGGAGTATATGATAAGCACGTAGGTGGGAAGCGACTGCCGGAGGTGGGGGCCCTCACTGAGGGAGCGCAGTGACTCGCAGATGCCCTCGCCCAGCGAATTGTGGGTGACCACCACTTGGACCGCGCCCCCGGAAACGCTGGCCTCCAAGCGAGCCAGCCAAGGCAGCTGGGACGGGGAGATAGCGGGACCGCCGGGACAGCAGAGCATGGCCTTCAGGACGATCTGCTCTAGTTCTTCACGAAGGGGGATCTGATCCGGACCTGCGCAACAGGTACGTTTGGCCATTTTGGTGCTTGTTCATTTGCTCTACTCAGTCACAAAGATGTTTTTTTTTCCCTTCAGCTCACCTAGACGTGCCAGGTACTGCAACGTGAGCAGAATCATGGTCTCCACGCTGAGCTGCTGGCTGCCGCTAAGGCCGAGGCTCTCCAATGTGTTCTCGCTCAGTGGGCTGTTCTTGTAGCAGCCCACCAGCAAGGGGCTCACCACCACTTCCCCCACATTGCCGTAGAAATAAGGTAAGGTGCCGTGCCCTGAATGGACAGCAATGGAGCGTTAACCAAGCATAAAGTCATTTTTGGGATCGATTTAATTTTAGTTCATCAAAATGTTTCCAATCATTTTGAAAGCATTTTCGTCAATTTTAGTAGCCAACGAAGAAGAAGAAGAGGAGGAGGAGTCTGGTACCAATGAGGATGACGGGGCGAACTCCCACACAGTTGAGCAGGTTGTCTGGGATGATGACGGATGCCCCCGCGCTGACAGGCTGAGGCTGGATGACGCCCGGCCCGGGGGCTTGGGGAGAAACCACAGAACCTACGATAGAACCTGCACAGTAAACACGGGGACGAAAACACAGGCATGATCTAATATTCTATTCGGGTCAAAGGCATTTTGGCGGGCAATTTACATTTAATAATGGCAGAAAAGTTTATTTTTTGTATTATTCCTAATTCTCCAGTCGCTAGATCTATCTCCATGGAGATAAGAGGGTGACTCATCCCTAAACGAGAATGTCAGCAATGTTGTTTTGTCGTCCTCATAACAGACTTGGAGAGATTATTAGGGGGAGAAAAAAAACTGTCATGAACATGTCTGCTGAAAAGCAGACCACATGCAGGTCAAGCTAAGAGTCTGATTCACGGATCGTGGTGCAAAAACTTCCTCAAGAATATTCCGGAACCCACCCGGAGGGCAGACGACAGGTCGGATGGCCGGCACGGGGACAGCCGTGGGCGGGACCGGGACCATTGAAGTGGGATGCCACCTTCGATGGCGCTTCTTGGGAGGACCGGAGTTCATGGCAGATGACACTAATCCACACACACACACAAAAAAACATCAAATTGTCACGTTCAATGTGGAACACAACAAGCAAGCAGTGGCGGACGCAAGTCTCACCCGGACTGTCTCCTAAGTCGGGGCTTCGATACGCTTGGCCCTGAGCTCCTAAGGTGATCTGGGAGGGGCTGAGTAAGGGGGGACGCCCGTCCACAGCCAAGCCATTTGTTGGCCCGTTTACCCTCAGGGCGGTGGGAACTGCAACACGGCAAGGAAGACGTGCATGGTAATTAAGAGCTGGCACATGACAGAAGGCCTTCTTCAATAATGGGAAAGCATTTCAGTTGCCAATAGGACACTTTCCAATCTCATATCCATCGTGTGCACAATACATTGGTGTCATCCATTGTGTTTTTGCTGTCAATAACACACGTAAGAGTGAGAACACAAATGTCAGTTTTCACCTAGCGGGAGCGTCTTGTTTCCAGGCGTGGCGCCGAGAGGCTTGATGAAGCCGCACTCTCTGCTCAGATCCGGGCTATTGAAGAACACGGAAGCCGGCGTCATTCTGGTGGGTGGAGAATCTGGAGGGAAAAAAAAATCAAGCAGATTGGTCAGTGACTTTCATTTTTGTTTCTAATGCCAGAAAGCAATTGTTAAAGATTTGATTTTTTGACTTTGACTCGGCCTTACCCGAAAGGGAGAAAGGAGACGATCCGTTTGCGCTGGTTCCGCCGTTCTCTTTGCTGCTGACTGAGGATGACGAGCTGGGTTTGGACGTGGACGCCGCCCCGCTGGACAACTGCCGCGTTTTACTGTCTGAAGAGAGAAAGGCCAGGAGAGAGGCTGGAGATCTGGAGCAAATGGGATGGAGACCTTTGCTACCTTTCCAGCAGATGAGCGGTCCTTTGCACAAAGCACCCTGAGAGTTCTTCACCAGGTAATACTTTAAGTGCTTCTGCTTTTTGGGTTGCGTGGACAGCTTCAGGTTGATGTGGTTGGAGAACTCGGTGAAGTAGCGAAAGCCCTTCTCCCCGCAGCCCACGCAGTTTCCAGAAAAACCTGCCACGCACAGGAAATTGTTTCTTCAAACCAGATGGACAGACAATATGGCCGTCCCGTCGGGGAGCACGCTGACCTAAAAGTGCATTTTTGCCGTTGTCGTCGGGCAAAAAGCGGCGGTCCACGGCGCACACCAGGATGTGCTCGGCCACGCTGGGGGACTTGGCGCCGACCAGCTCGAAGCCCGTCGGGACATCGATGGGCTCCGTCGCCATGGAGACTAGGCGCAGGTCCTTGCCGGCCTGGCAGAATCCTGAAAATGAAAATTCTCATTTTAGTCATCGGAGGAAACAGCTGTGGTGTCTTGACTTGAAACGTTTCTCCACTAAAAACTACATTTGCGGAATCATATCAGTCAAGGTATTGCCGTACATATTATTTCCAAAGAATAAGAAGAAAACAGCGAAAGGTGCAGATATTCTTTTTAAAAAGGTTTTGAGAGTAATGTGCTCTGCTTTTTTTCTTTTTAGGTCCTCCAGATAATTGGTGACAGTTAGTGGGCGGAACTTCCTGCTTCACACCTGTTACTGGCCCTTGCCAGCGGTATGTATTAGCACTGCTCCAACTCTACCTTCCATAGTGCAGCAGCCCTCTGGCACAGGAGTCTGCAAGTAGGGCAGCGGGGGACTGTTGCTATCCGAGTCTTCTTCCTCCTCCAGCTCCTCCGCGTCATTGGATGAGTGGCTGTTGGTCAGCAGCTCCTGGGCGGGGAGCTCGCCGCTGTGGGGCTCCACTTTGGGTTTCACGTCAGCTGGAGGATCATCATCATCATCATGGTATCCTGTGAGAGTATGCATGCACGCACGCCACTGACTGACCGTCCACGTTGGCAGGATAAGGCTCGGGCTTCAGGTAGAGCTGCGTGAAGATGGGTTGCGGGTCTCCGCTGCTGGAGCGCAGCGACGCCTCGATGGAGTTGTGCAGGGCCTCTTCGAAGCGAGCAGACTTCAACTGCCCGGCGTAGGAATTCCCCATGATCTGGTCGGAGGACAAAATAGGGTGAGCCGGTCACGCACAAACACTTTTGTCGTTGAATGCTTTGGTTCCCCAGCAAATGTTTGTACTCGGCATTTCCCTTTTAAGCAAAAAACGGTGGGTGTGCTAACCACCTCCCTTCTCCAAAGGAGGTCCACTCTGTACATCTGTCGAGTGTCTTGGGTGGCATCCTCAACATGTGTTCCCAAAGAGAAGGATCATGAAACAAAATCCGGCTGAAATTTCAAACCATGACGCCCCAACCCCCCCCCCCCTCCTTCTCATTGTTTATCACGGTGGTGCAGAAATGTAGTAAATCAAGCTACTTTTTGTGATGCCTTCATGGTCAGTGTAGGAAGGAGGAGAAGTAGAAAGCGACTCACTCACGTGATGAGTGTTTGCAGGTGTGAAGGGACTTGTTCACCTCAGCTCCACGCTGGGTCGCCGCCACTCGGTAAAGACATTTTAGTCACGGCTCTGACACCTGAGGGAGGGAGGGAGGAAGCGAGAGGAGGAGTGTGCCGCTGCACATTAGCTGACATGCATGTCATCTGATGCAATTACCATGAGAACAAATTAAGACTCCTATTTTGCAAAACATCAGAAAGACTTTGGAGAAGATTCTTGAATTTTTCGGAAAGTACATCAAGTGTAAATGTAACACAGAATTTTGAAAATTGTAGGATCATAAATGGTGGCGGAAGTGTGATGGTCTAGGGCTGCTTTGTTACATCAGGACATGGCCGACTGGCTGTGATTGATGGAACTCTGACCCCAATGACCACAAGCATGACCGAATCTCGATGCGATACCTGGCCCTGCCTCTAGGCTACTTCCACACTACGGGGATGTTTGACTTTGCGTTGGCCGCATATAATCCACGCTGCTACTTTGACCCTTTGACGGAGTATTGTTTAACCACTCAGCCTGTTACATAACACAAAGCAAAGTCCCCCCTACTCCTGTCCCCATTGACCCCCCGTCATCACTAATGCGGGGTCCAAGTCCTGAAAGTGTACACACGTTTTTGCACGGGAGCTGCTTTTGGTCAATGATTAGCCGCCTTTGAAACAGCCAATCAAGTCAATGTGTCAACCAGGAAGCTCCTCAAAAACGGCGGCCGGCTTTCTTCTTCTTATGTCCTTACTTGATCTCGTATCCAATCAAGTGGGGCAAGTTCAAGCTACGCCTCCCTCCGCAAGCAAGGAACCAACCGTTGGGATTGTTATCTGACAAGCCACACGGAAATGGCTCCCCCAAAAGAGAGGACCATCAAACCGAAAAACACCACCTAAAGCTTGCTTGAGGCATTTCAAGACGTCCGGTTTTTCCAGTCATGACACTAGGACCAACTGTACTTAGGACCACAGCAGGAATGCGGAGTAAATGGGCCCACTCGTTTCAGTTCAAGTCAGGACCAGCATCCTTCACAGGCTTGACTTTTTCCACTTTCTTTTCTACTCAGCATTACCCCCCCCCCTCCCATTGTAAACGCCTCAGGAGTAAAACTTCTTACGTTCATATGAAATTGAAAATAAGAACATATTATGTACCTGTATGTTTAACCAAGTGAATATTTTCTTTTAGATTAAATAATTTGCATTTGGGTATTAGTAATTCACCCAAATCAAAGTTTGCCCAAGATTAATTTGAGAAATCTGGCTCCCAACCCACCAAAATAATTGATACTGCTTGAAAATGTAAATGTGATTAATTGTAAAATATATAATAAATTAGGATCATTTATTAGTCATAATTAATTTGCAAATCAATTAAAAATATGTATTATTGTTGATAATAATCATGCTAATAATAATAAGTTGAGATCATCATCACCACAATAAGAGCAATAATAATGAAAACAAATGTCAGAACACTTTAAACTTGTATTCAATTCTGTCATCTTTAAAATGCAGATTCCTCATCGTACATTAATCAAATGCTGTAAATGAGGAAATTCAATGTTGAATTGAAAGGGTTTTTAAATCCGATGTGCAACCAAAATGGTAATCCTAATACAAGACGAGCACTCTGCTTTCTAGCTTTTGTTTTTGCATCCTCTTTTGCTCCTTCCTCATAATTACATTACAGGAGCAGGGAGGCTGCTGAATTCAATTCTGTTGCAGCCTGCATTCAAAACAACCCCCCCCTCCCGTTTTTTTTTTAATAAAACAGAGTGCAAAATAAAAGGGGCGTAATTCCCCACGCCTTTAAACTTGCGCTCTGCCAGTCGCAACATCGGCCATGGATAAGACGTCACACGCATAAAATAAAGCCAGATAAGAATCAGGCAGGAGCGCTCATTGTCATGCAGGAAAGAGGCTGCTGTTAACATCAGAAAAGCAGAACAGGCGGAGCAGAAAAAGGACTAACATCTCACCATGCCCTTTAGATGAGGCGCTAAAAGCCTCTCTCGTTAGAGCTGTTCAAATGACGTTACCTTGCATGACCTTTTGAGGCTTTTGGAATCCCTAATAGTGCAGAAGACCAAAAAAAAAAAGCTCCTTGGAAGTGTTAGTCCATTGGGAGTAAATCCTTGTGGAAAGTCCAGGCAGGCATGTGGAGCTAGCTGTGTGTCCTCTCATGACACACACAGTCAAGTCAGTCAGGCTGCAATGGGAATCTTCCTCTCTCGCTCTCCCCCCCCCCCCTCTCTCGCTCTCTCCCTCTTGCATGCAAACAAACACACATAGACCCCTCCCCCTGCTCCCCCCTACTCCCCCGAGGTGCCCTCCTCTGAACTGCCTGTGCCATTTGCCAAGGAGGAGGAGTAGAATGCATTCATCTGAGCCCCTGTGGTGACAGATGTTCTGCTAAGGCAGAGGTGGGTGGTGGAAGGGGGGGGGGGGGGTCAAGGAAAGAAAGATGTTTAAAAGAGGGGAGTGATGAGGAGGGGGGGGGGACTGCCACGCGTGACCCCCCAACCCCTGCGCGCCAGCGTAGGCCACTGTGTCAAGTTTGGTGAATGGAGGGTGACGACGGGTGGGTGTGACTTTGGATGGAACCAATTTAAGCTTTTATTTCAGAGGGCGGGAATTGGGGGTGATGTTGAATCTGTCAGGCAGCGTTTTGTCACCACGGCTGGGATTGATCCCCACATCAAGAAAAGAAGGCTTAAAATCAAGAGTGGGGGGGTGGGGTGGGGCTTTCACTCCAATGAGTCATCCTCTACAAAATAAATAAACGGAAACGAGCGACAGGCAGAATGAGGGATTTAATGAGCTCATCTCGCTGTGCCCAGGAAATAGCCTTCACCAATGACTCCATTACAGATGATGCAATTGAGTGGCGCTCAATCAACCTCCGCTGAGGCCCAACAATCTTATTTGCACCCCATACATTTGCTTCTTTGGAAATGAGCATAACATGTATGCCAAATATCCGTTAGCACGTCTATAGGTTTTTAGCATCTTGGAAATGACCTGCTTTGGTGACCTTGAAATGATTTGCTTCTTGTTGCTTTTATAGTAAACCTCAACTGGGAGTGGGAAATAGACAACTGGAAGGAAGCAGCGTGCAAGTGAGTCTTCTTTCTATTTCTTTTTAGTGACGTTGTATGATGGCTTCTCATTTGCGGATAGTGAGAGATTACACGTGAAAAGAAAAAAAGACACTCAGTCCCACATCACATACAACCAAAATGAAAGAAAGACACTTTTAATAATTCTTCTGCCATGTTTGCATGATGCCTGAGTGTTTGTGAGGTCACACTTTATAGTGACCCTGTTGATGAGTCCCGTTGCCAAGTTCCCATTGTTCAGTATTTTGGACTACTTTTCAACACTAAGGCCTCTTTGTGCGCGGCCTTCCTGTCCGCTAATGAGCCGAGTCAAGAATTTGTCGGGTAAACAGAAATTCCGGACAGCGGGGGAGCAAGCGCACTTTATAGCTTTGTGCCAATATTTACCCGTCCGCATCAGTCAATGACAAGGATCCTATCCAGAATTGAATGTGTACAGTAAATGGCATTAGGCCCGTGTTTCAGTTCATTACCGCGGACGTGCTCAAACAGTTGTTTTAATCAAGTCGTGCGCGGCTCTTCGCACCTCCCCTCCAATGGCTATACGAGGGGAAAAGTCAGCGCGAGGGGAAACAGCTGTAAATGCCACGCCGGCCGGCCGACCAATGGCAGCCTCCATTAAGGGTGGGGGGAGGGAGGCTTTCACACGGCTTGTTTTTTTTGTTGTTTTTTTTTTCTTACTAAACAGCAGGCTTGAGTTTGACTGCCAAAGAATGTCTGGCTGTGGCATTTTTCAGCTAATAATATATCTCGGAGAAAACGTGAGCGCAAGTTCAAGCCATGGGAAAAGAGCTGTCGGCGTGATTTACGCCCGGCCGAGCCCCTGACTTTGACAAGCCCCCTACCACAGTCCCATCCTCCCGCAGCATCCTAAATAGACCATTTAAAATGCAGATAATGAGTAAGCCTTAAAAACCAACAACAAAAGAGTGCGGATTGAATGGCTTCCCGCCCCTAAAGCCGTCCATCCCTCAGCACCGCACCCCCCCCTTTCCTGGCTGAAGGCCCGCCCGCACAAAGGGTTAAGCATCTCCGCCGCCACCTGTGGAATGATGAGTCAAATGATGTCATAAGGTTTCTTCCTCTCTGGGATTCCCAGGGGAGAGCCGAGTGTTTTTGTTTTTAAGCTGACTCAGCAGCCGCCCGGCGAATAATAGAGCACTTTACTCGGCTACCATTATCTTAAAAATACAAAAAAAAATCATGGATCACAACGTACGTGGCCTTAGTATATATATTTGTTTTTAATTGAAACAACCAATAACAATATGCAACATTATTTACATTTCTATTGGGAATTAGCCATAATATGGGAGGCGGGGTGTCAAAGTGGGTGTGAAGCTGCCCTAAACTCTAATAAGCTTGACTGTTTACTGTACCCCTGTTTGTCAGGTGTGTGTGTTGGGGGGGGGGGGGCATCTTGGTCTAACAGCTGTGACAACACATGGCGGCTCTGACACTGCAACATGAGGAGCATGAGGTTCAACTGACAAATCCACAAATGAGCATCAGGCGAGGGCGGGCGGAGAGGAAGTTCGACGAGCGAGCGAGGTGCCAATTAACACGTCTCACCTCGCATATCGTCACCAAATAAACAAACGGCGAGCAAAACAAAAATGGACGCCCATGACCAAATTCCCACGATAGGACGCGTGAGGACTCGCACTGCCGTCCGCCGATCTCATTTCCTTATAAAAAGCCCCCCTCCGTCCCACTTCACCCCTGACCCGACACCGCCTGCTGGGCCCTGAAGTGCAAATGTGCGCTAGTGAGGATAGCAGATGAGCTAAGGTCATGCCAAACAAAGGCAAACATTCCCCGTGAATGCCATTGCTGAAGTCAGCAGCGACGCAGAGTGGGGATAATAGCCCTGGCCGACCGGCCGGGCCTACTCCGTTTCTGGGAAGGTGAAAAGGGGTTTCAGGGGCGGGGGGTGGGTGGGTGTTTTGGGCGGGGGTGGGTGCGGGTCTTAAGCCCGGACAAAAGGAGCATTTGGACACATGAAGAAGTCATCATCATTAAGCCACTGGAAGTTTACTGTCCAGTTATAAAGCTCATTTCAAAACTGGGGGGTTTGGGGGGGCTGGGAGGGGATTGGCACAATTATTTCACCAAAGAGAATGTTTTGGCATGTTAATGAAAATGTTCAAAGTGCAATTTCGATTTGTAATTTTTATTTTATTTTGATTCATTTCAATTATTTTATTTTATGGACCAAGGTGAGAATCTTAAAAGAGCAGTTTTGTTGGTTTTCAAACTTTTTTTTTTTTTTTCCACCTAATGTGGAAGTACTAGAACGACTCCATGAAAGTTTACTGTTCAGTTGTCAAGCTCATTTGGAGGTGAGGCGGCGGGCGTGGGAGTGAGGGGCTAATTCACTGGCTTTGATTGGAAGAGGTGACCTTGCCACACACGCATAAGTTGAAGGGCACGGCTTTTAACCTTCAGGTGAATGCGAGCCGCGCAGTGCAGGCCGATGACCGCAAATGTAACATCAAGCAAAAGACGCACACCTTTTGACACATTAATATGGTTGTTTACTCCCGGAATATAAATAAATGTGTATTTGTTGTTCACTGTACAGTTACACTGAGAGGCCTACGCTAGGTTTCAATTTATAATCAATGCATTTCACAACATGGCAATACAATCAATTAGACCAGTGGAATTTTAATTTCTTCAAATAGTTCTCAGCTTTCAACAACGTGATGATAAATGTTAATTTCTCCGCAGATTTGTAAAGATAGTTACTTTTGATTAAATGTATTTTTGATCATATTTTGGGGTGCCTGGAATGGATGAATTGGATTTACATTATTTTTGAAGGGATTTTTTTTCCCCTCCAGTTTTTGTACCACTGGACTTTAGATAAACTTCCTTGGAACGGATGACTCCCCAAAACTCGAGCTTTGTTTACATTTTGCGAAGCAAAATAAAAAAACTTTCATCTACTTAGATTGCTTTCTATTTCGTTACGGACATAAAGATGATTTTTAGAAACGTTCCCATTTGGTTTGCATGGCAGCGATGCTGCTTTACAATGCTGTTCGTGACTGTGCAATAAAAAGCAAGAAGGCCCGTCAGTGAACCCAATCTGCATTTTACAACACTGACGGGTTGAACGCCAGGCCAGGCCAAACCAGGCCAGGACAACGCACACACACACACACACACACACACTCTGGACCCTAATGCCTTTATGGACTTATTCAGGGCTGCCATATTGAACTGAGTTCTATTTCATACAGTAAACCTGTCAGTGGTTGTGGTCAAACGTCGGTCAATGGTAAAGGGCAAGATGGGTTGAGCAGAACGTTTCATTTGGGTGGGGGGAGTGGACAGAAGCATTTCAGCTTAGTGTCAGTTTTTTTTCTTTCTTTCTTTTAACAAATGTTTATCGAAAATATTTTACTCTTAACGTCAGATCTTTGTTGACGCTTGACCAGGCCTTGCACCCCCCGGGTTGTAAAGCGTTGCTGGTATTTGTTAGAGGGTGTAAAAAGAGAGCCGTGCATCACATTGAGCGTGCCAAGACTATCAAAACATTGCCTCTTATCAGATGACGGAAGAGCTCACATAGGGGTCAGGTTCCAGTTTGCACCAGTGGCTGCCATTTTCCCAAGTCCCCTTTTGGCCCCCTCCTCCTTACTATAAAAACTAATTATAATATAGATTATATAATATATATATATTTTAATATATATGTCTTTTCTTCCCTTCTGTGTAACAGAGGTGACAAAGGTTTGCCATGAATTGACATGAACGGTTTAAGAAGTGGAAGTGGAAGAAAGGTGGTCCAAAAGTGGCGTAGCAAAGGTGGCGTCTTCTCTGTGAAATGACTTCAATTCCATTGTATTGCTTTGCTTAAGCCTCCATTCACAATGTCCATCTGTCTGCAGGATGAAGAGGTCTACAGGCCCTTCATTCAGGTTTACTGTCACTTTGCTCTATCAGCCAGGTTCTGTGTGTGTGTGGAAGGGGAGGGGGGGGGGGTTCAATCCTACCAACAAAAGCCTTGGATCCACACGTCCATTGTCCCATTAAGACAAAAAGATTCCTGCTGATGCATGACGGGAATTAAGCACGTCACCGGGGGCAACCTGGTGCTTATTAATCAGCCCGGTTTGTAACGGGGGTGGATCGCCGCTGACGCAGCAATGGCGCATGCCCGGCCGGGGTCAGGAAGAGGAACGTGATGGATCCGGCTGACCGCTCCGCTGAAGGAAGTCGGCAGGGAAGGGGGAGGAAGGCCCGTGCGTCCAGACACTGAGAGGCCTCTTTGTCCACGCGTCACTCACAAGGTGCCCCAAGGAGGAACAAGAAAGGAGCGGCGCCATGATGGAAGATACCGAGAGCACACAAGAGAATTCTTTCTTCCCACCGTCACAGACAATTTGGGTTTGGACTGCGACAAATGCAGCTACTTTAGATTTTAAAATGAGTAAATGAAAACAAATTTTCAAGCTACTTTGGTCTGTATATGACAATACGTCTATAACAAAATCTATGGTAGAAATTCTTTCATTGTAAAATTTGCTGGCAAATGCTTTTGATTGGACAGCAATCATTTGCTTTGGCCTCCTGCTCAGTTCCATTTGCGGCACTCTCTGTTTTGATTGGTCTTCCGGGAAAGCTTGCGCCCTGGTTTGAAGCATATCGACCCTATCCGTCAAGTCAATACACTGATCCGCAAATAGATCGATACGGAATTATTCTCCATGTTTTCCTTTGGCGGTGCTTGACCTGCAAGCGCTCATTTGGGGGTGAATGAAAGAGAAGATAGAGAAAGGGAGAGAGCCAGAAAGAGATAATGACCTCCCTCTGGCTCCGCGGAACGTTGAGTTCTCGCAGCGTGGGCCTGGGTCTTGGTCACCGTAGCCTTGGACGATCTGTGAGTGCTGACGGGGGGGGGGAATCAAGTGCGCAGGCAAACGAGTCTCTCCCACATAAACGCTGGCAGCATCAACACGCGGCGGGGTGACCTTGTGTTCCATTACGAGGGAAAGTAAATGTCCTGTTTGGGATTTTTGGTGACAATGCTGCGGTTACCTTGACACAGCTAGGTGGACTCATCTTCCATAGCTGGGCCAAAATGACACATTTGGTTAATTCATGCCGAGACATCCTATTGGTTGCTAGCAAATCTGTAGGAAAAGAGCAACCCTTCCATTTAAATTTGCTCTTTGTGCAAAAACTAAAAGTGACAAGAGTCATCAGGAATTGAACAGCCCATTCTTTTATTGTAGCTTTGACACACAAAGTTCTCTCTCAAGTGACAATCCATCTAACAAAAAAAAAAGTGGTGAGTCTTGTTAACTTGTTTATCTTGGAGGGACAAATACAATTGTGGCAAGCCAAAACAATGAGCATCCATCCACCAGACAGATTTTCCCATACGGCCGGCCGGCGCTAAAGCACAACGTGTACTTGCCGCCTGGCCGCCGCTTCTGGGGGCTGGCATCCGAGCCAGCGAGCCAGCGGATAAACGGCAGACGGAACAGCCTGTGAGAACACACTGTTCTATAACAGAACATTGCAAGAAGCCAATCCACCGTTGGATGCTTTCCAGGGCTCAATGGCAAAAAGCGAGGATAACATTACTAAGTGCTTTTCATGAGCGCACGTCAGAAGCCCAGAGAAATGCGAGGGCATCCGCCACAGTCCTCGACAGTGATTTCATTAGCCCCGCCTGACATTTTTGCCACCAAATACCAGTCACCCTGTGTGGCCCGGTACCAAATGGCCCGGGACAGTGACTAGTTCGGTTCATTAACCCCTAGGTTTGTGTTATGTGTGAGAGGCCCGCTTGGCCTGGTTATGCCATCACACGCGCGCGACCCATTAACTTTTGTTGCGGTAAAGCTCCCCGATGAACGAGGCAGGAGGTCATTGCGGGAAAAGGTGACCTCACACACACACACGCACCCTTTGACTTCCTGAAATGATTCAATTGTTCTCATTCACGTCTCTTGATTTGACTTCCAAATATTTGTCAAGCATACAATCAAATAGTAGGATCCTGATGCAAAAAGACCTGTTCCTTCCTCACTTGAACATCATACAAGTTTCATTGACTGCATTTCCAAAATGACAAACTACTACTGGCCAAAACGGATGAATTGGCTAATACATCATTGCGGCACTCGCTAATGGAATCAAATAAAGCTGCTTCCTGCAGGTGAAACGAAGCTATATCAGCTGAAAATGGTGGTGGTGGGCTTGCGGGAGGACCCCCCCCCCCCAATGAGAGATCAATGCTCATCTACGGAAAGGGTCACAGACCTTTGACATCTCCTTTGAGCCAGGGGAGGGGCTCGGGTCTTTGTGGAATTGCCTTAAATGATCCAATTGTCAAGCGTGTCGTGGGTCCTCATACAGTACGACAGGCTTTTGGCCCAAAAAGCTTCGACTCTCTCAACTGGATGCCAGCTGCCCGGCCCGGGTTCATCCCTCCCTCCCACACGTGCCATTGTGGTCACTCCTCATCCTCCCCTTGGAACCTTATCGGCCGGCGCCTCGCCTCCGCTTTCACGCTTCAATGGACGACCTTGGACACTCGCCACGGCATATGGGCTAATATTGCAGGCGAGGAAATCTTCTACCGGCAAAGTCTGTCTGTCATATTAGCGCAGCGTGTGGACGTGAGGAACGCAATGTTCCTTGCATTCTTGACCTCTGGTTAAAAGTTTACAAGCGTGTTGATCCAGGTGGAAAACATCTCACACATCAGCAGTGACGTGCTCCACTAAACCATGAAGCAAATGTCAGCGCTTGACAATGGACCACGAGTTCATATTGCTTTTGAAGTTGATATTGATTCCCACCAAATATGCTTCATTGACCCCCCCCCAAAAAGAATAATACAATACAAATGCCAATTTTTCTATCAATGATCAACTTAGTGTAAAAACATGTATTTTTTTGGGCCTAAAATATCTTTGACTCATTTTAAAAAGTGATATCCGGATGTTTGGGAGGGGGAACCATACTAAAAATTAATGTCCAAAGCTGATGAATGAGGACTTGAAGGACCGCCTGTTTTGTTCATTACGTGAAACAATAGTGCTAATCCGTGCGGCTGGCCCTTGTACCATCTGCAGCACTAAGTGCTCCTGAAAGGATCAAGAGGAGCATCTGCCCACCTCCCTCGTGCTTGTTTTGCCATCGAATAATCAGCTAGGGTGTCGGGAGTAATAGATTTGCCCTTTATGGATCAATATGCAAAAATACAGAGAAAGCAAATCGGCTCCTGTGCGGTAATCCATCCCCTTTTGTTATGATAGCGAATGTCATAACAGACACTATAAATTATGGGACGCCCATGTTTATTTTTCAAATGTGAGCTCAGGAATAATAAAGAGAAACTAAACAAAGCCGTCGGTTCCCTTGGTGACAATTACCCAAGGCGCGGGCGGATGTCACGTAGTCGTTTGGAGCTTTGCCTGCACGGGAGAATTATCAAAGCAGCGGCAATTGGAGACAGCAATAACAAGAGAGCTCATTATAAAAACATTTCTGCCATTTTAAACAAGACTTGGAAACAACAATTGAGCAAAAAGTCCTCAAAGGTCACAATGATGATCTGCATTTTTGGAAGCTTCTGCTTTCTTCAATCGGAATGAATTTCCTCCTCAGCCATGAAATGCTGCTGCTGCAGTCCTTGTTTTAGCGTTCCAATTCTTCAATCCGTGTCCTTGTACGAGTTTGGTAAGAGTCAAGGTTGACATTTTGGAAATAACCGAGGCGATCCGTGTAGGGAGGAGTTTAATATCCACCCTTTGTTCTTCACGGTGAGGAATCCAACGGTACCACCCAAGTCTTTCTACAATGTCAGGAAGTGGCAGTGGCAGGATCACTTTCATTTGGAAAGTTGAGCTTTGCAATTGTGCCACCCGCAAATTTGTACCACATCAAGAAGGAATTTTGTTCCAATTGTTTGACACGCAGATCAAAAGAGTTTATGAAATGAATTCTGCTTCTCTCATTTCAGGCGCCCAACTCAAGCATGTAAGCATGACTCATGTTTTAAAAATGAACACATAAGACGATGGGTAGAAGGTACACCTGAAGGCCCCTCCGCTCGCTCCCGCCCGCCCCTTAGCAACAACGCTAAAAGAGATGTCTCCTTCAAGGCTGAAGGGACAAAAGCTGCCACGGTGAGCGATTTCAGAGAGACCCTTACTTATCTCTGCCCAGATTAAGTCCCAATTGTTTGGCAGGGGAACAAAGACGGCCAGTGAGGAACACACACCCCCCGCAACGGGCCAGATGGTCAGCGTTCAGAGCCCATGACCCCTCCAGCCTTGGTCCTGGCGGAGAGCATGCAACATGGTGGCCACCCAACCAACCAACAAGCAAGTGTGGGCTCACATGATATTGCTAACCTTCATAGAGTCACTTGACCCCCGTAACTCTCCCTGGTGGAGCTTTTGTTCTTACACTCATTTATTGGCCACTCCAGAATCATTTTGAAAGCCTTTTTACGCAAGTGCAATGCATGTTAGCAAACAGCAGCAGTGTGACTATGTCATGACATGATCATGTTATTAACATCATCCAACTGCGCAATTCCACTCCGGACCAATTCATTGATTATTTTTTTTGTATTATTCATATAATATTGATGAGAATTGTGCTCCCAGGATGCATTGATAGGTTTAGCTCTATAAGCAGGTTCTTCTTCAGGTAACTTGTTGAAATTGAAGCAACAGCGCCTCTGCTGGTTACAGCCAAGCACTGCGCTTTGCTATTCTTAATTGTAGAAATGGTTCATTTGGCAAATCCACGAATCCTCGGCTAAATTGAATTAGCTTTGCCTTTACGATTCAAATTGATCAGCAACAATGGCCGACTTGAACGAGCAATGGCAATGTATCGTCTGGGTCAGTCTGGCTCTGTGTGCACATTAAGCTCCTGAGGTATTTACAAATTACAAACAAGGAGAGGAGGACGAGCGGGGGAGTCTGGGACGAGGAATGCAACCTTTAGGACAGCGGCCGCGTGGAATGGCAGATTAGGCTCGGTGAAGACCGACTGGTTTGCCTGTAATTACAGTCACGGAGCATCTCCCTTGCTAGCTAGCTCTTATCTGATATGACTTTATCTGAGGAGCCCGAGCTTGTTTCGACACTATAGCCTGCGGGGCAGCCACAGGAACGCTTGGCGGCGTGTAAATCAAGACATTCGGGTGGGTGTCAAACTCAAGGCCTTCGGGCCACGTACGGCCCTTAGATGTCAAGTTGGAGCCTAGCTGTAGACTTGAAGATCTTTTTGCCACTATTGCTGCTCCAACTAACTAGGAATTGACCTGATACATGTCCCCCCCCCTTGTTGTATATTTGACTATTTAAATAAATACAAAAATAAGTTTAACATTTCACTTATTTAGAAATTTTGGAAAATGATTTACTATAGAGAATCAAGGAGTTATTTCATTCTTTCTGTTTTAAATTCGGAAGATACGCTGACGATTGTGTACTGTTCTGGATATAATGGCTTATCAAGAAGAAATTGAAATTTGTTGAATATATTTTGCGCAACGTGCCATACACAGAACCTAATCACACACATCCAAGCCGAGAGAGTTTAAGGGCATGCAAACAGTGTTGCATCTCTAGCGGAAGGGTGCACACGGTGACTAAAGAGCACATCGATAGTAACCAAGAAGCAGAGTCGCATCTCTTCAACAACCAGTCAATTTTACACTTTGGCCTCAACAAGACTTGACCCTCAGGTTCTAAACTTAAAGTCCCCACACATGTGCTTCTACTGTCAAATCATCTCATTTATTGAACACGGGAGAACGTGCAAACGAGATTTTAACCTCGGACCTGAGAACTGCGAGGCAGCGCTCTGTCGACATGACAAATTTGGCAGTGCTCCGCCATGACACTGGTGTGACACTAGTAATAACACGTCGTGTAATGGGGGAAGGGGGAAAGGAGGGGGGGGGGGTGCAGCGGGTGCTTCACCTTTTGCACAGAAAAAAAAGCAAATACACTAAATTGCACTGGGAAAAAACGCAAAAAGCATGCCGCTCGATTTGATCTTCAAGCAATCGCGTCTAGTTTGAGTCAAACTTTGCAAACTTGCATTGGGCTCTGGTCAACGCGCACAACAGGCAGCGGCGACCAGCCGGAAGCGCTCCAAGACCCTAAACGTGATGAACTGGACGCTGTTTTCACAGGAGCGGCAGAACGAACTCATGAGCATCATGCGTGTGCAGGTGTGCGCGTGTGTTTTTGCACGCCTACCTTACTCCACGCGACCTTGCGTTGCATTCGTGTTGCGTTCCTTCTCCGATCCGTGGCCGCGGTGGGCGAGTTGAGTTCCTGCCACCAGTTGTCCCAACTGATCAGGAGAGCGAGTGACGTCATCGAGACTGTACGTCCTTAACAACAACGCAAGAGCGTACAATAAGTTCTACTTCGAGAACATTGCGTGTGGGTAGGGGGGGGGGGGGTGCGCGTGCATTGCAAAGACAGGCATTAATAGACAGACGTCAAGTGTGGGAGAGCGCATTTATTGATTGTCCACGCGCACATAATTGCATATTCAGTGCTATGGTCACGCACGAGCATTTGCATTATATTAGCGTTTTACGGTGCACACGTGATGCACGACGTGACACCCTCGAAGTTGCGCGCGTACACTCTGTAAAGATCTCAAGCGCATGGGCGCAAATGGGTTGAATTAAATTGCACGACACCGTCCTCTGGTGGTCAAAACTCAATTTACTGGTGTTACAATAATTTAAAAAAAACAGGCTGTAGTAGTTGTAAGGGAGAAAATATTCGGAGAAAACAGACAAAGTGAAAATGTACTCGTCAAGTTGTGATAATATTTGACTGTTAAATGTTAATACGATTTTAACAATACGATTAAAAGTCCAGTCTTATTAGAATATTTGTAAATTGACCATTCATGACGTATGAATGGGAATATTCACAAACGATATGGTTATGCTGATTGTTAGTGTAAATGTCAATTGTCTTCAATATATATATATATTTGCAGATCCATGTTTTTGTTTCCCAATAAACAGCGGCAGGGTGGCAGCAACGTGTTGCCTGTTGACGGCAGCGGCAGCAAGGGCACTCTAGTGCGCCTGCCTGGGTAAGGCGCATGCGCACTTGTTGACATTTTGAAGTGGCTCCTCTCCGGAGTGTTTGAACAGGAAGGCGGACATGTTGGCCAACCTGCGGAACAAAATCGGGGCATCGTCTGCTGCTTTCCACACATCGGTGACTAAAAACACCCCGGAATCCTCTGCTTGTGCGAGCCGGATCGGAGAAATCACATCGGTGGGACCCGGACACGGTTGACAATCGGTGACAGCGACGGCGGCGGAAGGATTTTTACCGATAAAAAGACTTTCTTGAAATTCGGAAAGAAGCAGAAGTTTTTTCCCCCCCCTCCCGTTCCCCACCACTTCTTTTTTTGAGCTGTCACGATAGTTTTTGTCGCCCTCTCTTGCGATGACATGGGAACGGGCCCGGACTAACTCGGCCGATGTTTTAAATGCATTTTTGTTGTTGTTCGGATGCAGCGACGTTTGAAGCCCTTCTCCGCTGCGGGCATCCTGCGCGGAGGCTGACTAATCTTTGGCCGTCGCGTTGCCCCTGAAAGTTGTTTGCCAGACACATTTGGAGAGGGACTATACTAGACTATAATAACAGAAGATGTGGCTTTTGTACATCCAGCGGAACCTACAACGTTTTATCTCGTGTGCAAGCTCGAGGAGAACGATGTATTGTCTTTAAAAGTTCCCACGAAGAAAGGGGGAAAAAAAACAACAAACGAACATTGGGCTAGCTAGCTAGCGAGCTACCGCTGGCGGCTAACGCTAGCTAGCCATTCCGTTTGCCTCCCTTTTTTGTTCCCTTCAACGCAAGACACGGGGGCGATTTAATTTTTACGCTAAAAATGTCTTCCGGAGAAAGTATGGAGGCTCGGTTTGGAAAAATCGACGCCATGTTGAAGGACCCCAAGTCGGAGATCAACACCGATTGTCTTCTGGTAAGTTTGGAGCCAGCTAGCTCGCTAAGCAGCGAGGCAGCCATTCGGGCTTCAGCTCAAAATTATTTTCGAAAAAGTCTCCCGCAGCTCTGACAGAAAAAAAAATCGAGTACCTCACGTTCTCTCTGAACGTGAGCGTTTTATTCATTACGATTGAAACCTAACGTCTATTTGGCCCTTTTGCTCATTTTAAAAAGAAAACAAACAAGTTTCTACTTTGGGAGAAAAGTTTCCGTTAAGTTGAATCAATGAACAGATTGTGTTGCAGACGTAAGCCTTAAATGTATTCTAGACCGTGCTGACCATGTTACGACTAGAGAGAAACATCTACTATTCTTTAAACAACAAATCACAACCAACTCATAGTGGTTTGTGACGTCATGACCAGCACCCCTAACTAACTTTGACATGTGGGTGGGTGGCAGGCTTGCAAGTGAGTCTCCTTAAATGTGTTTACATACTTGAGCAACCACTATATTAGGCTCATCTACACAATCAAACGAGAGCCAGTACAAAACCAATCTTATGTTTTGGTATCCTTAGAATTGCATGAGTAGTTTTACGAGTTCCTCATGCCGGAACTTTCAAAAGATGAGAGAGCCATGGGGGACTCCAGCGTGGTCTTTTGCTAAGTATTTACATTTAAGTGATTTGCAATATGGACTACTGATACGTGACAATGCATAAGTTGCACGCAAAAAGTAACACTTGTTGCATACGAATCCCCCACCTGCATGTCTTACTGTACATCACGCAAATAAAAGCCACTTGGTCTGTGACCTCCCATCCTGTTGCAGACAGAGCCAATTAAAGTCACCTAAAAGTGTGCACACTGCGTTTTAAATGCGCCCAACCCGCGGGGACTGCTCCCGCTGTCAGCCTTGCACACAAGCTTGTTGTTAACCCACCCCCCTCCCCTTTTTTCCCCCCACCCCCTCGCCGCAATCTGCCTTGATCGATGAATGGAGGCCTTTTGCCGAGCGGCCGCGCGACCCCGCCCACCGTTTAATAAAATTCCATCCTAATCAAATAAGCTCTTGTCTTTGGACCGGCCCCTCGAGATCCCTCGGTGTGTCCCAAAGCAATGGTTGAGACAAGGCAGGCTACTCCGAGGTAGCAGGGTGTGTGCTCCAGCTCTCTTAGCCATAAACCAAAATTATGTGCGCTGAAGACTCATGTTTCTGAAGGCTCATAAAGCAGCCAAGCGTGCTAGCTTATGAGTAATAGCTTCCACCAGAATACTCAATGGTGCTCATTTTCTGTACCTTGAGTGTCTTTGTGAGTAGCGCAGCACTGTTGTGGCTTTTCTGGTCAGAAAGCCCCCCAACCCCCCCCCCCCCCCCCTGCTGTCATTTGTCTTGAGCCTTACAGCTCTGGGCCTATCAAGGCCCGTGTTCCAACATTGTCAGCCTTTATCTCCTAAACCCCTAAATAAACCTTGTGTGGATGGAAGAGGGTCTTATCTGGATAGGCGGGCCCCCCCGTCCTCAATCATGTTCCAGGCAGGCTCCGAAAAGAGGGATCGCAATGGACAAAATTCCTGACATTGTGATGAGGGAGCTCCCTGACATTGGGGCTCGGAGCATTGTCCACTTTGTTGCTTTTGCCAACAGCTGATAGCTCTCCAAGTGAACGTCAGGCCTTTGAACCGGTTCAATCTGAGGATAATGTTGAGATTATCTAGAGACTTTTTTTTTTTGTGCTCTGGTCATCCGTTTACATTTGACCATCTATTCCAATCTGCCAATAAATAGCAGTTTGATCAAGCAACTGTGTTGCACTCTTTAGGTGGAGTGTGTTGATCTTTTGGAAAGAAGTTTGAGGGCTGACTTGTGGCCCAGAGAGGGACCTGTCGGTGCCCGTATTGGAACAATACAGGAGGATGGCTCTTCATGACACGCTAATTTAGTCATGTGCCGACGGCGGATGTCTTTTGTGTTGATTGAAGCGCCGCATATTAAAACTGGTTCTACATGTGCTTAATGTGAGCAATTTATATTGGCTGCTGGACCGCATTTCTACATGGACATTCGTGTTTTTCAAGCAAGTTGAAAACTGAGTTGACAGGCTGGCTGCACTACGATGTGGAGCGGAAATTATCGAGTAAGAAACCTCTCCCACATCCTTTGCAGAATTCTGTAAAAAAAAAAAAAAAAAGAAATGTCTGCCTGCAACTCAGAACTGTAGAGTGGTGCAGTACGCTTGCTAAGAAAGTCTTTCCAATTTCCTATCGAAAAGTCTTTTGAAATGCAATACAAGTGGATGCTTATTAGTCTGCACTGCTAACATGACATTAGCATCAAAAAGGCTCTTCCTCTGTCTGAGCGAGCGCACGGCTGGCTTCAAGTTGGACGCTAGCTAGCATTGCTAATGTTTTTGCGGGCTTCTATTTTCAGCATGCTCAGGAAAGGTTAACATTTTTAGTCACATGCTAAAATGTCCAAAGTTTGAATCAACTGAAAGTGACCTCTCCGAACCTCTTTACTCCCACGGCTGTACACGAGTTGCATTTCACAGCGCCTTCCCTTATTTGAACAACCTTTTTTTCCAGCTAGGTGTTGTCTGCGCTGATAATACAGCTAATAACGAACCGGGTTACAGATGTCAGATTGTGGCCATGTTTGATTCATTTTCATACTTTACTGAAGCGAGAGGAAAAAAAATCCCTTCGCAAGAACAATTCATCTCTCCAAGCGGAAAGTGGATCTGCCCCGTTTTCACTTCAGGTTCCGCACCCCTCAGCTGTTCAGGCCTGGGAAAAAAAACAATCGGCTGAGCCATTTTAGCTTTGCATTCCCTCGACTGGCCCATGATGTGCAGGAATGCATACCAGCTTAATAACAGCGCAATTCTTCCGGGACTGACAGGGTCAACTCTGATGATAGAGCACAAAAAAGTACAAATGAATTGAAAATGAAACAACTCCTGGTGTGACATGGTTATGTGAGAACGTGGCGCACGCATTACATTTTGATGCGCAAACGTTTGTGACAGCGATTCTGTCTGGCTGGGAACTCGCCCCCGTTTTTGCCACCTCGAGGTTGGCTGTCACTACCGGTTATCCACCGCCAAACTTGTAAGCCATGCAGTCTTTCTAGGCAAGCAGGATTTCCTGTCACTTGTTGTTATGTACGCTACCAGCTTTGGCAGTTTTACCATGCGAGACTTTTTTTGGGGGGGGGGTATTTCTTACGTTTTGGCTTCACGTGCTTCGTTGATCTCGAGACAGACAGTCTGCGCAATGGCTCACATGTGGAAAGCATATTGTCTCCAAGAGGTGGCAGAAAAGGGAAGTGACACGTCGGGTCCGCCGCATGCCTGCTGCTGGCATGCGGGACGGGACGGGGATGATGTGGCTGCTGAGTCTCCCATTGGAAAAGTTGAAACGTCTGGAAAAGAGCTTGCGTCGCGTGCAAATTCCTCTCTCGGAAGCTTAAAAGAAATAATTACCATATGTAATGTCAACCGCTTAATGCTGCGCTCTGTGCTTATATTTGCATTTTTTTTCTGGCTCCCTTTATTATTGCGTTTCAGATCATCACACAAGACGTCTTGGGTGCTTGCTTGTTCCCGATGTGTCGCCGCTGGTTTTATTTCCCCACCGTAAAAGCTCATAAGCATTTTGGACCTTAGATGGCTTTTAGCGTTCAAAGTTGCCACTCCTGTATCACGCCTCGCCGATAAAGGACTCCTTATCGGGCTCCTATAGCGCTTAATGACCAGCCAGCCTTCAGTTTCAAGGTGTGTATGTTGGCAGACAAGTACAGTCAACATTTGAAGACTGAGCTGGCCTTTTTTTTTTTCTCCCCCGACTTAATGGACTGGCGATTTCCCCGAGTGTAATCCCCCTGAATCCCAACGTAGATTGCATCGTGGTGGGTCTTGTGTTTACTCACTGCAGATTGTTGTGTAGTTTACTCATAACCACTTGGGGGGGCATAAAGCTTTCATGGCCACCAGAGCATCATCTTTATTTAGTTGGTCGTCCAAGCTCGCTTTTTTGCCAAACGCAGGCTTTCTTTAGCATTTAGCTTAGCTTGGGAACTTTCTAAGGGCACTCTAGTGAATCTAGTGCTGCGCTCATGAATTTTGTAATTAAATCACTTTTGAAATGCTGAGCTGACTAAAATTCCTTTTTTTGCTCCACTGGCCCGACCTGCAGAACTTGTGTCCGACTTTGGCTTCCCATTTGTTGCAGTTGCTTTCATTCACTGCTTGTGAGGCCTCTACCTGGCTCTTTCGTCACGTCGGCGTTTCAGTGGCCTGCTTGTGATTTTCTTTGTTTTTTCCTTCATTTGTTCTCCCACTGGAGCACATGCGCAGACCTCCCTCCCTCCCTCCTCTTTTCCGTCACAGCATTTTAAGCGCTGGCGCGGCGGCGGCGCGCTGTGAAAACAAGCCTGGCTGTATGTGATTCTACTCAACGGGATGGACGTCGCCCCCCCCCCCTTCTTTTTCTTCTTCTTCTCTCCTTCCTTCACTTTTTTTCATGGAGAACTTGTTTGGCCGCATACCTAAAATAGCTTCTCTGACGTGTACGGTCCTGTTATGGAATGTTACTGTGGCTGTCCAGAGTTCTTTGCGGCAGGAAGTTATGCAAACATAACTATGCTGAGTACAGAGCCTTATGATTAGGGTCCTGAAGGACTTGGTTCTCTCCACCTAATTTTTTATTTTTTTTTCCTTCGAGGGGGGACCTCTGTGTAGACTGGCAGAATAGCTTATGGTCTACAACAAGGCACTCTTTTATCCTTTTGCTCTCTCGTGGTTTTACAGCACAACGTAAACACGGTTAGGACAGAGGCAGAGTTGTGTTTTTGCCCTTATGCACCAACGCTGTGTGTTCGGAACTTCATGGTTGGAATCACGCAGAATGAAAGGAACAACACATGATCCAATGCGTCATGTGGCAAACGTGCTACCGTCGCTCTTATGGCACGAGTGTTTTGTCTCCCAGTTTGTGTGCATGGCCCTGATCTCCTGTGTTGAGCTCCAAGCAGGAGCAGCCGCAGCAGCAACACTATTTAAGTGGCTTCCTTGTTTTGTCTGAGCCCCCAATGTGTCAGCAGCGCTCAAGCAACAGTTTAGAAAAGCCATAAATGGCTTTGTAAATGTGTCCATCAAAACATCAATTCTCACTTTGGTGGCAACGCTGACCGAGTATGAATTGCTTGAACATTTGTGTGCTTATTTAGTTTTTAGACATTCTGGATTATGGTAGATTAGACTAAATCCCGCCGCTGTCATTTATGTTAGTCTGAGACGGGGATCATATGGCTGTCACAGAGTTGAAGAGAAATAAAAATAAATAAACATCCCTCGCAGTGACACAATCAGGCAAATTTGTGCAACGTTCAGGAAACTGCTCGGCGGTTGCAGCCGCTTGTGCTTTTGCTATTGCTAGCACCACCCTGCTCCGTCCCTCACTCATCAAAAGCTACTTAGTTGCTTCACATGCTTGAATTAGAAACCACCATGAGAAGTGAAGCTAGATTTTCATGCATTTCTGTGACTCTTTTGTTTTTGCAGGCCAGCAGTATGAAGTATTGAGAGAGAGACGTTTTCATGTACATAAACCTCCTCGTCTTCTTTCTCCTCACAGGACGGCCTTGATGCTCTGGTGTACGACCTGGACTTTCCTGCCCTGAGGAAAAACAAGAGCATTGACAACTTCTTGAATAGATGTGAGTAGTCTTCCATCTCCCATCCAGCAGGCCCCGCCCCCTACGTGTGTGATGCGTTCTTTTGGGGTCACCGCCTCTATGCAGGATTGGACACAATAGGTGTCTGCTGCTTAGTGTACTTAACAAAGGGCCTTTTGTGAATTCCTGCCGACCTACATGATGCCCATCGCTTGCTTTTTATTTTTGATGCCATCGTTACATGAGGAGGTCATTTGATATCACATTAGCAACCTTTGGTGAATTGCTTCATTCTTAGCATGTTATCATAAAATACTATTCTTTACTGTACCATTTGTAATCCATTGTTCAATGTAACTTTGCCACATGGATAACATGGCGGCGAGTCTTGTTAAAAAACAAAAACATGTACAGATAAAACACATTGACAGGCCTCCAATTCCCAACTGGAGGACACGCAGAAAAACCACATCCGTCGTTAGCTGATTGTGAAGGCCATTCCGGCCACTGCGGCCTTTAAACATTTGATCAGGCACAGAGACAGCGATTGGATGTTTCCTATTTGAATTTCAAGCCAAGTTTCTCCAAAGCCTTAGGCAAGAACTGTCATTAGTCATCCCTTCAATTCTTTTTTGCGCCAGCACTGTAGTACGCATCCGAGTGGAGTGACATCATTGACGGATATGGACTAATGCGCCGGCCGGCCGGTTGGTGCGCCTTACGTTGCCTGAGGGGCTGTCTTCTATTAATTCTCTTCCCGTTCTTTCCTCACTGATCACATTAGCTCCATTCGCTTGCTTGCTTGTGCACAGTCAAATGTATTTCCTGTAACGCATAGTTGCAACAGCAGCACCTGCTGGGATTTCACCAATGGTGGGAAATGACTCATTCCAAAATATTTTTGTGCAACAGCCCAGACTTTTATGCGTGTTTAATTTGGATGCCTTGCCATGCCAGTTCCCATTACCGGACCTAAACTTGGCCATTCTTCAACCAACTTGGCAACTTGGTTTCCTTTTAAGGAGAGCGAGCGTGCATACCGACCATTGAGCCAAATTTGCGCATTTCAACAAAGGCCATATTCTCGGATGTTACCTCCCAAAAAATATCCAGAGCTATGCTCTTGTGGTGTTCCCCTCATGGCTGCTATTTATTAAATGACAGCATTTCTTTAAAATGTAAAAAAAAAAAAAAAAAAAGACAGCCATTTTGAATTTTTGTGTAATGGACAGAGCACACCAGCTTAATGTAATCAATAAAGATGCTCATCTTGAAAATGTTTTTCTCATCTTTTTTCTTTTTGTTTTTTTCCCCCACAGATAAGGATACCATTAGTAAAATCCGTGACCTGCGGATGAAAGCCGAAGACTATGAGGTGGTCAAAGTCATAGGGAGAGGCGCATTTGGGGAGGTGCAGCTGGTAAGTTCACACCCTTCAACCTCAAAACGTTGGCATGGTCTTAATTGATTAGAAACTGTGTTGTATGAAATATGTGCAATGGGACGTTCTGAATGAGCTGAACATTTTGAGGTTGGAACGGTTTGAACCTGTTGAGAAATGTAAACAAGAGAGAACTAAACAAAGAAAAAAATGGAGGCTTCACTGAAAAGGTCGTTTTATATTTTATTAGGATATATTTTTTTTATTATTATTTGCTATGTTTTCACCAGGTGAGGCACAAAGCCACGTGCAAAGTGTACGCCATGAAGTTACTGAGCAAGTTTGAGATGATCAAAAGGTCAGACTCGGCTTTCTTTTGGGAGGAGAGGGACATCATGGCCTTTGCCAACAGCTCCTGGGTGGTGCAGGTCTGTCCGTCCGTCCCCGTCGCCCAACACCATCTTTGCAGTCTGGCTAACGTACGCCTTGCCTTCTCTCGCTCCTCTTCTCCTGCCCGCAGCTTTTTTTTGCATTCCAAGACGACCGCTACCTCTACATGGTGATGGAATACATGCCCGGCGGCGACTTGGTCAACCTGATGAGCAATTACGACGTCCCGGAGAAGTGGGCTCGATTTTATACGGCCGAGGTGGTGCTGGCGCTGGACGGCATCCACGCCATGGGCTTCATTCATAGGTATCAAAACTCCGACAGTGCTCAAAGGGTGTCCGGCATAGCGTTCATTCACCGTCCCCATTTGGCTTGCTTTGCAGGGACGTGAAGCCCGACAACATGTTGCTGGACAAAGTGGGCCACTTGAAACTGGCAGATTTTGGCACCTGCATGAAAATGAACAAGGTTTGTCGAAAGGAACAGTGTTGATTTTGCACAGCAAGATGTTCACGGCGGCGCCTGCTCTTTTAGGACGGCATGGTACGATGCGACACGGCGGTGGGAACGCCGGACTACATATCGCCCGAGGTACTGAAATCCCAGGGAGGAGACGGCTACTACGGCAGGGAGTGCGACTGGTGGTCGGTGGGAGTCTTTCTGTATGAAATGCTTGTTGGTGAGTCGGTGGCACGTCGCCGCCGCCCTGCTCGGTGGCGCCAACGTATCGTCATTTGGCAAACTTGCTCTTTCAGGCGATACGCCGTTCTACGCCGACTCGCTGGTGGGCACCTACAGCAAAATAATGAACCACAAAAACGCGCTGACTTTCCCAGACGACAGCGACATCTCCAATGACGCCAAGAACCTCATCTGTGCCTTCCTGACGGACCGGTAACCCACGTCAAACATCGAAATATTGTTCAGTCGAATTGAGACCGAGCAGTGTTTTCCCACCAACAGGGAGGTCCGCCTGGGCCGGAACGGTGTGGATGAGATCAAGAGGCACCCATTCTTCAAGAATGATCAGTGGACGTGGGAGAACATCAGAGACGGTGAGAGAGCCAGCACTATGATTAGCGCGCCACGTTGCTCTTCAGACTGATCATTGACAGCGTCCAGGTCAATAAACGGCAACGTCAGTGCTCTGAGATTAGACCCGTGGCAAATCCCGCAGCTGTAGTCCGCTCTTAACTGGGTTTATATTTAATTCTTGACTCAGCCAAAGTCAGCGCTTTGCCGCTGACGGGCGCCACTGGACTCAACTGGCTTTTCAAATGCGCTAAACTAGCGCAACAGTGTCGATCATTCTGGCATAACAACAAAATTGCCTTTACTGTAAAGCCAGCGTGGTAACGCTTGTGTCTTTTTAGCGGCTGCCCCAGTGGTGCCCGAGTTGAGCAGTGACGTGGACACCAGTAACTTTGATGACATAGAAGAGGACCGAGGCGAAGAAGAGACTTTTCCCATACCAAAGGCCTTTGTGGGCAACCAGCTTCCCTTTGTGGGCTTCACTTACTACAGCAATCAACAGTAGGAGTTTCCCCGCTTTGCATGACTTCAAAAGCCTGAACGTGTAGCAATTCTGATCATCCGTACTTTTGCCTTGCAGTCCGTTGCGCAGCTCCACGTGTGCCTCAAAGACAAGCGACAAACGTAGCAGCTCCACAAAGGAGGACAGAAGTCACGTGAGTGTCGCTCGCGTCTGTGCTCGGGACTTCTGACCGTTCCATGACGTTGATTTTTCCGTTTAGTTGGAGAATCTGCAGAAAAGAGTCTACCAGCTGGAGGAGCAGCTCCACAGTGAGATGCAGCTGAAGGATGAGTTGGAGCAGAAATGCAGGTAACGCCATCACATTGGGGACAGAGCTGCAGTAGCACGCAGTCGTGTGTTATGACAAAGAAAGTAGTGGCGGTGCGTTCATCAAAATGTCAATACAATGCCGCCTTCTGATCTCTCCACCAGGACCTCAAGCACCAAGATTGAAAAGATCATGAAAGAGCTGGACGAGGAGGTGAAATCCCACTGTGTTGTCTCTTCACATCGGAATGCTATCGATAATAAACTGAATTGGATTTTTTGTAACGGTGCTTTTTTTTTAATTTTGTCTTCCGCAGGCCAACTTGAGGAAAAGCGTGGAAGCCAGCATGTCCCTGCTGGAGAAGGATAAGATCATGATGCAGCACAGATTTACAGAGTACCAAAGAAAAGCCGACCAGGAGGCAGAGAAGCGACGCAATTTGGAGAATGAGGGTGAGGACTGGGGGAAGAGAAAAAAAGTGCTGTTGTAATACCCGTCGGTGAGTTCACGTGTTTTCCTCGCAGTGTCGACCCTGAAGGAGCAACTTGAAGACATGAGGAAGATCAGCCAGAATTCGCAGGCCTCCAACGATAAGATTGCTCAGCTTCAGAGTCAGGTAAGCGTGCTTTTCCTGCTCTCAAAAAGGACTATTAATTATGGTCGGTCGCTCCCTCCGGTGTCAGCTGGAGGAGGCCAACGACCTCCTGCGTGCCGAATCGGACACGGCAGCGAGGCTTCGCAAGAATCACACGGAGGTGGGCAAGTCCATGAGCCATCTGGAAAGTTTGAACCGCGAGCTGCAGGAGCGGAGCCGTGCCGCCGAAGGCGAGAAGGCCCAGCTGGAGAAGGAACTCCTGCTACTCCAGAGCACCTTGGACTCGGAGAGGAGGAACTACAGCCAAGACTCTGAGGAAATCCGCGAGCTGCAGGGTAACCCGCCGACGCCGTCAATCGGCAATCGTCATTCCCAACACGCGACTAGTCTTGATGTCTCGTTTCCCCTTTTAGCGAGAATACTGGGGCTGCAGGAGGACAACAAAAACTTGAAGCTCACTGTCTCCAAGGTGGAGGCAGAACGCAAACAGGCTCAGGAGAGAAGCAATAACTTGGAGAAGGTACACAAGCACCTACATTTGAGAGGAATTGGGACTTTATCTGTTTTTCCGTTGTTTCATGCAGGATAAGAACAACCTGGAGATTGACCTCAACTACAAACTGAAGACCCTGCAGCAACGGCTGGAGCAGGAGCAGACTGAACACCGGGTGACGCGCGCACAACTGACTGACAAATACGAGTCCATCGAGGAGGCCAAGTCGGCCGCCATGAACGGTACGCTCGTCGCCTTTCCGAGATATGACCGACAACGTTTGTGATTGTGTCAACGCCGGCCCCCTCAGCTGTTCAAGTGAAGATGTCTGAGGAGAACGGGGCGAGGATGCGAGCGGAGAGTCGGGTGGTGGAAGTGGAGAAGCAGTGCTCCATGCTGGAGTTTGACCTCAAGCAGTCGGTGCAGAAGATGGAGCAGCTGATGAAGCAGAAGGAAAGGCTGGAGGACGACGTGAGTGGACCGATGCCGTCTCGGCCGCGTCCTGCCTCCTATTGACATTTCATCTGCCGCTCAGGTGAAGACTCTCAAGATAAAGGCGGAGCAGGAGTCCAGCAAGCGGGTGCTGGCGCAGAATGAGTTGAAGGGACGGCTGCAGGAGGTGGATCGGCTCCGGTGCTCGGAGAAGCAGCTCAAGCAGGAGATCAACGCGGCGCTGGAGAGCAAACGCTCTTTGGAGTTTCAACTTGCGCAGCTGACAAAGTGAGTCAGTCCCTCAAATGATGGCCGTCCTCTTCTCCTGGCTGTAATGCTCTTTGCGAGTCAAACTGCTGTTTGCTAATAAGTGCTATTATTTGGGCTTACTACGCCAAAGCTGATCGGCGACAGTGTCAGCCTGGATTAAACTTTAATCTGAGTGCTGTTACTTGATTGCTAATCCCGTCATTTGCTCGCCGAGCTCGGAAAGCGAGCGGCCTCCCGTGCGTGACGAGCGCTTAAAAGTGCTTTGCTCGCTGTGTTCGCCAGGCAATACAGAGGCAACGAAGGACAGATGAGGGAACTTCAGGACCAGCTCGAGGCCGAACAGTATTTTTCTGTAAGTATCGGATGCCTTAGTTGGGGGGGGACCCTCTGACTCATGGTATTTCTGCCCTTTCCCTTCAGACGCTTTACAAAACTCAGGTCAAAGAGCTCAAAGAGGAAATAGAAGAAAGGAACCGGCAGGTACAAGAAGCTCATAAAAAGGCGCAGGAACTGTGCAGTGAAAGGTAAGCGTGCGTCAAGTCAAAGATAAAGACGACATGCAAAGTTGTAATTGCTTCCTTATGCAAAGTTGTAATTGCGTCTTTCCCCCGAAGGGAGTCCCTGTCCGCCCAGCTGGATCTGACGGTGACAAAAGCCGAGTCGGAGCAGCTGGCGCGGGCGCTGCAGGAGGAGCAGTACTTTGAGCTCAGCCAAGAAAGCAAAAAGAGCCTCACCAGGCACAAGCAGGAGCTCGTGGATAAGGAGGCCACAATTGCACGAGTGAGCACAATGTCTTGGACTCCTCTTATGCAGGATGTATGGTTGTCTATCAATCCTTTTGTTGCTCTGCAGCTTGAGGAGTCCTATCAAAATCTCACCAAAGATGTGGAGAGTCTCGCTAAAGAGAAGGCAGAGTTGAGCGAAAAGCTTAGCACTCAGGAAGAAGGTACTCCATTTGATTTTTTTTCGTATACGTGTATGGAAAAAGTCTAAACGCATAAACTCGCTCGGCCTTTTGTCCTCTCAGAGTATGCTGCTCAGAAGGAGGAGATCACAAATTCAATCAAGGCCAACTATGAGAAGGTCCTCAACACAGAGCGGACTCTCAAGACCCAGGTAAGGAGGGAGAACTATCCCCCACCCCCCCACCCTTTTTTTTTTTCTTCTGTGGAGCGCACATGGATTGATTCATGTTAAATCCATGGCTCAGGCAAATTTGCGTCATTACTATTGATCAGGTTTAACGTTTGTAATTGTTAGCCCGGACCTCTCCCAACCGACTATCATTTGGGAAAAAAAACTGAATTGTGCCTTCTTTGGTTATTTCCAACCTGTCCATCAGGCGGTGAACAAGCTGGCAGAGATCATGAACCGCAAGGACATGAAGCTGGACCAGAAGAAGAAGGGCAGCACGGCCGACCTGCGCAAGAAGGAGAAGGAGAACCGCAAGCTGCAGCTGGAGCTCAACCAGGAGAAGGAGAAGTTCAACCACATGGCCATCAAGTATCAGAAGGAGCTGAGCGAGATGCAGGCAGTCAGTTCAAAATTGCCTTGTAGCATTTCCTCAAAGACGGGAAGCAATTGTATTCAAGTGCGCCGCCGCCTTCCCCGCAGCAACTGGCCGAGGAGTGCACGTATCGCAACGAGCTCCAGATGCAGCTGGACAGCAAGGAGAGCGACATCGAGCAACTGCGCGAGAAGCTTAACGACCTGCAGCAACGCATGGACAACTCCAGCATCACCAGCTTGCTGACGGACGAGACGGACAGCAACATCGCGGGTAAGTACGGCTGGCTGGAGGGAAGTCCAGTGCAAAACTGCTGTTGTTGCGGGTTTTTCTTTTGGGACCAAAGAATTGAACAATCATGTCCAAAACCCAATCGGCAATCCCTAAACACAAAGAGAAATGATGCAAGACTGAACAAAATATACCGAAATCACGCGTGAAGTTCCTCAGTGTGTAACTTTCCAGTGTGGTGTTTTTTTTCCACCCCGCCCGCTAGCCCGCCCGCTCGGGTAAAAAGCACCGACAGATTCCGTATCAGTTTTCCTTGAAACGATGCCTGTGGTTAAAGCCCTCTCTTTCTCTCTCTCTCTCCATT
The DNA here is from genome assembly GCF_033458585.1 of Syngnathus typhle. Taxonomy (NCBI): domain Eukaryota; kingdom Metazoa; phylum Chordata; class Actinopteri; order Syngnathiformes; family Syngnathidae; genus Syngnathus; species Syngnathus typhle. The sequence continues at coordinate 6,672,213 of NC_083750.1, read as the reverse complement.
TCCCCCCTTTCTTCACGTCTAGTCGTCACTCTTCCTCTCTTTGTAACTTCTATTCCTTTCCCTCTGTGAGTAACCGAGCGGAGTTTTTGCCTGGCCTGGCCTGTATGTGCCGCTGCCGCTGCTGTTCTGTTCTGTTGTTGTGGTGCCCTTTCCTTGGTTTCCTTTTTTTTTTTTTTTTTTTTAGTGCTCTTTAGACCAACTGAAACCTGATTTTAAGAGTGAGGATTTTTTTTTTTTTTTTTTAATAAGTGGGATGGTTCCTGTGAGTGATTTTTCTTTTTTTTTTCTTTTCAATCCAGTACGCCGAGTCATGAGCCTTAACGTTTTTGTTGTCGTTGGGTTCTCCCAGCACTTAACACTTTGGTTTTTGTTGGCATGCTCAAAACAGAAATGCCGCTTGGACTGGAACGCTTCCTTCCGTCACATCACAATACACCTCACATTTAGGCTGGAGGTCCGAGCAAAACATCAGAATTGTGTTACCTTTTCAATTCACAGCCTGAGCAATGGAGGGAAACGGTGTCACTCGTGATAACCAAAGTGTAGCTTTTGTCACCGGACAACATGCCTATTGTCTTCTCTTGCATGGAATATCTTAACTGCCCTCTAAAGTGGTGAAAAGCTGGCACTTAATTAACCTTTTTTTGCTTCCACCCAACTTAAGTTTTGCATGGCCCGCTTCAACGTCGCCCTCGAACGGGCCGTACGTTTGGTGCGTAACGTTCTCCCACCTGCTCTGCTTTTACAGAATCCAGACTGGAGGGCTGGCTCTCTATACCTAACCGCACAAATATCAAGCGATACGGCTGGAAGAAGCAGGTATGCGTCGGCGCTTCCTGGGACTTGCCGGCCGGCCGCCGTCTTTGTCCGTCTCATTGCCGTGTTCTTGCAGTACGTCGTGGTGAGCAGCAAAAAGATTTTGTTCTACAACGACGAGCAAGAAAAGGAGCAGTCCAATCCTTCCATGGTACTAGATATCGAGTAAGTCACCTGGCGAGTATTCAAACGTACGCGGAATGTTCATGGTGGTCACCAGTTGAAATTGTCGCCTGCAGCAAACTGTTTCACGTGAGACCGGTCACGCAAGGAGACGTGTACCGAGCCGAGACTGAAGAGATTCCGAGAATATTCCAGGTATTCCGGGCCCTTTCCTCCACTTTTTGTTTTCTCTTTTTTTTCCCCAGTCCCAAAAAAAAGTTTTAAGTTATTTATTGCCACTCCTAATTGAAATGGAACCAAGAGAACGGTGATCATCGTGAGCCATCCGCTTTCAGATCCTCTACGCCAACGAGGGCGAGTGCAGGAAAGAGGCCGACGTGGAGACGGTTCCGCAGGGTGACAAGAACTGCCTGCCTCACAAAGGTCACGAGTTCATCCCCACCCTCTACCACTTTCCCTCCAACTGCGAAGCTTGCTCCAAGCCGCTGTGGCACGTCTTCAAGCCGCCGCCGGCGCTCGAGTGCCGCCGATGCCACGTCAAGTGCCACAAGGACCACCTGGACAAGAAGGAGGACGTCATCGCCCCTTGCAAAGGTAAAGTCGGCCAGCGCAAGTAAAGGTTTTTCGGGGGCAGTTCGGCGCCCAACGCAATTCGTTTGGGCTTTCGCAGTAAACTACGACGTGACCTCGGCCCGCGACATGCTCCTGCTGGCTCGGACCCAAGACGAGCAGAAGAAGTGGATCGGCCATCTTGGAAAGAAGATCCCCAAAACCCCGCCGAGCACGTTTTCCAGGGCGTCGCCACGCTCCATGTCCACTCGGCCTGGACCCAACCAGTCCTTCCGCAAAAACCCTAAAAGCAACACGGCGAAACTGAGGTAACACTTTTGTTAAGATAAATCCTCCAAACGTGTTCCATCAATGCGTTACCGAATGATTTTCACGCTCAATTAATTTCCTCCCATGTTGGCCGGCTAGTCAAAAGAAATGTTGTTCGAAAAAAGTCCATATATTTTGCTTAAGCCTTGTACTTCAATAATAATGCCACTATTGACGAAAATGCATATTGGCTCAAAGTTGGCTCATAACATCGAGCAGGGGAGTCGGTCGATTCACTCTGTGCTAGCTTTAGCCCTAGCTTTAGCTACATCCTTTCACACTCGCCCACAGACCTTTCGTGATGAAAGTGAGCGTGCGCAACCGCTGTCGTCCGTGTCTTGCCCCGGCGTGAGACTACCGAGTGGTGCCGGAGTCAAGTCACATGACCTGCTTGCTGTCTTGTCTCCTCCTGTGTTGTAGCCGAGCGCAGTCCAGCTTCCACGCGGCAGACGCAACATCCAGCACTTGTTGACAGGAGACGCTTCGCAAAAGTGTGCATGTGTTTGTTTTCAAAAAGTCTATTTATTGTTCTTATGAAGATTATTAACTGGGCGTTTGTGCTCGCGTTGTTGGTTGGTCGCTCGCTCGCTCGCCGCCTTCAGCTCACACGTGGGGATTCTTCTGCTCTTGACACTGAGGCTGAATTTACACTTCCGATCCAAGTGGCCAATCCAGATCTAATGCCTATATCAGATGTTCTGGGGGGGGGGGACTCTCCATTTCCATGTACATTTCAAGTGCCATACCGTGTTTCGTGTCCGTGTTTACACTGGTGCATCACCAAAATTCCACGTAAATAATTCCACAAGTGTCAAGTTAGATTTAGACGGGTTGAGAAAATAGAATTTGGGTC